>NW_020270366.1:7708732-8199475 GCF_002803265.2 Melanaphis sacchari | reverse complement strand
ACACACACACACACACACACACACACACACACACACACACACACACACCAATAATAATAAATAATAGTATGTATTTTGTGATATATATGCAGTACACTTATACACTATATATGTCTATACGATAATAATAACACGATAGTTGTCTATACACGACGATGGCTAGGTATATTATAATAATGTACATTTAACACGCACATCGTATTTTATGTATACAAACAGCAACGGTCGAATTTTGTACGTGCGTTTGGTACCTGCAGTGTTATTTCGCATGCAAAATAAAAACATGCGCAATTTATAATTTTAAGTGCCTATCTACTATCTAGGTACACCTATGCGGCTAAATGTATCATCATTATTTATGATACATAAATTCGCATTATTATTATTTATTGCTCGCCCGTCGTCGGCGCCGAGCTGCCGTCTGCCCATATCATTATACAATGTATCTCGCACCGAGCGAGCGAAGAATGACGATAATATTTTACGGTGTCGTCGTCGCCGCAAATATGTTTCTTTGCGACAGCCCCCGCGGTGTTAAGAAATGAAAAATGAGTAGATTTTTTTTGTCCTCCTAATCGAACTCCGTGTATGTGCACGGTGCAACACAAAACTAATTCAATAGTATATTTATTATCTGTAACGTATATATGTACCTATAGGTACACAACGAAATGCGCGGAAAATGCCATCGCGTGTGTGTACAGTCTTATCAAGGCTTACCAAAAAAAAAAAAAAAATTCATACAAATATAATATATGGGAGTGTGTGTATATATTTATACCTACGTCCTCGTCTCTGTAGATGTTCGAACATTGAAACGTCGTCGTCCACAAAAGACTATACGATGGCCATCAGACCGTCAATAGATATGTTGTATAATGAATAATAATAGGCGTACTGACGTCGTACTCGTATTTTAAATCGTATAAAATAATAACGATCACGGCACGGCGTGCAGACGAGCCGAGAAAAGAAAACTGATTGTAGTGTCCGATCGGCACGAGTCAATATGTATATTTAATGGTGTGTATGAATACATACTATATGTATTACCTACTTACACGGGATTCGGAATAAATGGGAAAGAAAGAAATATATCGCGACCGAATCAACATTAAGTACATTTTGCCAAGTAATAACATTAAATCACGTTATACACGCGTGTCTCGTAAAACGAACGGTTACTTTCGACATTTGTGTTTCCTGAGACACCATAATAATACATGTATATATGTATTATATATATTGATGTAATAGGTATACTTTTGCGTTTTATTTCATTAGCTCAACAATTAGTAAATGCAACGTAGAGAAATGATTATTTCCATACTTTTTTTTTTTTTTAATATTTTATTAAGGCTTCAACTACACAGGTTTTTTAACTACATTAGGTCAAAAGTTAGACGTGAAAAGACAATATATATATACATATATAATACATTTAGTATACATTTTTTTTTATTATTTTCAGTGGGTTGCTTAAGTTTATATTAAGAAAAAATGTTCTGACTGCAGTTGTGTTTTCATCTTTGAATGATTAATTGAGTGAAACAGGATTTATTTCCATAATTTATGTGGGTAATATATTTTATGAACATTTTAGTTTATCGACAAACAAAATGAATAATATTTAACACCATGTAATATCTATGTTAGTGTCATTATATATGTTAATACTTGCACAAGATCTGTACTTGTTTAATATCACTAATCACTATGTATTGATACATTTTGTAATATTCATATATTAAAGTACATCAAATATTGTATCATAACTATAAAAAAATAACAAAAATTGTTTAGAAATTTAAGAACTTTGAAATATTTACATGTTCCTAAGTTATTCTGATTAAATCGTATTATAATATTATTCAATTGACACGTGTATATAATAAATGAATTCAAATAAAATGAGAAAATATTTATTTTAATAAAAAGTTATTTTGTTCAAAAAAAGTTTGAATAATGTATAGATAAATGGTAATTTATAAATATAATTTATTACAAATTAAAACGATTAAGTGATTTATTTATAAAGCGAAATGTCAAAATGAATAAAGATTATGTTTTATTTAATAGTCATTAATTTAAAAAAACACAAACAGCTAGTTTTTTTTTTTGTAAAATATAATTTTTACTCGAGCCTGAATCCATTAAATTAAATAAAGACACTTTAATATAATCTAATCTAGTTGTCGAATGAGTTAATTGGTTACCTAAGTGATATTATAATGTCATAATGTATAATGACCGTTCTATAAGAATAAGAAATCCAGTTATGAATATAATATGTCAGATTTTTTCACGTACAATTAATTTTTACATGAGGATTATTTGTTTGAAATTCATTCGTTTATAATAATAATAAATTATAATCAAAATTATTTTTAACAAATATATTCAAGTAATTTTATTGAAATCGTCGAATACAGCAATACTTGACTATACACACAGTATATAAAATGGTAAAAGGTTAAATGTAACATACTTAGTATATAACATGCTAAATTATACCTTTAATTTGACACCGTATGATTGTGAAATTTAAAAAGATAAAAAAAAGTTATTATCTACAGATATAACTGATGGATAAAAAAAAATGTATGTATAAAAACGTAGTTAAACGAGGATTTATTATCTTATAGCAAAAATTGAGTATAGGTATAATATTATTATAAAACACTGAATATTATTGTATAGTATGTGACCCGAATGCAAGTGTAAATTGTTTTAAATATATTTTAAATATTGTCAATCAATAAACGACTCGACATGTTTAAACATTTAAGATTTTATTAGTTTATCACAAAAATTCAGGAAATTGTAAATTTAGGAGTTTTATAAAAACAATTATTAAAACTATTCCTCGGAATTTCATCCTTGTATTCGTTATAATTCAAAATAATAAATAAATAATGACAGTACTTAATGAGATTCTATAGTTTTTAAATTTTAGTTTCTTAGTAATGCACGTGCCTTAATTACACAAGCAGCCAATTGTCACACATTGCCTTCTGTCTAAAAGACAAGTTTAGTCAGTTAACTTCCTCTCGTATACTTACACCGACGATGTGACATTCCGATCATGGGTGAAGAGTCTTCATCTGGCCTTAATAATAGAGAAGTTAACGACTTCCTCTTATTAAGGATTCCCAGTTTAATGTAAAAAGTAATTTGTTGAATTTTGAAAACTATTTGGCATTAATCCAAAGATCGACACTACAAAATGTTAATTAGTATCAAACTATCAAATAATTTTGTTAAAGAAAATTCAAAAACCATTAAACGCAACCAAATATACAGTTAACCTATTAACCTTAACTCTTAAATCCTTGTTCATCTAGATTATTGATCTATTTTATATAGTAAGTACTTATAAAGTTTTTAATTAATGGGATAATCGAAACATCATCGAATGAAGTCAAAAATGTAATAATATTTTTTGCTTAGATTATTTTGAAATAAAAATAAAATGTTTTTGATACCTATTGTAGTTATAACTTATAATCTCTATAATTACTATTTATAATAGTTTATAGACAACAACGTTATGCGCACGCATCTGTATAATATAAATATATATTTTTGTATGTTGAAGTCTTGCAATATTATTAAAATTTTCGATTTTTATATGATTCTTCACTTTCGTCTGTCAATGCACACATAATTTCATATAATGTATGTGTATAAGTGATAAATAATCATTAATCATAAATAAAAATGAATATTATCGTAGTTTATTATAAATTATATAATATATAATTTTATGTTCAATTATTCAACTATGTAATTTATTTAATATTTTATAACTTTTATAACTTGTATAACAATAAATTTTGTTTATTTACCAATTGTAATCTGCAGGGTGTAATAATATCATACAAATAATAAAATGAAGTCAATATATTTCATATGATATTATATTTTTAATAGTTCATACTATATGAGACACAAGTTATAATATACTTCAAAATATATTATTAGGTAGTTTGTACAGGCACGTATACATATTTCTATTATTACTTGTTACAAAGAAACGTGTCTAATCATCAATTTTACTCGTCACCCTATCCTCACCTAAATAACTCTATAGCAATAGATTATGAAGAGGAAATTATTCTAGAATTATACCGCTAATGACGTTCCTACTGATGAGCCACATTCCAAAGCTAAATCATACATCGCAACGAATGTTCTTAGATATTTAACAAACCCTTCATTATATAATATTATTCTCTACAGTGAAAACATTATAAGAATGATTTTCATATTTTTGTACTGCGCTGTTCATTTAATATTAAATTGTTAAAATAAAATTTATTTTATTTTTTATTTAGTTGTTTATTTATAAATAGAAACTTATTCGTTTCTAAATCATTCATAACATTTAATTATAACTCAATAATTGATATTAAATTTAAGTGAATTTAATATTCATAACATATTTCAATGAATTTTTTTTGTAACTTGATCCATGATTTCAAAACCCGTAAAACATTATGGTTTGATATAATGATATGCTCTAATGGGTTTTTTCTTGTTGAATAAAAAAAAAAGTTAAACGAATTTTAAAATGGTACATAATAAATTAATAAAACCAAAAATTATTCTCTATTTTACGTGGGCTACAGAAAAGAGAGTGCGTATATTATCATACTTTCAAAATATCTCGTTAGAAAAACAAATATTATTTTACATATATTCATCAGTTCGATAAATGTTCTTATAAACTTGATAAAAACTTTATTAGTGATCTTGGGATGTACTCCTTGCAGTGGATCCACTAAATATATTTGTCACTCGTTGTGCAATAAATATCGTAACTCAATAATTAATTTTAGGAAAACTATAATTTATATAAATGTTCTAAAAATGCTAAAATTTAAAAAAATAGTACGTTCTGTATTAATAAATCTAGTTTTTATTTTAATATGATATTATATTTATACTCGGTGTCGGAGCAGTTAAGTGTTCTCTGTTTTTTTTTTAAGTTTATTCTTCCATTAAATGTAGGTAGGTAATCCTTGTTTTTTTTAATAATACGCACGTGACGTTTATCGTGCTAAACTATTTTTAAACATTTTACTATATAACATTCGAGAATCAGGATTGCATGCGTAATCAACGTACATTATAATTTGAACGCATTTGAGTTTATTTTAAATTTTATATTTTATAATTAGGTTTTCGGCAAAGTATATTTTAATTATTAAAGATGGTAAGTACTACTCGGACTTCTCCTATCGCTTTTTATATACCTACATAATATTATGCGAGTTCATAAAATGTAACAGTGTTACGTTGTTATTTAAATATTTGTACATAACTGGTACGCGCTCCCCTAAAAATTATAATAATAGTACAAAGTACTCTTTTATTAACTGGGTTCAATCTAAATACACTGAAACTATTCGAGTACTATTTATTATTAATGGAAATAAGATGTGATTTAGTATTTAAAACCAGCTCTATAAACAGGCAGGTTTTTAAGAAACGCTAAACCGATCGTTTTTAACAGGACACCACACCCGCAAGTATGGTCTTCGTCTTACAAACTTGCACAGTATACCAGTATAGCAAATTCGCGTCCAGTTGAACACATTTTTTGATGTTAGCTTAAATATTATAGTGAACTGACCCAGAATCATACTTAAAGGTAAGGGTGTTATCGCGGTTATATCTCGTTGGTTTTATAATATTATAATGTTTAAGCAACTTATGAGTATGTAAAATATAAAAATATAAAAATGTTCATAATTTGTTTTGAAATTAAAATACCACAAAAACCAATAAGTGACCACAAAATAAATAATGTGCTTACCTTTATAAGTTTAATATATAGTAATAATTGTCATAGTAGGACAAATCACTTTAAGTAATTATAACAACACAAGATCGGGGAGACAACACAATATGTGGGTGTGACATTCTCTATAAATGAACCAAAAACCGCCGCGATTATACAAACGGTAATAATAACAATATAATAATATAATGATTTCAGTCACAGTAATGACGTGGTCAAACACTCTGTATATTATATATTCGTTTCTAAAAACTATGCAAGCCCCGAGGGCCGAGCACCGCCGACTTCGGGTAAAGAAGGAGAAGAAGAAAAAACCCGTTCTGCCCGCCGGACATTGGTCGCGTCGTTGCTGCCGTGTGTCGCCGTTGATTTAAATGAGTCCGCCGTCTCCACGGACGGACAATCCGAATTGGACGCGCCGGACTCCCCCGATAGGAAATTCTCGTTCCGCGCGGGTTGATACACAAGGAAGAAGTCGAAGGACTCGTCGGACAACAGCGATGATGGGAGGGGAATTCGATGTTTTGAACCACCGACCTTTCCCCGTCGTTCCGATCCGCAGGCATATATAATAGAATAATAATAATAATAATAGGTAATAATAATATTATTATACTATATCGAAATATAACGTCAGCGGCTGAGGTGCACAGTCATCGTTACATATTATAATATCTCTCACAACGCTTCCAGAATTACGCACACCCCAGGTTTATTATTTATTATTATTATTATTATTATTATTATTACTACTATTATATGTTCCGGATATGATGCCGACGTGGGAGGTCCGACAGCGCTCCGCAGAGTATGCATTTGTCAGTCGTCCTTCCGAAAAAAAAATACGTCTACAAAAAAAATTCGTCGGACTAATACGCGTAATACACCTATATACTTGTATGTAATGTATATATATATATATACGTTTTATGTATAAATGCACCGCGTTGTAATACTGTATTACTCCGAGTTTAATAGATAAATTACCGCTGATTTCCGCTGTGCGGTCCAACACGGAATGTCTTGATTGCGTCCAATGAAATTGAAATTTTGGAAGTATGGTCTTTTTTTTTACTTTATTATTTCCTATTTTTTATTATTACCGTGATTTATAGTGTGGTCATTCAAAACCACCCTGCTAGCCACGACGTTTTTTTTTATTTTTATTTTTCGTTGACTACATGATTATGGAATCAAATAATAATTATATGTTTATTATATTACTTCATAACCCGAAATTTAAGCTCCGTTCATAATTATTATGTACACTAAGTGTTTATTTTTCGTATATTATTATTGCTGAGTACTTGGATTTTTACATGATACATGTCGATTTCCGATTTCGTTCATGAGAATTTTATCAAATTGCTTAATGTTCTGCAGAACGTTACACAATAATTGTTTTCTTGTGTAAAAAATTGTTCACACACTTATTTCATTATTTTATGTTTAATATAATGTTTTATTATTTTATATTTTATATATTACTTAAATAGTGAAAATAATTGACAAATTTTAATGAGAAAAAATAACAGTGAATAAGTGTAAATTACTAATAAGTATGTATATGTATTACTACTTGGTCAATTAATAAATAATACAACTAAAATATACATCCATGACAGATAATCAAAAATATTTCATTTAAAATATAGTAACGTAAAGTAACGTAATGTAAAATATGACTTAGAAATTGGGAAATTAATATATTTTACTTTAAAATGTTTATAATGAAATAAAACGATTTACTAACATTTTGGGCTTCTAAAAATTTAATATTATCTGCTCAGTGCTTAGAAGACAAATAAGTTGTTTTAGATTAATCATTTATGTATAAATAAGATAAATTATTAATGTAAATAATACAAATTCAGAAATCAATCTGTACGTCTACAATTTAGTAAAATATTGTGGAACTATTATTTTATTATTTTATAAGAAATGAACTTCTTTGAATCGAACATATATATAATATTCTCCTTGTCTTTATAGATTTTACTCTAAGTATGTTATTTTAAGTTCTCGTTTATCTTTGTGATGCCGACAAAATGAAACCATTAACCGATTTATTCTGACAGCTCGTGTGGAAGCTGTATTAAGTAAGTAAACGTATATTTTACATTCAGAAGAAATACCTGGAACGTGTTTATCGGAATTAACTTATCTCTACCATTTTCCAGAACTGTCTTCCGAGCGAAGTATTACTGTGACTTGGCACACTATATACTTTATAGCCATATAGGCATAAGGAATTTAAATCTGCATTCTAAATTAATACGAGTATGTACAGTAGCTAAATGGAACTTCATATTATATTTAAATATAGTTTAAATAGTTCATGGTTTTGTTATGTAAGACTATTAATTGGTTATTATATAGCTTTTATATTATTTTCATAATATTAAGAATTCAGTTACTTCTTTGCTTTTTAAAGTTATGAATAATTTAAAAAATAAATAAATGTTGACAAATTTTTGTAATATTTCTAATTATTTTCAAATTATTGATAGGTATATATCTATGTAAGATTATTAAATAAATCAAACATTCGCTATTGTATGTTTAAATGTAGTTAATATCATTGATGTATTTTATCATATAGTATATAATATGTTAATTTATTTGATGTCTCTATCAAGTACTTTTATTTAATAGAGTCTCAGCTGTTCATTTTCCATTTCAAGCAATTAATTAATTGCAAAGAAATCTAACCTGTTTCAAAATCCGGATTATGTACCTTCCTTGTACGATTAAAATTCGATTGGATTAAAATTAATGTCCTAATTTGAATAATAAATCAAGTGACTGTTAAAAATGTTATATTATTTTCCTTATCTCGGATGTAGTAGTGATTTATTTGCAAAATTATTTATACAAAATCATATTAACATAATCAATCACTAGTCAATATTAATTACAGCTATTGGAATAACTAATTACTTTGTAATATAAATATTATAATATAGTAGTCATATAGAAACATAAAATACGTAAATTAATATTCTTTTAGTTCTTAAATTAATAAATATTCTTTTAAAAATTATTTTAAATATAGCTAGTGCTCACTGAATATTTTTAATGTAAAAGTATTTTCGTATCATAATTGTTATTTGTATTTTAATGTAAGTCGTAAATGAAAAATTGTAGATACTTGAAATTTTCACCAAATGTTTATAATATACATATCATTATCATTATACGATAATATTTTCAAATTTTTTTAAACTCTTTTTGAATTACTCATAGGCATGTGAATTTTTTAATTTTTATTGATTTTTGATTTTTAATGATCTATAAAAAAATGTATAAGTTATTTGCTGAACAGAGATGCTTGAAAATGTAATACAAAGCTCATCATAAGTTGTTAAATTATCAATAAAAAAATATTAAACATTTTTAGTTACAAATTTTTTATGATCATTTAAAGTTAAAATTTTTAAGACATTCAGTATTTACTAAAATAATTGTTTTTCCCCAAACAATTTTTGATATTTTGTTGTACTTCAAAAAATAATAGTTAATACCTGAAATTTTAATCCATATGTTTGAAATATCATTTTAATTATAGGATAAATTTTTCAAACATTTTTAATTCTTTTTTGAACTATTTATAGATACGAAAAATTTTCAATTTTTAGTTTTTTTCCTATAAAAGTTGTTAAAAATTATTCACTGGCTTATAATTCTTAAAAATGAAATACAGGATCCCACAAGAGTTGCACTTTTATCTGTATAAATATACTAAACATTACAAACATTACAAACTATTAGTATTTTATAATTACAAGTTTTATAAAATCTTTAATTCTTAAAACCAAGGTTTGATAATGTGGTATAGTAATCCTCATAAGTAGTTTATACTGAAATTATAAAATCTGAAAAATATTTAAAGCAATAAATTATTTTTATAGAAAATGTATTATTTATTTAAGACAAATTACCATGTTAATTTGTTTTGTTATAATCTAAAAATATTATTCGTGGGAACTTAAAACTTTTATGTATTTTATATTGTTATGAATTTTACAATATGTAATGAAATTTTTGATTTATTTTTAGATGTTATCTATTTCTTCTAAGAATTAATTTTAATACATTTTTCTAATTTTTCATTATTGATAAATTTATTTTATATCCTATTTTATAATTTAAAATAGGATATCATATCAACATTTTTTATCTAATTTAACAAATAATTTTTAACTAAAATTTATTCGGGCTTATGACTTTAAAATTTTAGTTTTTAGGTAAGACCTTATTATTTAAGCAGGCAATTTTAATATTATGTGTTGCACACTTGCACATGTAGGTATTCAATTTGTATTTGCTAATAAATGTGTAAATTATAATTATAATTTATAAACCTTGTCTTGCATACGTCATGCACGTTAAGTAAAAAATCAATCGCGGAAGTAATTTGCAATCACTCAATCGAACAATAGAAATTTTTTTTAATATTATGTTATTAGTTATTACCAAGTGGTTACTGTCATAAAAAATATTATTTTTTTCTCCGGTCGGTAAACGTATACATCGACTTGGGTGTGAGAAGTCATAGTCCTAAACGATATTGTGTACAATATTAAAAATTTAGTCGAACAAGCGTTAGCGTATTCCGGTAATAAAAAATAACGATAGATTTGTATGGTTTATGCACGTGCTATTTGCGACGATTTGAATTCATTTTTTTAATGATTAATTTGGCAAACGCGGAGTTGGTTCCCGGGTCAATTAAATGTGTACGAATTGGTTCTCGAAAAAAATACTATCTAGTATACAACTGTTCAAATTGGTTCCCGAATAAAATTACTTATCAGTTTATCAGTCTAGTTTATACTGTTACAAGATACGTATATGACGTACAGTCGATAATCTTATAATATTTTATTAGGTTTATAAATATAATTTTATATCTAATAAATTGATTATGTTTCGTCAGTCTTGTGACAACTAATCTAGTGCGTGCGTTAAAATGGAAGTGATGTTAAGTGAAAAAAATAAAAAACTCTTCGTTATTAATGGTTTCAAATATGGATTCCAAAAAGAACTATCGGGAAACATGGAACGTTGGACTTGTACAAAAAGAAAACGCAAATCGTTTTTAACACATTGACGGACAGTCACGAAAAAGTACTGCTATAGCAGTATTTTCGTTTGGTGATGTTAGATGACAGTTTTGAATATTACTGCGCTATAGTAGTACCGTAAAAACCGACCGAAAACTGACACTACAGCTATAGCAGTGGCTTTTTCAACGATACAATATGAAAGAGCAAGTTGTACTGTCCCCAAAAAGCATAAAAAGGACATCGGGCACTGATAAAATGGGGCAGATAATATATTATTTTGTTGTATTATCATGAAAGCTTGTGGGAACCAATTCGTATGTTACCTGTAAACAACCCGGGAACCAACTTGTATGTTACCTGTAGACAATCCGGGAACCAATTCGTAGTCGTCCATTAATTTCACCCGTACACAGAGTCAGGGCAACGCTATACTCACTCGTCTCAGTGATATTCGAACTGCATAATGTTTGAAATGTGTTCAAATTCCCTTCTACACGTTATGTACACGACGTGCTGTGAAATTCCACCTATATATTCCTTCGGGGGGGTAGGTATACCTACTTATAACACGTTATACCGTGCGTATTATGGCGGAGTGTATATTATTTTGTGTACATTTTGTTTACCAATGGATCTCAGATCGGGCGCGTTTATAATAATACGTGCCCGATAATAGGTATAGGTAACAACAACAACAACAATAATAATAATAATAATAATAATGACTTAATCGCGTGGCGGCGGCCAAAACGGACGGCGGGAAACGCGTGTACGTGTGGTGTACGTATACGTATGTGTGTATGATGCGTATATGTATATTATATTTTCATATAATGTGTATAGGTAATCGAATGGTCGGGGGATGTGCCCCAAAGACGGCGAGCTGAGCGAGATAGGTGTTTGTAATAATGTCTTGATTAGTTAGAGTTCGGAGGCGGCGGCCGGCGGTCCGTCATCAAAGAGAGGCGGCCGCCATTTTGTTGCGTTCTGCCTTTTGGCGCCGACAAACATCGTTAACCAATATTTATTGTCGGTGCACATACACCGATATACGTACAACACACACGCACACACACACGCACACACACGCACACGCACACAGATATCACTACAGGTATAGGTAGTATATAATATATAATATGTATATAGTATTTTTCTCTCGCCGTCCACCCCGCGCCGCTGCCCAAACGTCCGATCATTCGCCCCTTCCACGCGAGAACGCCCCTTCCGCCGACGCTCAAACTTGGACGACGACGATAACGATAATAATATTAATATTATTTTATTGTCTTTATTTTATTTTATAGGACGCGCACGTTATTATAAACGACTGCAGCTCGTGTACATACCGGACATACGCAGCCCATTATATACCCCGGTATAATACGTCCGACACAGGCACACTGCAGGACAGCTGCAGGTTATAATATGTATATTATAATAGTAGAATGCTATTCGTTTTGTAATAAACAAATATACTATACGATATGATAATACGATGTACCTATAATAAATTATCAAATCAATGGTGTATAATAGGTACGCGCGCGCACATCGCACATAAATTATAATATTATAAATAACTTGTATTACGTTACTACGACACACGGTATTTCGAATGAACGTGATGATGTATTAAATATGAGCGCATTATGTGGGTAATTGCATTTCGTACGGGATCGAGTTTTTTTTTTTTTTTCGAGATTTGATCCGCGCGGAGCACAGTACGCGACGGTTTCTCATTAAATTTTGATGAGTATATATTATTATTATTAAGTAGGTACGCGCATCGAATATCGATTTCCAATCTCTACTGTAAACAGTCTGTTTTATTTGTTTTCAAATACTTCCAACTAATAAAAACAGTTATTTGCGTTTTTTATATATTATATGAGTTGATTGCATGTATCAAATATGCAATTTTACCAAGTATTTAAAGACTTTAAGTGATATTATAAATAATAATTGCCCTCATTAGACCATCTTAACGTATTTCAATAAATAACAAAACAATAACGGAGAAGATGACCATGTATAGAAACTATTAATGTACAACACAACGTCCATGTCATTTATTTGAGAAAAAATACTTAAATGCTACGGAAAAGCGCCATGATATGAGTAAAATATGGAAAGCGATTTCTTTAAAATCACTTCTTATTGCACATCTAAGGCATTAAAATTTAAAGGAACAATCTTCACAAATTTAAAATTCATTTTATAATTTTGTCGTTTTTGAAAAGTATTATTTGTATGTCATAAATTTTACTCATAGCTCATGCAATCATAAAATAAAGTAATATAATGTGTAGTTAGCGAATCAAAAATATTTATTTTAAATTGGTAAATAATTTAAACAGGTTGCAGTATGGCGGAGTGGTTTTACTTGAAGATGGGTGATACGTATTAGTATTATAATATAGATCTTATGAATAGTATATAGGTAGACTTGCAAGTTGAGTAGAAGGTAATCAATACTCGTTTTACCACTATACAATACTATATAAAATTATTCACCGTGCACAAACATTTTAATTTTATCCTTTGATAATGAATTTATTTAAATTTTGAACTTGAAATTATTTTAAAATTTACTTTAATATCATATTTTAAAATTATTGAAAATGTTTGTACTATCTAAAGAATTTCCTATGGGGAATACAATTTTTTGTTATTCTATTCTTCTTTTAACTGTAAATTATTTAGCTAAAATTTTTTTGAATGATTTTGGGATACTTAATTCAAAATTCGAACTAATAGTTTCTCAGTTATTAAAATGTATACAATGAAGATAATACTCCATATAAATAATTTTACATACAATTTGATTTTGCTATACAAAATGTCGAGAAAAATTATTTGATAAATAATTAGCATTAAAAAAAAATTTTCTCAATTGAAAAACAGAAATTTTTATCACCACCGGAAACTTTTTAAGTAGTAAAAAAAATTATCTAGGTTTTATGAATATTGTCTTTAGGTACTTATATGTTATACGTAAATATTAAAAATTCTCAAAGTAAGATTTTTTGATACTGTACTATAGAAGAAAAAAAGGGGATGACTATACTTAGTGAATTATTTTGTAGTATAGATGCAAGTATATAGTACAAATAATGTGTATTGTGTGTTATGTGAAAACGATTGTTAATATGGATAATCAAGGTTTGCGGCTCAAATTTTATCACATTGAAGCACGACATTTGATACTATACATATGCACTCATGGCGTAAGAAACAAAAAACAGACTAGAAAACGTTGTGACCAATAGAATTGAGCTATGCAAATGGACGTGAAGAACATACGATTTTGACCAAAGTCATAAGCCCGACCGACGGAAAATATCGTGGATAAGTTTGGCGTGTTTATATACCATGGACGGCGTAAATATGGTTTGCAGTTACCAGTGCTGTGTTTCTTGTAGCAAGCCGTATTGAGTTAGAACCTCATCGGATTCCATTGATTAATATTTATGGTGAAAATTTCCAATTAATCCTGTAACGAAGATCTACAAACCTGCGGTCCTTCGTATGCCGATATCCGTGATAATTGGTAAGCTTGACTTCGGAAACCGCGATCATATTATTGTATTATGTTATTGTGAAATTATCATATACAATGTATTGTATTTAAGTTTTAAGTATAGTGTGTGTTTAATTTTTATACGTACACTGTATATATTTGGAAGATACAAGTACAGGCTTCGTGAAATAGTTACACGACAATATAATATTACAAGTATTAAGTAAAATTATTACAATTGTGCAATATCATCATTTTATATTACTCATATTATATTATGTAAGTAGTCATATATTATGCATATGGGATTTTAATTTGTTACTTGTTAAATACTTAATACAGCTTAAAGGGAATTATATGCATATGCAACATAATTATATATTATATAACACATTACATTTTTATAAAAAAGTAGCATTGATTGACGTTTTTGCATAGCTTTTATGTCAATAATAATAAAATAGGTAATTTTATGTCTATGTTTTACATTATTTTAATATTATTTATTGTGAAATAGTATTTTATAAGTGATAACCATAGAAGCCATTTAACGAATCTAGAGTATGATTTTATAACTAAAAGGCAATATTACATTTAATAAAAACTAAGAAAATTTTGGTAAAAATATATTATATAAACGTGTTTCTGGTTTTTCTTAATCTTAATAATTTCCTAAATATATATTCGGTTTAGTTAATTGTTGATTGTAAATATTTGTATACCAACAATATAATGTACAATAAGAAAAGTAGAAAAATAGAAATACATATATATTGTATACTAAATAGTAAATAAGAGATGTACCTACCATATACGTCATTCAATGATTACGAATTACGATAATATTATATAGTAAATAGTTTAATATGCATGTAATATGTTTATAAATGTACGTATAAACAGATAATAAGTAAATATAATATATGTTAATCGGACATTTCCGGAATGAAAATAATCTCGATACCATTTACGTTAAAAATATGTATTTTTTTGAATAGTTTATGAACAATATAATAGTAATTTGAAAGATATTATAATATTATAATATATTTGGTTTAGCATTAAATTGAAATTTAATAACTCGATGGCGTCACGCGTCGGTGGCAAGTTTGTAATATGTACACGCCTGCGGGCGTCGGACGCGATTAAACAAAAGGCGTGTATGCTTATATACCGGTCGACGAAATCACGAGGTAGTGTGGGTGTCGATAATGATAATTAGGAGGGTGTCACCCCACGCTAATGCTGACTTAAACGACTGGAAGACCCAACGTAAAATTTGTCGTTTTTTTACGAGTTGTATAAGACGAAATAGAAAAAGGTTCCCACCTATTTATTAATTATAGCTATAAACAACATAATTAATATACACAATATGAATAATATAATCATTTAAGCAACTGGTTTAAAATAATAGACAGCAACATCCCGAAAAATTAAATAATTTTTCTATTTTTATTTTCACATTATTTAAATTTGATAAATTAAGTTCAGAAGTCGATATTAAGTGAACGTATCATTATGAAATTAAATTATAAGTAACCTAAGAGCTATTTGGTGACACAGTGCTGTTTAAGTGATTTATATCGTTTCACCGCATCTAGTCTTCGATAAACTGTTTTATACTGTTTAAATTGTACTTTTCATATTCTGTATTTGAATACAGAGTATATAAATAATGATATGTAATACGCTGCAGCATATCCCAATAATATGGAATAACACCTAAAATCTAAAATTGTCGATACTGTCGATACAATTGTCGATATTGAGATATGCAATACTGCGACGAAGCAAAATAGAAATAAAATGACGTGTCGTCATTTGCCAAGGGACGTTAGGACGCCCGCAAATATGTTAAAAGGGCGCAGGCTTACATGCGCATTTCCATTCAAAGGGTGGCACACTCATAAATGTACATTAAATACGCACTCACACACACACACACACACATACACACGCATAGCCACACACGACGGACGTAAAGTGCAAAGACTATTACTACTATTACTACTACTACCACTAGCTACTACTACGACTACTATTGCTACTACTACTACTAGTACTACTTCTACTACTACGATGACGACGATGACGGTGTACACGACCACCCAGGAGCACAGGCACCCAATGACCATTCACCATCCGTCGTCGCCTCTATACGTGTGTGTGGTGATGCTACGAGGTATAATAATATAACCATCCCTCCCTCCAACGTATTCACCGCCCCAAGAGTCAGGCAAAAATTACTCGCGGAAGCCGATAACCTCGACGTAATTGATTAACATTATTAACGCCAACTTTCGATTCGGTGGCTGCGGAAGCGCGGCGCTCACATAGTATCTATATCTCCTTATTGTAGCCACCGCTTCCATAAGGTTAGGTGATCCTTATTCCATGTAGATAATATAACTTATAAGTCCCCTCACGAAATATAAAAGGTAGAAGTTATAAGTTATCCATGGATATATGCATACGCATGTTCCTACAAGAAAACAAATCATAATGTAAGTATACAAATTTCCTTCCCTCTTTATACACACTTAGAACTGACAACTTAAATTTCTATAGTTGGTGACTTAGTGTGGTTAAAATCTAATTGTTTTTGCGTTGCATAAAATAAAGTTTAATTCAATTTTTAATTTCTTAAGCTAAGACCATCTATTTATATATACGATACACACAGTACGTAACGGTATATTATGTCCATATATTATGCTGCCTAGTATATAAACTAATGATGATAATTTAACATATTGATGTATTTTTGTTCATCTAGGAACACTAGGAACTTACAACAAATGTAGTCGCTTACTTGCTGTGTTTCGTGTAGGAATTTACCTAACCTCCATCTGTGCGTATACTTATAAGTTAGGACGACAAGTTTGATTTTATAAATACTTTATCGTTGAGTAACAACATACTTTCATTTTTATGCTCACTTTACCGAAAAATCAATCGTTTGGCAAGACGTAAACAATTACTCAAATTACCGTAACTTTTGTCTGCATACCGCTGCATACCACAAACTGCAATATTGTTATTTGCACACGGTAAATGACTTTTTTTTTTATTATTTCATTTAAATAGTTCAAAGTGGACTTTTTAGCGTAGTAAAATAGTCTTATAAATATTCTCTTATTTTTTTTACGCTAAAAATAATTTTTATTATTGTCATTGTCATTATGTACCAATCTTTAGCAACTATTATTTTTGCACAGTTTGTGTGTATGTTAATATACTTGTCTATACACATGTATATCTTATATAGTTCTAGTAATTATTTTGATCTTAGCTAAAAACACAAGTATAAGTAATTAAAAGGAAATTTTCACCTGATGTAAAATCATTTAAGTCATGATATGGAAATTAAGGTCACTACTGTCACTGCAGAGCATTTCTGTTTAGAATTTTGTAATATTAATTCAAAAATAATAATACTTTGAAGAACTAATACTAATAGCACGTTTATATGAAAAATAGTTGCGTTGTTATATACTCTTAAATGATAATATTATACTTCATACCTTGTATTTTTATATTTATATAAACTGTATTAACGAAAAAAAGTTCAATTTGTTTTTACTTTTGTACAAGTAAAGACAGTAAAGTACAATTGTGTATATGTATATAAGTATATCTTATATCTACACAACTTACGACACTTACGTACAGTACTTTGTGATCTATGAATAGATTTTTTACAGTATGTTAATAAAAAACTAAAAGTTATATATTTTTCATTTTGTGAATTGTACTTCTAAAATCTTAAATTTAATTGATTTATTATTATTTTGATATTAAAATACGTGAAACAATTTTATATTATTCAGTTTATTGAATTAATTTACTTAATAAAAAGTGTTTAGATTATGACGGTGATAGTACATGTACTACGTTAACCAGAAGCCATAGAAGAAAGATTTAAGTAGCTAATATACTCGTAATATATTTATATTTATTCTAATAAGAAAATAAAGTATTTATTTAATACAACTTTTAAATATAATATATTCAGTGTTATTATGGGTACGATTTACACTGCCAATATAAATATTTACATAAATTACATTAGCGGCTTAAAAAACATTTCATTTGCTTTTCGTAAGACATGTTTATGTAACTACATCACAGTTTGATGATTTTTTACAACCTGAAATAATTTTATATTTTTTTTTTTTTTAAAAGTATTGGTAGATTGCGGTACAATAATTGATATTCATATATTGGATAACACTTTGATAAATACATTATATACGCATAAATGACATGTGGGCGTATTTTAATTATTCGAATATAATATTATACAATTTACAATATAACACATTAAATAGTTTGTAAATTCATTGTAGTAATTTGATTAAACCTTTAGATTTGATATAGTCGATGGCGATTAAAGTATTTAACACAGAGTCGTTAGAATTATATAAATAGCATTCACTCATTACTATAAAAAAATAATTTATCATACTAAATCTTTATTCTAGAGAAACATATTCGTAGAATAATATGATATATATATATATTTAAATAGTAAAATACGAAAATCAAGAAATATTGTGCCAACTGTTTAACTCATTAAGAACAACGTATTATTTTCGTTTTCACTTTTCGTAATTTATAACTAACACGAGGTAAATGTCCCTGCGATCTGCACGACTACATCTTACAATTTTATTTTTAACCATAGAAATTTACAAGCAAATGAAATACGTGTTAATGTTGTTTGTTTATAATATATAACTTATTAAAAAAATATTATTAAGAAAAAGTATGTCTGGGTTGATAATTTTGATATTAATATTTAACAACAACATTAAATGAGCAGAAAGAATAATAAATTATTCGTAATATTTGTAATTTTACATCAAACTACATAATTTTATCATACACTAATAACAACTAACAAAGTAACAATGAATACTAAATTAATCGATTAAAGATCAAATACTGGTCCAGATAGTTAAGTAATTATGTAAAAAAAGTTTAATAGGGTTATTAGATTGATATATCGTATTAGTTTTGTTACGAATAAAATTAATAAAAAATGTTTAAAAATTAATTTTATGATACTCATCATTGTAACTGTACTATTGTAAACTAACATATTATAAGATACTTATGAATTAAGTATTATACAACTATATGTAAACACATTATATAATGTTCTATTGGACATAATAATTAATTATTATCTAAATGTATGATGCTTAGTATTTTTTAAATTTTCAATCTGATTTTTTATTACAACCAACATCATATAAAATATAGCTATGAACCTATAATATTTAATTTTTTTCTATTTTTAATCAAATTTTAAGTGAATAAAATATTTACTTACAATTATGTAGATTTATTAAAAATAAAAATAAATTCAATTGCTAGTACACTTATATTATTCAAACAAAGTTCAGATATTTATAGTACAATTGCTACAGTATTTTTGAGACGAACCGTGAGAATTGGTCTAAAACTCGGCGACAGCAAGGATTACATTAAGTATACACACCAACCTTTTTTTTTAGTGGCTGCCGATGCGTAGGACGATACATATATATAGACATAATATAGTACTTACAACTCTCTTATAATATAGCGGTCTTGCTAGGCCATCTGTTATATTTCCTTTTCACGAGTTAATTTGTTTACGTCAGCGTGAAATTCGGAAATCTGTTCCATCGACACTGCCACATATGACTATAATATGAACCTTTAAATATTTTTGGCCCAAACCGACATTTTTACTTGTCATTAACAAGTCACATAGTATATTTTTGCAACATATATATCATGTTATTTTACAAGCGAAACAACATCTGAATGTTTTTTGCTCGTGTGTTTTTTCTCATGTTAGCACCCAAAAAGAAATATTTCTTACTTTTATTTATTACGAAATATAAATTTTGTTCTTAACGTGTTTGAGCAGAAGTTAAAATTAAATAGTATTTCATGAATTTGTATCAATTCCAGAATACGTTTAACTGCATAGCCGTATAGTTATAAAACTACAATCACGTATATTATTGACTCGTCATTTCATTATTATTAAGAACACTTAAAATACTTTTGTGTAATATTTAATTAATCTAGCTAGTAGCCACTGATGATAAATTAACTGCTAAAGCGATAAATTTTTTCTAAAAAAGAAAAAAGAAAAAGAATAGGTTAAATCTATGTTAATTATAAAATTAAAAAAGTAAAAAAGAAATAATATTATAAATTATAAATTATATATTTTTTTTCAAGAGGGAGGGAGGATGGTAAAAATAATGAATATATGTGTATAACACTGAGTCATTTTCAGAAGAAAACCCTCCCTCTCAAAAATACGCCATTATATTACTCATACCAGTAAGATTTTTAATAATCGACATTGGAAAATTCGTAACCTCTGTGCATAATACTATTATAATATGGTTGTTGCATCTTGGAAATTATCTTATTTTATTTTACTGTATAATTTAATAATTTATAAAAAATGTTCCATATAAATAAAAATTCTTAAAGTTAGAAACAGTCGTCAAAAAAATAAATTGGAAATGTTAAAAATTATATATTTTATAAATCTGTCTATCCGATGTACTTGTACAGCCATCTGTTTTATGATTGCTTGTATATACATATGCAGTATAACTGTCTATTTTATGGACAGTCGTTAATACGGGCCTATGCCAAAAATTACATAAATGTACACAACATATTATAAGATATAACACACCAGTTTGACCCCACCCGAATGTTTTCCCGGTCCTGATTATACGATTTTTACTCGGTAAACGAAAAGAGCAATAGTTATTATGCGAGTTTCACAGCAATCTCATGTTATGGTCTGTTTGTCCATTAAAAAAATGACATTGTCAGATCTCAAATTAGAGAGATAAAATTTTACTGCCGAGCTATTTTGATTATATGCCTATACTTAGTATACTAGTGGTTGCCGTCCGTAGTTTTCGATAGACAATATTTTAATTCATCGCAGTGTATGTTTAATTTATTTACATTGGATTAGACATATGTTACAGAATATTCACAATAATAAACTAAGTGCAAACATGATCACCAAAAGGGATAATATTGATTATTTATTTGTTTTTTTTTTTTTTAATTCATCTACTTATTGTTCCATCGAAAAAAAAGATCCCCACTGCAATAAAATGTATTTCAATAGTTATAATTAATAACTATTACATTGTACGAAGATAATTCTTATAGAACTTATTTAAAATTTAATTATTTGTAATCTATATTGGATGATATCATGTTTTATGTCGTGATAATACTATGATGGTTTATTAAAATTATATGAGTTAATTCATATTATTCTTTAAAGATAAACAAATTTCAAAATCACTATTATACTAAAAATATTACATCATGATGTAAAACTCATGTAGCCTTTTATAATATTTATTAAACTGCAGTGTGATACACTAATATTGTGTGTAATAAAATGGACAGATAAGATGTATAATATCGCAAGTGATTTATACATATATATATATATATTTTAAATTGATTGTCTCGAATTTTCAAAGTTATAACAGTCGTTTTTGTGATTATTTTGAACCAAGATAAAATGGGTTATCTTCGAAAAGATACGCAGTGTGTGAGTGTCATCGCTACAGGGGGTTTGTGTATTATAATATACAATGTGCACTGAACATATACGCGTATAATAACTGTGCCTGTAACACTGTAACACACTGGGTAGCTAAATTTTAAGATTATTTGGAAGCCATATTTTTATTTTTACTCATCGTGTTGTATTATTGTATTTTAATAATAAATGGTTGTATTTTATGAACACTTAAAAATATGTTCACATTTAAGTATATTTAGTTTAACAACCAAATAGTTTTGTTGTTTATTGGCTATTGCACTTCGGGAAAAACGTATGATATTTTTTTTTCTTATAATAGTTCTATAAATACAGTTATTATATATTATAAAATGATTATTTTGAGAAAAAAATATAAAATTTCTTTCACTTTAAACAATCGACGTACATAATTTCAATTTGTGTATAATATATTATTGTGAAGTAATATATAGTAATAATAGAATGATCACCAAGTACACTCTCATTAATTATCCTTCAATAATAAATTTACTCAACTTCAGATAATCGTAAATTTTAAATAGGTACACTTAAAAGTCATATTTTTGAAACTTCAATTTTTATAATGTGTCGATATAAATTTCTTATTTTAAAAATATAAAAATCACCAATGTTTATTGTAAAATATTGTCGAATGGATGGTTATTTTTGAAAATATTTATGAATCTAAAAAGTAAAGACAAACAATATAATGTAGGTATACAATTAATTAATGTTTGCATTTGTTAATTAGTTTTTTAAATTTAAAAACATAAACACTAGGCATTTGATAAAATATTATTTAAAAAATAATTATATATATATTTTTAAATACTTTCTCGACAAACGCATTATTTAGTCGATATCAATATACAGTGTGTAAACGGTAATCGAGAACATTCAATATCTTTGCGTAGAGACCTGATATTTGAATTCTGTTTTTTTGGTAGTTGTTATGACATAAAAATACACATTTTTATGGTCTTTGAATTTTTTTTACTTAAATAGTCACGCGCATGCGCATGTCAACTTTTTTTTTTTTAATGGCAACCCCCTGCTTTAACCACTAATTATTTTTCGCCTATTTTTTTAATGAATTTTGGTAGTTGAATCAACTTTCTAAGTTCAAAATTGACCAAGTTACAGCAATTCAAAAAAAAAAAAATTAGAAAAAAAAATGCTCTCGATTTTCAGCTTTTTAATTGTAACTCTGAGAATAATTATTATAGGATTGTTAAAGATTGACATTTTTATAACTATTTATTACGGTGATATTAATACGTTATTTTAACTTCAATTACTGAATAATTTTCTCTTTAGTTTGTGTAATAAATCATAACTTATTATTTCAGAAAAAACGTAAATTAGTATGTTGTTTATTTCTTTACATTTAATGGATCTATTAGAACGTATTAATAATTAATAACAAATTCAATTCTTATTTAAGTTACCTATTTATTTAGTTAATAAAAATCTAAAAATAAAAAAAAAAATCTAACGAATAAATTGTTCAAACTTTTGATTAAACATTAGGTTTACCTTATAGTAAACTTTTATCTGTATGACAATTTGATATAAAATTAAATACGATGAGATAAATGAAATAACTAAACATTTCGATATTTTTCATCGTTCAAACCGTGCGTTACTCCGTGACAAATATGCCTCATTCAGATAAAGTTGATATGTTGTTTATTTATTGGGAGTGTCAAAAAAAAGATTTATTTTTTATTTTTAGATTTTTATTAACTAAATAAATAGGTAACTTAAATAAGAATTGAATTTGTTATTAATTATTAATACGTTCTAATAGATCCATTAAATGTAAAGAAATAAACAACATACTAATTTACGTTTTTTCTGAAATAATAAGTTATGATTTATTACACAAACTAAAGAGAAAATTATTCAGTAATTGAAGTTAAAATAACGTATTAATATCACCGTAATAAATAGTTATAAAAATGTCAATCTTTAACAATCCTATAATAATTATTCTCAGAGTTACAATTAAAAAGCTGAAAATCGAGAGCATTTTTTTTTCTAATTTTTTTTTTTTTTGAATTGCTGTAACTTGGTCAATTTTGGACTTAGAAAGTTGATTCAACTACCAAAATTCATTAAAAAAATAGGCGAAAAATAATTAGTGGTTAAAGCAGGGGGTTGCCATTAAAAAAAAAAAAGTTGACATGCGCATGCGCGTGACTATTTAAGTAAAAAAAATTCAAAGACCATAAAAATGTGTATTTTTATGTCATAACAACTACCAAAAAAACAGAATTCAAATATCAGGTCTCTACGCAAAGATATTGAATGTTCTCGATTACCGTTTACACACTGTATACCCACAATCTACGTTCATATTAAGTCTAGTATGATTATTATAATGCTAATAACGTAATTATAAGTATATTTATTATATAAAATTGTAAACACATGTTTAGTAGGCGTAAACAATATTTTTTTGTTAATAATTAATTATAGTTGTAACTTATAATATAGTTACGAAAGTACTTTATTTTAGCAATATTATTATGTGTTCAAATATAAATAAAAATATTATCTGAAAAAATTATTTTGTATTTAGTAACTATTTATTATATTTAATTATTCGTATGTCTATGATATTGCACGAATAAAAAAAATATCCAACCACATTTTACAAAACAGGTGTTTCTCATCCGAAATACTAAAAACAATTTATGGACCAAGCTATGCAAAACTAGCATTAAACTGTACGTTTCCATTCTTAATGAGTAAAGTATTTATACCAAAGTCTTGCGTGTCTCAGTCTAACAATTTTTTTGCTTCCTAATTTATTTTTACAGCACATATGTCGTCTCACTTCTGTCATCAAATCTTTTGGTTCACAACTATGTATTAAGTATTAACACAGCACATCGTCATTAATTTAGATGTATCATTTTCTTCTCGTCATTATAAATCAAGCTAACTTCAACACTGAATATAAACACAACAAGTTTATTATAATATATCAAACAAGTCCTGTAAAAATGAAAATTGTTTAACGTAAACAAAAATTATTGCATAATTATAAGGTAAATGTGAAAAAAAAAATTCAATTTTGTCAATAAACTCATTATATTATATGCATTATATATTAACCTTTTAACTGTATTTTGGATAATTAATAATTTTACATGTATCTTGGTTTTTAAATCATGCGATCTGTGGCACGATGAATCGCTGGACAATACTATGTAGATATATATAATTTGATGCTGTATTAGAGCATACAATGTCATAAAGGCTCTTTGAAATTCGATTGAATTAACTATGGTTACCTTTATTAAAATAATTTTATTTTTATTTTATCTTATTATAAAATAAATATTCCCATGCTTATTATGATAAGATTTACATTCAGCTTTTTCATAATTTGCTAATTCGCTTATTTGACTGTAATAACATATACTTATGCGTAATATGAGAGTTGTTTCAATTGTAATTACCTACATTTTATTCACTATACACACTATACACATTTTATGTGTATATATTATTCATCTGCAGTATGCACATACCCCCATTTTTATCTCTACAGTTGCTACAAAATAGTACCAATTTCAAACCTTGTATTTAAATATTTAATATATAGATACTTATAGAATAAAACTCTGTGGACTGTGATGTGAAAAAAAAAACAATTGTTTTTAGTGTTGATATATAATACACATATATTGCCATATGGGTAAACCGTATATTATTGAACGTGCAGATGTACCTAATTAAATTCTATTCGAATCACACTAAAAAAAATTGTAGATAAAAATATAAAAATAATGTCGATCATGGTTTAAAAAAAAAAAAAAAAAGAAAAGTATGATTCTATAAAGAGAAACTCAAAATATGAATTAACAATTTTGAACTTCAACGCACATATAAGTTGGAGATGAGATTATGGAATTTCATCATTTCGTGACATGATATAATAAATAATAATATAATATAAGCCTACCAATGACATATTAAAAACGATCATTTTATTGATTTAGGCATATTATACACTGAAACACGTATCGAGGCTACAACATGTCCTGTAACAAACCGTCTAAAATCACGTACGCGCGTCAATAATTTTCGATCGTGAAAACTGCACGTCTCGTACACACGCGGGTCACGATATCAACATGTATGTGTACATAACTGGTACCTCAATTACATATTTTTATATCTACACACGCGCATCGTTTTGTTTTCCCGAAAAATTCCAACCCCGAAAATTATATGTTTGCGCCTTCATAGCATAATATTAAGATATATGTACTAAAATCGCAACGCCCCGCGCACGACTGTGTTTTAATATAAAGACGACAATTACCTAAATATATGTATAGTATATATTATATTATTATGCTTAGTAAGAGAAGAACACACCGGGTGATCCATTTGACGGGCTACTTTGATTTTCAGTCACGAAAAAAAAAAAATAATCAACACAAAAATTGATTAGAAATTCGATTTATTTTCGCAAAAACATGTTTGTCGTAGACATACTTCGAAATAGTTTCAACTGATTAAAAGCACGAAAATGTATATGAAAAATTATGGTATAGCCGGATAAATCGTTCACTCCGTATAATAACAACGCACCGTCGTGGCATAAAAAAATAATCGTCGCTGCGTTCGTCGGTA
Organism: Melanaphis sacchari; assembly: GCF_002803265.2. Taxonomy (NCBI): domain Eukaryota; kingdom Metazoa; phylum Arthropoda; class Insecta; order Hemiptera; family Aphididae; genus Melanaphis; species Melanaphis sacchari. Next base: position 8,172,824 of record NW_020270366.1, on the reverse strand, counting down.
AGACCGGAATCGAGTAACAATATAATAATTATACCATTGCACTGCTATAATATAATACATATATACGTACATTCATATGTACGCGTGTAGACAAGGGGGGGCCAGACGCCGACCGCAATGAAGACATTACGTCTTTGGATTGTTGTTGTTCACTTGTTCGTGGGACATATTATATTATTATAGTCTATTATTATTACTATAATTTTTTATTTTTTTTTTTTAATCTCAGCATGTGTGTATTCACTACTCATTCGTGCACAGAAAAATAACAACGAAATAAAAAACAAAACACGAAAGTAATAACTGCAGTGTGCCCATCGCAGCAGCAAGTAGTCTGCGCGTACACATCGCACGCGGTATTAAACGGTTATTATATAATATTATTATTACATTCAACGTATCGTGTTGTGTGTGTGGTTAGTGTGTCTGTTTTGAGTAATTACGATTTATCGACAGACATAATATTACGCGCGTGTTATAATAATATGGGTCTGGATAGATACGATATACTATGGAGGACGACTGCTACCACAGTGGTGTGGTTTTTTATCATGACTCGACGACTACGATAATACTTTAATCGCGGCGACGCGAGTTATCGCGCGTAAATTATAATTATTAATATTATTATACATGCACAGGTATTTTTTTTTTTTGTATTTTTCCGGTGTCGCTCTAACGCGTAGAGTCCGTGTTAACTGATCTATATTATATTATATCATATCATATAGGTAGATAACTACACAGACGTTGTCGGTAGGTCGTGTTTGATATCATTTATTTTTCTCTTCTATCGATTAAGGTTATTTCCATTCAACAATATTATCATATTATTATGAATCCGATATCGCATTTTAGGTATATGTTCAGCTTCAAACGTTCGCAGACCCGACAGTTCGTCAATGACGATCGGATCCTAGTTAAATGTCCATCCGGTAGTAGGTCTAAATACGAATGTACGTTAATAAAACGCGTTTAAAAATAAATATTCATCTCGAATATATGTAATCGCTGACGCATTCAAATAATATGCGCACGCATCACATAATACTCATAATATAAGGTAGGTATTGGTGTTCACATCGGAGTCTTAAAAATGATATAATAATTAATAAAATAATATACAAAAACAAAATCGCGAAACTTATAATAATAATAGCGTGACCGAGTTACGAAACTCTTTTTTTTTTTTAAAACTATACTTCAGACTCGGACACTAGGCGTCATTAAGCTGTACAACTAATTAGGACGTCAACGTTTTAAGTATTAATTTAAATTTCTCAGTCTTAATTGTGTAGATAGACATATTGTTAGATATTTACACATGCATCGATATAATTATAACACAGGTAAGTGCTAAGTGGTAATAATATAATGATTGTATTACTGCAGTACAACGCAGTCATCAGTGATCACGATCGATCAATATAATATTTTCGACTACCGACGTGTTACATTTCAATCGAGTTGGTGAGTATTGTAATCTTTCAAACCATTTCAATTGCTTACGATTTCTCGATGGAAGTAAATAATGAAATTCGATGTAGTAAAATCAGTTTTTACCTAAAATACAAATTATTGAAAATTGCAATGATTGCAATATTGTATCCGTATTTTGTTAGAAAATTGTTTTTAGTAATTTTTTTATATATATATATATATATATATATATACAATATAAGTATTTTAATTAAGTCTTTTATTTTTGATTAATAATAATAAACAATAAATAATTATTATTACATTCTTTAAAAAAAAAAAAAAACATTAGATGGTATGATACTTTAATACCAAACGATGTTGAATTTTATTGTAATCACAATCTTGGAACTTGGAAGTACCTATGCGAGATGAAATAAAACTGGTTTTACTTTAAATTGCGTTAAAATAGCATAAAAATTCGAAAATATGCATAATCTAATGAAATATGTAACATTATAATATTATACTGGCTCATTGTGTTATTATTTATAGATAATATAAATAAAAGTTAAAATAAACTGCAGTAGGTCATAAGTCATAATAATTATTATTAATTGATAAAAGGCAAAATGCCAAGCATGCACCCTTGTATCTATGAGGTAAATATGGTTAGATCTTCTAACAAGAACTATATAGATGCTGAGTAATGAGAATAGATAAATTATTCATTTAAAAAAAACTTTACTAATAAAATCAATATGACGTATTACATGTATATGTTATTAAAGATAAAGCATGTGCTAAGCAATACAAAAATATTATATATTTTTGGGTTACCAAGTTTATTAATTATAAATACTCAAAATAGACACATTTTTTCTTACTGAAAAAAAGAAATGTTTATGATTACGACTTAAGCACTACTGAATGTTATCAACTTGATCTCTTTTCATGGGATTGTTAAAACAAAATACTGTTCTCATTTTATTATCTTATAAAATAGAGGAAATCAGGACATATCTGAGTTTTTGTTGTAAATCTCGAGTGATTAGTGTATAGTATAAACTATTATGTATACATACATACGGTATACCTATATATATATGTGGACAAATAAATGTACCAGTATAAGTCGAATAATCTTTAGACCTAATCTCAACAAAAATAAAATAGTAAATTAATAATTAAAATATCTATTTGAAAAAAACGTTCAAAAGTGTTTTAATTAATTGTTAGCTTAATGTATATAAATAAAATATTACGTTTTAATTAGGATTTTTTGAACAAGCAATTATTATACACTAATATGATATACAAATATACAATGTCACTTATACTTATGGGTAATGCAAACAATTACTACGTTGTGTCGAGTAATAAGAATAATATATATAATGCGTATTTTAATATTCATTCAAATGTTATATTTTATTGAAAATATTTTATGTATAATCAATAGGTTTAACTGAAAAAATATTATAATAATACAAAATAAAATGTACATTATATATTACATTTTATTTAAAAGCTTTTTGGAAAGAAATATAACCAAATAACTAGCGCTTAAAGTTGATAAAATATTTTTTAAATATTAATAGATAATTATATTAAATGCGAATAAATTATAAATAGAATATGGCGCAATGTTCACAGATATTTTTCGATAGGAGAGTGGAGGTAATTTAAAAATAAATGATTATTTTATTATAATGTAAATCTTAAACTGCCCATTTTGTGGTGACCAGTTGAGAAATTAAGTAGCTTGGCACATCAAGCTGTATCCTATAGGATAAATATATATATAACATATATTTTATAAGTCTTCCATTTAATGTTTTAGGTAAAAATCTCAATCCTACGAGACACTAGCAGTGTTTAATTAAATAGGTTAATTTTAAAATGATAAAATATATACAAGTGTTTTTGTATAGAATTAAAATGAAATTATAGTGAAATTAACCACTTATTAACTTAGTGCCACACTATCAACTGTTTTTCCTTGGAAATTGAATTAGGTAGGATTCACGAAATGAAGTATTCTGCATTGAAACGTATTAACGAATACATTTCAAAAATTGATCAGAATATGTTACTGTGAAATCCAAAAGTAATCAAAAAACGTAAAGTGGAAATTTCTTAAATCTTCTAAAAAATATTTTTTGCGATTAGTATTTAATAGATAAATCAAAAATTCACGTTCTATGGGCTTGAATAGCAGATCAAGAGCTTCCATAGTACATATAGTTTTAACTATGATTTTTTTTTTTTTATTCATAATTAATGCGTTTAATTTGCATTTAAAAAAAATAAGAATTTGGTGTATTCATGTAGAAACCATATGTTAAAAATTTCAAATGTTATCAATATCAAATGATTTTGATTTTTAGACATCAATTCACGAAATAAATAAGTGAAAGTATAAGTGGAAAGACAACCATTTTTGGCGGTATACCCTAATAGTATAGTGACCTTACCCTATCTGATAAAAAATGTGAGTTTTCGCGTGCGCGCGGGAAATTCTGTGTATGTACTTAGTGTGACAGTGACGGGGCACTGAACTTTTCCGCGAAACACATACCGCGTTATTGCTATGGTACTTTGAATGATGTATTTAAACGATTTACTATACGTACGAAAAAGTTGTTATATCTATTTAATTTAAATTATTTAAGCATGATTTAGATGATGTTAACTATGTTTTACAGTCTATGCATAATAATGATCACAATATCAACGTAGTTGTGCCGTAGTAGGTTCTAAAAAAATATTTTTTTTTTTTTTTTTAGTATAAATAATTTATTTTCATGTACATTATGTATTTAACATAATAACTATATAAACATACAGTTTCTAACCAAATAAAAATCGTTTAGTATATGATGCATGTACGAAACACTCAAAATTTGTTGCCAATTTAAGCCCAGTAAACAATATATTATACTGTTACGTGCTAAATAAGTATGATATAAAATAATATAGTCAATGATCATCGTTATAAAAGTATAGTGCTATACAATTATAGTTATATTTGTTGGTATATAACTACGAAATAGAAAATATAAATTCACACTGTGAATTTGTAATAGGTACGCTATTAAGATCCTTTATTTATACCTAAATCGCCCACGCTTGAATTAAGTAATTTAACCTGTATGTGTATTGGTCGTTAATCGTTTTCATGACGCGCATAAATATTGTTAAAAATTATCCTTCGGAAATGCGATGGCTACCGTATAGTTCGTATTGTTATTATTATCGTCGTGATAGTATATGATGTCGACAAATCAAAATACTCTTGCGAGTCTCTCCGACACATTCGACCTTGGACCATGGTGATAGGTGTCATCGTCCCACATAGGTAATACGTAAAATATTATACATTTATACGGAGCGCACATTGTCATATTTTTCTAATGTGAGCGGAAGTTCACTCATCATTTTGTTTGTTAAATAATTATTGTATTATTTTTTTTTAAGTCTGATGGAAAAACCACAAGGTCCAAAGGTCACTGTGTTGTGTTTTCTTAATTTCCTTCAGCCATATTGTGAAAAACAACTCGATCCACCCTGTATATACATCGTTTCAGTCCCCTCCCCTTCGATCCACGCGTGGAATAATCATATTATTATTATTATTGCGTCTCCGCGGCGCGACCGGCCCGGCCGTCACTGCAACCTATATAATACCATTGTGGGTGGTCTCTGTCCTCCCCTCCTCCACCGGCGGTCACCGTTTGGATCATATATTTAAGTTCGAAAACGCACAACAAACACCACACGGTGCGTGCATACAGCGACTGGACTCACTATACACAACAATATATATATATATATATATATATATATATATATAATATATATAACATTAGTGTTAGGCAAGTTTCTATTCTAACAGGCAACCGAGAGTTAAGTCACAATTATTTCAAAATTAAAAAGTATGAAAAAACTCCTTCATTACATATTGTGTCAATAAAATGTCACGTTGACAACTGTTAGCTTACACTTTCTATTGAATTTATATCTAAAAATGGTATACATAGGTATTTTAAATGGTTACTACATTTAAAAACAAAATATTAAAAGTCGTAGTATAAACATGTCTATATGAAATCATAAATTATATTCGGGGACTTTATGAATTTTAAATAATAATGTCTGATTCTAAAACATATGGTTATTTTATGAATTGTCGTATAATAAGTAACTTCAATTTAATTGGTATGAATGTATGATGATGATGATGATGATGATGATGACGATGATAATAATAATAATAATAATAATAATAATAATAATATTATCATCATCATACAACATTTGGGTAAAAGTTTTCCAATAGTGCTCTGCTGCAGTTGTAGTCACGATATTATATTATAATATGTTATCTGTATCTGCAGTAGACCATTTGGTGAATTTATGATTTAGTCAGACGCCGTTTCATGTCTTCCGGACATTTGTGTCGTATAATCTTTTAATCCTTTAGACCACCGGAGATCAATAACGAAAATAACAGACTCGTGGGGGAGTGCCGATGGTTTTCGTGTCGGATATATTATCGTCGTTTCCAATTATATATTATCATAACATTCATAACGTTATCGTTCTCGTTGCGTCTTTGATTTTACGACCGGCTCAGTGTCCAAAATAAGGAAACTCATTATACTACGCGTTGTAAATAAAAACAGGAGCTCTCCTTGTCGTTGACTTCACGTGCTAATTGAATTTATTATCATGCTATAGGTATGGTGTATACCAACATTGTAACATAACGACGATGGTTTAAACTTAACAGTTTTCGCAGCTGTGTCTCGTATATTTTCGAAATGTATAACATATTAAAATATTGTCAAGACTGCTGCGTAAAAGAATTGTCGGATAATAGAGATCAATTGGAAAAAACATAAAATAAACACTATTTTTTTTTTTTTTGGTAATCATTTTTTTTTTCTTTGACTAAATAAAAATATATCTTTTTATACAATGTCTAATTACATAATATATAATAATAACAGACGATGGAGCGTAAAGTAAAAAAAAAATAAATAAACAATACACATAAAACATAATATATGGCAATTAAACTATACATAAAACGACTTTGTACCAAATAGTGATCGATCGATAATATACACACAGATTAAAAAAATATATATTTTTTTAACATAATATATTATTATTATATATATGTACAAATTATAATAATATCATACAAACGCTGCATGACTGTATTACAGCTAAATGTAAAGCGATTATATTATTAACATAATATTATACACACAATATAATCTCCTGGAATTATATGTAATAAAAATATATACCTATAGAGTAAAAGTCTTTAATCACAATCCTTTTATTGAGTTTGATGAACGCGTCGTCGGAAACAAAAAAAACGTTAATAATAAAAGATGCGAACTGATAATAATTATAATATCTTCAAACAAGAAATACTATTCGATTACAGGACATTGCAGCACACGCTGCGTGTACCGTACGTAGGCATGCGGTTTTTCTCGATGCCCGTATTCAGTTAAACGATTTTATTTCAGTCTGGCAAAAAGCCTTAATAGTAGATAGATTAGTTGACAAGCGCCATTGTAACGCCGTTCATAGATTTCTACCTTTTCCCCAATTTTTTTTTAATCTAAGACAAGAACCCCCCAAAAAATATGAAACCCTGAGTGCCCGATTAAGTGCGCACCCGTGAACTATACGCTTCAGTCAATCCGATCTAGGAATAAATAATAATTATACAAAAAAAAAAAAAACACGAAAAATAATGAGAAAATTATATATAACAAAAACGGAAAAAGCGCGTTTCGGCCGGCCGAAAAATTAAAGCTCGTACCTGCACGCGTACGCTTAATCCGCAGCAAGCGATAATCATCGCGTGACTAAGTAAGCAGATGCTGCCGCCACTAATATTGTTCCTGGTAGTAAGCCCGTCGCGGACCCGGATCCTTCGTCTTCATTCTCTTCTTCGTTTATTTCGTCATTGTCACTACTAAAGTCGTCCGAAGCGTTGTACCTGTTCCGGACGTCGGGTTGATAATCTGCATTGGCCATCATCATTTCTACTTCGGCCCGGTCCGGGTCCAGGTCGAACATCCTAGGTCGGTGTTTTCTTCGATTTTTCCGGCCACTGGACTTGTTTCCATTTCCACTGCTGCTACTAGAACCCCCCTGTTGGAGTCGCGGGTCCGCTTCGCCGCCGTAGCACAATCTAACCATACGCTCTTTGTTACGTAGACACTCAACTGCCGATTTTCCGGTACACCTGCACCGGTTCATCTTGGCCGCTTTCTCCTGTCGCCTCAGTATTTCCACAGAGTTGAGGCATCGCTCCGTGCATGCCACACCAACTAGCATTCGTCTGCAGTAAGTCTGATAATAGTCGAGTGCCGTCGAACATACCGTATCCACCATACACACCCAATTAGCCAGTTCGCATGGTACCACTGTCTCATTTTTAGATGCCTCCAACACAAACGGCCGACATACTTCCACTCGGGCCTTCATTTCCTCGCAGTAGTGATCCCGGCACTTGCACTGTAAAAATTCGTATGTTATTCTATTATAGCTGTTATATTGTATACTATATAGTAATTTATTGTTAAAAATATTCGTAGATTACGACTTATTCATGCTGTAGGTATAATTCTTATGAAATAAGTCAGTAGGTATTTATTAATTATTGTAATAATAAATAAATTAAAATAATGAATCTTTCATTAAAAAAACGTGAAAAACTGATTTTTTTTAAATGTTATTTATTAAAAAAATGCCATTAAATTAAATATAATCATAAACGGGATAAGGTAGATAAAGAATTCTAACTCATTATCTTCCAAATATTATTCTCTACCCTAAATATACTACAGGTATGCGTAATACAATGTCGTGGATTAGGTTATGGTTGTATATAATATTACAAATAGTTCAGAACTAATGACCTTTAATCTAAATTATTTTATAGCATTTTTACATCTCATCATTTTTAGTGCTGTTTGTAAAGTGATAAATGCCGTTTTATAAAATGATCGATTTTTTTAATTACTCATGAAAACAACATATAATATGATACAAAATGTGTGTTAAATATATACTTGTATATATTATAGGGTTTGGTGGAATGTTCTAGCGGTTTTTTTTCTGTAGAAGTTTTACGGTTCTGAATAGTCGATTTACCGCTGTAGCAAATATAAACATACGAGTATAATATTATATAATATATACAATAATGTATATAGACGAGTGTATTAATCGCCATAAATCATATCCCCTCTCGAAAATAATCGACCCCAGAGGCTAAAAGCGCGCATACTATAATGTGGCGGTGCGCTTACTTTTTTTTTTAATTGAGTTTTCAAACATATTTCACGAGAATCGTGGCGACGGGTTTCAAACCCCGCAATTACGAACTCGACAATACAATTTCATTGAACTATTTTTTTTTCTCTCGCCCAATTAAAATTTCTGTTTCGAAAACATCTGAATCCCGGTTGATGTTAAATTATTCGCGTGTTTTTTTTTTTTTTGTTTTTTATCACGATGTGAACGGACGTAGGAACGCAAACACGTAATAGGTACAGCATGAACAAACAACTATAATAATATACCAATACGGCATTAAAATAAATAAGACTTCACCGGTGACTTTAACGAACACCGCGTTGTTTTGTATGCACACATATAAATATATGACCACATATATGGCGTATAAGGAAAAATACAATATCGTATTTTAGCGTTGTTCCTATGACGACAGTATGCATAAAATATCAAATCTGCCCACACGATATTCGCTTAAAAGTGTATATTATCTTTGCGTCAGACCCGATACGAATTCCCTGTAGCGACTTAAACGAAGACATTTTAACACGATATAAGTACTTTGATTTTGGCAGTAATATGCGTAAAATATTGATACGATATTTGAAAATGTTCTTTACTCTCATGTGCAGAAATATCGTTTGTTACATAATAATCGGGACTGTGAACGGGTTTACGTGGTTTTTTTTTTGATACACTATAAAAATAATTAAGTACCTTTTTTTCTTAATTTCCATTTCTTATCAACATTTTATGTATTGTATATTTTTAATATTATATGTCGTAAGATTGGCAAAGAAAGATAAGTACTATTATTTGCTTTTAAAAATTATAGCTTTTTTTTATTATTTATAAAAAAATATAGTTAATATATTTAAATTGTACGAAACTTCAGAAATATTAATGTACTCACGTCCATCATCCGCTTGCCGTCTTCGGTGGATGTGAGTGCGACTAACGCGTACAAACACGATTCGGGGCAAGTGGCCGAGTCGGTCTGGAGAACTTTGTCGCATTTAGCCAAGTAGTGTTGCAGCGCCATCGAACAGCCCATGCCCATCGCGCACTTCATTCGTACGTCTTCGCACATCACCTGTTGATTGTTGTCGATCACGGCCACGGCGCTGTTGTCCTCCAGTCTTTCGCCGCCGCACAGTACCAACGACACCATGCCCGACAGCAGCAAAACGACCATCGACATTGTGGTAGTGACATTGGTGGTCATCTTCACCACTGTTCCTGCGCACACAAACGAATCGTAAACGGTCAGTAAAATATTTGCGATGGGTATCAGAACTAGCTGCAGTAATATTACACTTTGTTGTCAGTCGTTATAATTATTAGTCGGATTTTTGTTGAGTACCGATTGTATCGTTAAAATATACAAAGGCGGGTGTCGAATAAAGTGGATGCGTTATCCATCCTTGCGCGGGCAGATTAAAAACGTTTCACATCGCTGCTCGAAAAAATGCCTTATATTATATAGGCACGTTCGCAATATTTATAAATACCGATGTAGCTGTAGCACTTTAACGTGAAGATAAATCTTATCGAAATGGTTATAACAACGCTATATGTAATATGTTCGCAAACAAGTATGCGTAAAACGAATAGAGATTGTGCAGGTACGACATGCATATTGACGAGAAAACAGCATTTAACACGGTACTATATTTAATATCTCTATTTATACTCAATTCTAAATTGACAACAATAATTACTTAACGCGGAACCAGATTTTTTTTATCACAAAAACATTAAATAAACAATGAATTATTGTTATTTTACAGTTCATTAGTAAATTTAGTACAGATACCGTGCAGTACTCGTCGTTTATTTGCGACGGTCGTTGAAAAATAATAAATCAAGTTCTTAAAATTGACGAAAATATGTATTACTCACTGTAGGGGTATTTCATGGACACCACCTATTATATCTATACAATATCGGTTAAGAATATTGTTCAGTCACAGCGGATTTGAGATGACTCCTTAATTTAATGCTACATCAACTGATTTATAGTCGACGCACGACACATACGAAATACGACGATCCGAGATATATATTAATAACTAGACACTTAAAACGTACATGATTAATATCCTAACCAATGTAGCCATGTTAAGCCATAAGCATCGCGTATGTGATCAGGCAATACTGGATTAATAGGATTATAGGATTTAGCCGATTTATTTTAAAAAAACAGACTATTATTTTTTTTTATTAGGACTTCTATAAGTATCTACCTGAGCTTATATGCCAATAGGGTTACTAAATGACGGCCCACAGACAAACTTTATTGAGCCCATAGAAAGGAAATTTATTTTTAAAACTTACTTTTTTAATGGAGGACTAAAAATATTTTCGTTGATTCTAATTTAATTTTTTAAATTTGCCTTTATTTATTTTGGATGAACATGTACTTTAATTTCTAATAGGTCAAAAAACTTCCTAAATTCTTAAATTAGCCCTTCAAAAATATTAATTGGCAATTCATAATATAATATATTATAGGCTATTCACAGTATACGGAGTTGTAAGTCTTATAATATATTGTATAACGACCGTTGATCTGTTGTCCTATTTCAAAAATGTTTCGTGTGAGAAATAGTATTAAGCGATACTTAATGTAATAATTTGTCACATACGGAAAAAAATAAAAACTAAATGACTTCAGAACGTTCGTTTAGTTTACCTACCGCATGGCTAAGGCACGCACGTAAGTCACGAAAACATTATTATTCTATTAAACAGACGTAGTATATGTATACGCTCTATATTAGGCGGTTTGTTAGTTCAGTCTTGCTACACACACGAGAAAAAAAGACGGTCCGAAATCGGTTTCATCGTCGAACGAATGAAAAAAATTCACGAAATCGATAAAAATGCCAAGCGCACTCTCATCGACGCTGCGCACGACGACAATCAATGTCAAATCGGTCGTAAATCGAAACTCGCGTGCATTAATTACAGGACATCGACCACAGATATTATATAACATTTATAATGCATACGATCGTAAGTATAATAATTTTATGAAATCGGGATGTGGTAGGCCGTGATACATTTTTCCATCATGAACATAAATCTGAAGTTAGTAACTAATATAATGTATAATAATAATATTATATTATATTATATACAATTAGAGATTTTTTTCTCGATTTTTAAATTCATTCGTTTGAGTGCAAAATTCAACCTATCATTTGATTATTGATTCCATCCGTAAATCACGCTGTTAAGATTTCTCTGAAAATCTGCAAATCGATCTCGTTACATAATAATTAAAAAAAAAAAAAAAATAGTAATTTAAAAAAATTGTACTGAGATACTCTTGGATTAAAATGAATTATTTAATTACATGTAGCCAAACAAATTATGAACCATTAATAACGAAGCAGGACATTTTATCAATGCGGCTGAATTGAATTTGGTTTTAAAATGCCCATAATATTATTATTATATTGGTACGTTTTGGTAAATAACAAAAATGTACAAAATAACAAATCTCCAATCTCCCCTCTCCTCCCAAAATCTAAAATTTTTACATTATCTGAAACGACACCACCTCACGCGACAGTAACTTTACGTCCTCGGAAAAAGAATAATGCGAGTACAATTCAATTTTGTCTTCTTAACCATTGTACTGCATGCCAACCTGCGCGCGCGCGATGCGCGTTTCTATAAATACTAAGCATCAATGTAGGAATACGTGCGAGATGGACGGTCGCGAGTTTTATTATTCACGTATTGTCTGCCCGACGCCATTGTGCAGTGCGTGTCGCGCATCCCGTTTCTCGTCGACTGCTACCTGAATTATTATTATTATTATTATTATTATTATTATTATTGTCGTGAGCCGTGTGTGTACATATTTATTATTTATACAATGTCCTATAGGCTATAATATGTATATATAGGCTTTAGCAGCGGGACGAGGGCTAAAATATTATATCATATACCTGTGAGTATAGTGAGCGGACGAGAGGATGAGGATTTATACTTCCAAATCATGACGTTATTACGTATATTAATGTAAATATATATTTATATATTATACGCGTGTGTGTGCGTGTTATATTATATCCGTTTAATTTGTTTGACTTGTGCACACACGTAGGACAGTAGTGTGTATATAGGGTCACTACCGCAAGTAATGTGTATGTGTGTGTGTGTGTGTGTGTGTGTATAGTACATAGTATATACTACTAAACAAACACTACACGCGCGGTGAAATCGAATACACGACATCACGCACGCCACGCCGCGACGGGCAATACAAAATTATGCAGTCGAGCGCGGGGGCGGACCTAAATATATAATATTATTATAATATTATATGTGTTTGTTTTCGTATAAAATACACACAATTTATTTTTCTGTCGAGTACCTATCAGCAGTGCGCCACGCGACCCGTGTCTCGACGTCCATCTCGTCGTATTAAAAATACACGAGTTTATAGATACTGCAGATAATATTACTCGTATTTAATAATATATATATATTATAATTTGTATACCTACTAAACATTATAAAATATAATAATATATTATGCATACGGATTCCGGCAATTTCCGTGTGTATATGTATGTATATGTATAAATGTGATGGTATGTGTGATCGAATCGCATTTAATAAAATATACTTATTATTTATACATATACAAGCGCGGACACCAGTCGATTAAATACAACGATACGTGTTCCATAGAAGTCCGATCGACCGGTCGTATTCAGGGAACAAGGTAGTTTTCCGGGCATTTTTTTTCTCCCGAAAAACTTTTCTCTTTTACCAACATTCTAGTCGGGATTTAGACGAAAATTTCTTTCCACACAAAATAAATACATATACCATACATGACCTATACCTAAAGGCTATTTTAATGTATAAAAATTATTATGAGTACTATGATGTATCGCAATTATAGAGTGTCATTTTTACACGACGGTTGATCGCTTTCTCTCCACGGTTTTAAACGGTTGGCTAAACTCGAATGTAGAATAATTATAAAATTATTATAACGGCACATAATATATAGATTATAATATGACTATTAACTATACTTATATATTGTGTAGTTAATACTTCAGGTGCGAGACTCAGAAGTTCGTCAAAATGTTTGGAGTCATAAAACATTATAAAATAATGTAAGCATTCGTATATTTAATACGACATACAATGGGTGCATAAAAAATCATGAACATAACATAAAAATATACACCAGTTATGTGGTCATGCTTATGGCCGTTTAATATAATAAATTATACGATGTGCTTAATTTAAGTTGTTTTTAATTCACGACGTACCGTAAAACTTATAATGAAAAATTTAACAACGCATTTTTACAATCCGAAAATATCAAAACGATTTAATCCTTTAATTGTCTTTTTCGTCTGTAATAATACACTGAAACTACGCCGTCGACCCACCCGATGGAAACTTTATATGCGATACGGGTGGCTTCTAAAGGATTTTGATTATAAAACTATTAAAAATTCACAAAATCAAATTCAAGCCCGTATAATTTATGTCATTGAGTTAAGTGTACCTACGTCTATTATTATACATACGCTAAAATCTCACGGTATTATTTTGCATACAATAAACCAATGGCGTCAAAATTGTTTATATATATTAAACACGTTTTTACGATTTTATGACAAGATTTTATTACACAATTTAATAATTTTTATTGATATTACGTTTGATAATAAGTGTTTAAAAAATCCTTTACTAAAAAAGAATAAAAATGATTTTGTCGTAAAAATAAAATTCGAATTAATTCGATATAATTTATTGTGAAATTATCCTGTGTACCTTCCTTTTAATCCAATTATATGTTTTTAATATCTTTGTCAATATTTTCCATTCTCTATTTAAATTTATTATCTACATATTTATACATCGATGTTAAGAAAACAAAAAAATTACTTATCATATTATTATTTGATATTTTTATAAAATTACAATTATTAATACATTTCAATAAGTCGTTGCGTTATTATAATGTGTATAATTTTAATTTATTAAAAGTCACGGAATCCATATATAATAAACATTATAGTCGTATGAATAGGTACATAGACTTTTCTTAATTTTCCGAGAAACAATGTGAAAATAGTTCAAATATTATAATAATGTTTGAAAATTTTACTCTATATCATTTTAACGAAATATTATTTGTCAAATGGAGTTGCGCATTTTTATAATATGTGTGTACATTTATGGGCTAAAAAGATGGATTCGGTCGAAGAAACAATACAACAGAAAGGAAAAAAATCCTAAGAAAGAGGGTGGTGAACAAGGGGGAGGGACGGAGCTGTCACGTCACAGTCGTTATAATATTATATATAATATAATCTTCCATTCTCCCACGAAGACGTCTCTGCAGCCGTGCGCGCGGGTTGTATGCGAAAAATATAAAAACCGCCCGCCGAACGTCGTCCGAAAGAAAAGAAACGATCTGCCGTGTTCAGAGTACACAGGTGGCACACAACACGGCGCGCGCATTCAACCGTCGTATACCCATATGTGTATGCTTATATTATATACCATGGTCGTGCAGAACTGTCAGACCTTTTCACCTGTCACCCCTCCGGGCAGTTCCAGCCTGTATATAGGTACATATTATATGCGTATAATATAAGACGTGGTAATCCGTCTCGGATTACGCGCGGAGGGACAATACCGAGTAGTGAGGGGGGCCTTTGAGTGCGAGCGAGAACGAGCGGGAAATGAAAAGATCACGTCAGATAAAAAACCGTCTCCCAAAAAAAAAAAAAACAACATGGTTTACGACGACGATTGCTGTTTTGTGTTTCGGTCGGCATTAAATACTAAATATTTCACAATATATTGTGTATATTATACCATAGTAACTATAACGAACAAAACCTTTTTAGAAAAACTCCGAATAAAATTATGCTTTTCAGTTTTTAATGAGTACCTATAACTAAATTTTAGCGTCATTAACAAGTAAAATCTAGCTCTACACAGTGATTGAGCTTTGTAAGTAACAAACGTATATATTTTTTTTTTTATTGAACTTAAGCCCGGCAACTAGGGCCATTAGCTGTTTGTAGGGGTTATGAACTATGGTAAGGGGTAAGGTTGGTACGGTAGGTTGTATTTTTACGATTGTTACGGTTGATAGCAAACACGTGTATGTGTGGCAAGGTTTTTAACCACTATGATCCCGAGTGGTCACCCACCCGGAAGCTATAGTAGCTGTGGCCGTTACTTACTCTCAGTCGCATTCCGCGACTGGTAGCAGCCAACGCACCACGCCAAGCCACAAACGTATATATTGTTTATATTTATAAGTTATAAATCTAAATGATATTCTATGTTCGTTCGATTGAACACGAATCGCAATGTTTTCAAGTGCCATATGAGTGTGAAAAAAATAATTTTTCGGTTCGAAAAACTGCAGTGAATATTTTAAACCTATATTATAATGTACAAAATACAGCTCGATTCTCTTATCGCAAAGCTAAAGAATATATTATTTGGGAATACAAAGAATTTTTAATTTTTTTTTTTTTTTAATGTTTAAAAATATCTAAATTTACATTTCCCTATGATTATTAATAATTGTTTTTTAAAATTAAAAAAAAAATCTTTGTATTTTATAAGGTTTGATTTACCATAGAAGAATTGTCCTGGATATACGTCGCTCGCGGCGGACGTTTTGAAATGAACAAAAAAATTATATGTTTTGCACGCATCGTACTTATTGACGGTTCATTCGGACTGGTTAATTAATAATTTTCAAATGTAATATTATAAATATTACCCATTTACTGCAGTGTGGATACCAACACGAAGGGTCGTAAAATTGATTACACTGATAGATACCTATTTAGCATACTTCATAATATTAAAATTACATATCATACTCAAGCGCAGTGGAATAGATACGAGTTTGGAACCGGCCAATAATTATTTCCGCACCAGACGGATTTAATGCTGATCTCTTATTCCAAATGGTCATCAGTTATCACGTACTTCAAAAAACCGCTCAATGCGTGTTTCGTACATTTTAAGTACTTATTATATTTGTGAGCATATAACTAATAAGTGTAAACAAGTGGGGTCCACCGATTTCACATAAAACGTAAAACGTACATTACAATTCTCATATACTAATAGGTAATTAATAAAATCGCCGTGAGAAGATAAAAACATTTTTTTTTTCGTAATAGCGTAGTTAGACTATTCAAATCGTGTATAATGTATACTTAGAAAATGTCTATTATTTAAATATTTGAAATAATCGGCATCACACAAGTGAATGGCGCCGAGATTTGTTTTTGGTGCATACATGCGGAATAGTTTTTGACATCTACGAGCCTATACACATTTCGAGACGGACTTCGGAACAGGTTCTATAATATTACATTATTTCAGTGATCATAGATCCGTAGCAGGCAGCTATAGTCGTAATATAGGTAGGTATTATTCGTATACATATATATTATATATTATATAGTAATAGCACGTATATTGTGTATAATATATCGACAAAAATCGTTTAGACTAGAAACAAGTTTCAGAATTTTTCAAAAAACCAACCTTCAAATAATACACAGTCTTTCGTTGTATAAAAATAATAATATAAACACGATAAACTCAAATCCGAATAAATTACTAGAGGTTTTTTCTTGACGTTTAATTTAAAATACTAATTAAAATGTGTCGTCTTCAATATAATTAGGTATTTGAAAACATTAGACGTGACGTTAATATTTGTTTTCGTCTAACGTGGTTATAATATTATAATAATAATATATCTACATCGCCTGAAAAATATAAAAATACCTCGCGATACGTGCAATAAAATGTTTAGCGGACGGGTTTAAATTGATTACTCGATTTGTTGCGATTAGACGATATATATACATGTTGGTCTATGGAAACGTTATATTACTATGTTTTAACGTTTGTAGAATATTTGTCTGATAGACTTATCGTGGTTGACGGTAAACGATTGTTGGTGGATAAACATAAATAGTTTATTATACATCAGTACAAATGTACGCAATTAGGAAGAGCTCCACGGAGCTATAAAAATATTTTATACACTCTTCGAATAGGTTCATTAAACGGTGTTTTTATTATACTATCGTCGTGGTACCTTATGTACCTTATATATATATATATATCTATTATACCCCGTCACTATAGGCAGTACCCACGAAAACGGAGAATGACAGTCGTAATCTATTTTTCGTGTTCACAATAATAACAAGCACTGGGTGGGTGGTGGAGGAGTCATTAAATTCGGTATTTTCATATATACATACTCCCCCGTTATATGGAATGCATTTTGTAAAATTCAAAGGAAGTGTGCGCAGTGTCGTTTGAATAATGGAATAATAATAGTCGTGGAGACAGGTACGGTCCAAGAATCGTAAAACCGTCAACCTCGCGGTAGACTCGTTGCAGTTTCATATGTACCTATATACACAATACAAGTATACCAATGCCTTTTCTTACAGTTAATAACATCTAGAAACTCAAGCTATATCTCTAATATGTTTAAATTGAATGTAGACGAAAAGAAAGAGTCCTCTGCGCAGACTAATCGTGATTTGGTGACAAAAGATTTTATTTCAATACAATATTATTATATAGATGCCTGGCAGTAATTAAAATTAGATAGGTACTTTAAATACTGTTGTAGTTGTTAAATTGCCCGCCAAAACCTACGATGAACCGGAAACGTTTTTTTCTTTTTTTGGGACACGGCCGCCGGCTCAGTCGTAAAATGCATACTGCCACAATTTTATATATATTAATTGCCCCGGAAACATTGCGCGTCTCGCATCTGTAGGATTTCGTTTAAAAATAACATGTTCCGAGCGTGTCGTCCACAGTCGGCTTTGCGGAGTGTATTATAATATTAATCAGTATCTTTGCGTTTTAATAACCTACACATAACGAAAAAAGGAAAAAACCTTTAAAATGATAAGACGGATCTATATAGTTACTCCGAATGTTGACCTATCAGTACTATATAAATCACACAGTATCTGATTTCGCAAGCACACACCCGAATGACCGACATACATGTTGTTAAATTTTAATAAAATAATAAATAAAAATAAATATTAACAATTAGGTAGGTTAAATTAGGTATATTTAAGTACTCACAATAATTTTCAAATCGAACGAGAGAGCACTGTCATAATATCATTCCAATAGATTTTTTTTTATTTAAAATGTATATTATTATGTCAGTAGCCGATTTTTTTTTTTATTAAAAATTTAAAAATAACGACAAACGGTGAGAAAATAATAATTTATTATAATATTTAATTCCGCACTCTCACTAAGTATACTTGTTCGGTACGCAAAGACCATCGACACGATTTTTAATTATTATTCGGTCAGTAAAACGATTTCTAATTTTTACACGCGATATTATTATCAACTAAATACGAAAAACGTACTTCGATGGACGCGAAGCTCGATGCGATACGCACAACATAACCATACGGTCGACGGCTGACGACTGTCGACTGGCTCCGAAAAACCGAATCCCGGCGAACGAGCGCGTGCGTGCGTGCGTTTCTTATACTATGTGCGTGTGTGCGTGTACCTGCTGCCGACATCTGCCAGTTCGTTTGCCCTCTCCCCACATGGTTATCCCATCTCGTTCGATATCTTCCATCCTATCGCCGCTGTCGTTGGCGACTAAAATCCTGCGCATTCGATCCTTCTCATCCCCGTCCTCCAAGCTGTTCCTACTCAACGCAATATCTACGCTTCGTCCTTCTCCTACTCATCGAGTCCTATGGTCGTCATCCCATTCGGCGACAGGCATATTTACGTTTCGCCGCGGCATACTGCCACAGCTGTCATTCCACAGCCGTCGCCGACAACAACGAATTTGTCAAAAATTCACAGACAGCAATGGTGACGTGTGAACGACATGACGCGTACATCGCAATGTACTCCCTACGCCTCAACAACTATCGTATTAAACACTGTTATCATCATTTTAGTCAATATATTTTATATATCTAACTGGAGACTAGGAGAACAAACCCTCGCCTCCCAAAAAAATGATTTATACTCATGTTCATTTTTCCAAAAAAAAAAATTTATCTAATATTATAGTTATAATATAAATTTATACCTAATTAAAATGGGTTAAGCGCAATACTAATAAGATCACTAAAAATCCGCCATAATACCAAGTACTACACAATACAGATTTATAATATCTATTATTTTAATTATTTTAATTTTATTTTATTGAACATATAAATATGAATAGTTAACATGATATTAAAAATATAGAATGAAAAATAAAAATAACCATCTACTTTAAGCACATAATGACGTGATCAAATTCTTTAAATATTAATTTTGTATAAGCTAATATACGATTACTCAACAAAAGAAAATTTTATTCTTCGATTTAATTCCATTTTACACAATTTGAATATTAAAATTAAAAAAAAAAATAAAAATATTGTTTGCGCATCACTAACAAAAAACCTTATATATACCAACCATTCAGTAACAATAATGTGTTTTTGAAAAAATATATACAAGATAAAGTGTTGATGTTTTTTATATGATATAATTACATAATGAATGTATATTGGAAAGCTATGTATTTTATCTTTTATAATAGATATATTGTTTATTAAACAGATCATATTATATTAATTTACACATAGATACAAATTATTTCGTATAATTCAATTTAAAGAGGTGATAATTGTATTTCCTATAATCAGTGTTTATTGTTAATATCTTTTGGTATATTCTCCTAATTTGATATGATTGATTTCTATGCCAAAAAAATGTTTTGTTTTATTTTGTTGCTTTATTATGTGATGACGTTAGTACCTATGAATAATGACATTTTTTAGAAATGCAATACGCCTTCAATAGTATAAAAATATTCAATAAAATTTTTGTTCAAATACAACAACATCGATGCAAGAGTAGTTTGAAAGTGTCTAGAATTTATATTTAAAAATACTCTTACATTAATAAATTATTATTTTATACAAGCTTTTATGCTATGCATTATTATACTTATAATATATATACTTGTCCTACGTTCCGTTCAATAAAATAGATGGCAAATCAATTTTTTTCGATAATAGTTTTTACATATAACCTACACAGACTAATTCGTATGCTAATCGATATCCATTAACGTTCCTCTCGCGTTTTACTCCCAAAACTAACGTCCCACACATACTTAACAACTGACATCATATTATATTTTATTCCTTTTAATTAATTTAAAAATAATTTTTATTTAATTTGAAATAATGTTGTTATGAAAAATATAAATATTATAAGATAGCATTTTATTCAGTTTTTTAAAACCATTTTGATAACTAATAAATTTGATTATTAAACATTTCTTTAAATATTAAAAAAAAAAAAAATATATCCACGTACTGAAAAGGTCTAATAATAATCGAGTTTTATTTTTTTGAAACTATTATGTTTATACTTACCTATCCTATATACTTACGTCCTAACATATTTATTAATTTATTAATAATTAATGTGTCTACACCGATGTCTTACATAGCAATATGATATAACAACAATGATTATTTCCACTGCATTAATTTAAGTTATATTTGGTATATTTTAATAAATTGTATCAGATTTATTCCTAATAAATAATAACTATTTATTAATACAGTATTATTATTATTAAATAAATTACGTATATTATTAATTGTAAAAAATTTACTTTTGTAATTCGAATTTTGTCAATCTAATTTTACTTATACGTTGAAGTGTTAGATAATTCATAGATTCTTCTCCAAAAAATATGATATCATATAAATACATTATATATCCTATACGTTTCTATACATTTTGTAATTTATTATTGTATTATTAAACAGAAATTCAAGTTTTGAACAACATTATGTCTAAGAAAATAACACACTCTCCGACTTCTCGTATGACGTTTTGTCTTCGACTTACAAAGGTTCATATAGTAAATTTACCTTTAACTGAACTAATTTTATATTTTTATGTTATTAACTTTAAAGTTATAGTTAATTAACCCATTTTAAAACTTAAAGGAATTTATTATCAGTATTTGTCAGTTGTTTTTGTTTTTTATTTAAATTTTCAAGCAAGATATGGCTTACGACTCCATGAGTATACATAAAATATTACGATTTAAAAATGCTTATAACTCATTTTGTTGTATAAAAAAAAAAAAATACATAAAAACTGATAATTTTCTTACTTTTATATTTGATAATTTAATCTAAAACTAAACTGAACGAAAATGTATTCAATATTATGCTGTAGATACGTTAATAAGACACAGACAAAACACGCAGATTTTATGTAGTCCTCAACAGCGTTTTCCTAACAAGTTTCTAAACGATTTCCCCAACTTTGATAGTTTTTACATAAAGACTAAACAAAACATACTTTGAAAATATGTATTTTTCTAAACCAGCTATATGTACAATATAGTAGTAGTATGTTATATAATAAATGCTGCGGCATCAATAATCCGATAAATCCGATAAACACAATAATGCGAATTTTAAACAGATTTAACGCTAAAGCGACAAAAACACCGCCATCATTTGTCCATTTGTCCATTTGTCGAACAAGAGAAAAGCTTGACCCGTACATTATAAAAAAGATTGTTACAATAATGTAATATTTTTGGTGTTCGTGACGTTTTTACACGGCCGTGGACAGACGGTAATCCTCTCAGAAAGACGGCATCGTTTATCTGTCATTGTGTGTTAAGAAGAAAACGTACGCTTATATGCCCATAGGTTATAATATAAGTATATGTATTGGTGCATCTCACGTGTACACTCTTGTTCTCACTTAAAGTATCACATCGTTTAACCGAGACCCGAGTATGAAATATTGAGAGATGTAATATATATAATATGCATGATTTTAGTTTTTACTAAAGTATGACATGCATTTTACAAATATTCGACGGTAACTAAAATTTATAAATTGTACAAGCATAATATATAAATAAACAGATGTTTTAAATAATTTCAAAAATCTTGATATTGAAAAAAATAATGATGTATATACGTATTACATTTGCATGACGTTTTTATATAATTTGTCTTTGTTTTAAAGTAGAAACCTAATCGTATTGACTTCTTGAATATTTTCAATACGCATTCGATGTGCCTAATATTATGATTTATTATAATATGTGGTAATAATATAACTAAGACTTTTTAACAAATAACTTACGTATAAATCAGGATTATACTAATAATATACTATTATATCCTTTTAATATACGTCATTGCCATCTTACCGGATCTGACCAAATAATATCAAATAATTGTGTTTATGACGAGATTGATTTAATACAATAATAGCATTATTGACGTATAGAATAAAATACTAATTAGTCAACGTCAATTACTATATTGTGTAATTTATCAAATGAACATTATTTCATTTCATGTTCAAAGTCTTAATGCGGTATATATCATTTTTTATTCATACATCAATTTTTGACTTTGGTATAAGTATACCAGTATACGTGTCAGGTAGATATACATGATATACTCGTTAGAATAAAAGATTTGTTATACATGTGACGTGTCTGACGTAACAATTCTCCAAAAACAATGCAGTCTCCACGTTTTAATGTACAGCAAAACAAGTATAACAATTCTGCTCATACCATTTATTTTACGACGTAAAATTTCGGTTATTATCGATATGTATATAGATATAAATGCCTATATACATATTATTAAGTATGTGTAAGTTTTTAATTTTATTCGATCGCACTCATTAAAAAACCAAATAGTAATAATACTGCAGCAACGCAGTTCATCGCGTTAACAAATACACATTTTACAGTAGAAAACACGAATATTTTAAAATGTATTATAATATATTAGAATATGTATTTATACGAGCTTTACACGTCTATGCAGATAGCTGTATAATACGTATTATAAACATAGGTACCTAGGTACTTAATAAAAAAGCATACGTTATGACGTCGTGTCTGACGTATATAAAGTGGTGTATAGAGTTTTCGGAATAAATTTAAACGTTTTGTTGGAGAAAAAAAACCGGGATTGCTTGGAACGTCGTCATTATACAATCTCGATGAGACGCTATAAACGAAAAATTGAGATGTATACGATCGCGAGAAACGTCTTATTATTATCGCGGCAATAATCTCGCTGCAGCAGATCGTATTATTATTATTATTATTATTATTGTTGTATACATACATAATATTATATTATTATACACCCGTCACGAGGCGGACCTGTTGCTGCAGGAGTAACCGTTGACGAGGATGGTGGAGCGGGCGCGCGGGAGTTGAGATAGACTGTGGGATACAAACTGTCGGACAGCTGCGTTTATAAAATGCATTATTATTATTATTACTATTGTCGGAGAGCCAAAAGAAAATCGTGCTGGCGGAATAATCGAAAACTGACCCATATGTTGCACCCTAGTCTCGGGGTATTACAGCGTGCTGTACTGGGATAATAAAGACTTCTATACGATATTTCTTAAATTTTGTATAATATATTAAATTATCATCTCCCTCCCGCTCACCCTTTCTCTCTCGATCGCTGCTTATATAGGTGTGTATGCATTGTGTGTATACATTATATACGTGTGATGTTCGCCTTCACCTTTTCACAAACACCCCTGCTGTGTCTCGGTGGCAAAGACGGCAGCCACAGCAACAGAAAATCGAAATCGTCGTCGTTACCAACCCGAAGAAAAATAAATAATAATACACACATCGTTGCACAGTACAACTATACGTATGCACATATAAAATGTATACGTGTATAATATATATATAGGGGCATATCGACTCATAGTAGCCGGTTTGGTAACTCGGCGCATTTAACCCTTAAGCCGCGGCTATAGTGGATGTGGTGACGAAAACGTGTTCGGATAACAGGGCCTTGGTTTTACTTTTACTCGGCAATATAATATGCATATAATTTATAGTATATTCTATCCAATGATTATGTATATACCGTCCGAAGAGGTTGTAAATAACCGAAAAAAATCGAGTGGGTATATCTTCTATTGCAGGTGAACGTTTAATTATCGTATACATAACTATATAAATGTGCAGGTGCCATGGATTGTATTATATTTTTCGGATTACTTGACGTAGCTCGGACGATTAACAAAAGAATTCAACAGTGCACTATACAAATTAAAAAAAAGCCAAAGTATTATAATATTTGTAAACAATAAACCGAGTATAGTGATCATGTGAGCTGTTTAAGTTGATTGATTTATTATTTATTTACAGAACATAAAAAATTAAAATTACTTGTCGTCGTTTACCACAATATTCTTTATTTACTTACTTTCAAAGATTTATTGCTACTTTTTTCTCTTTCTTTTTTCATTCTTATACTGTCGGAAGTCGATCGAATTTATCTTTTCTGTACATCTTTGTAGCGTTCTCGTCCCTAAATGTTTCGCACTTATTTTATATATGCTTTTTAAATGTAATCCATTAAAAATACATTTATAAACTAAAATACTTAGGTACATAAAGGTTAAAAAGCCACCTCCGGCCACTTATTGTTAAAATGACACATAAGTCGTTTATCATTTTTACTTTAACTATAAAGAGAATACCTATGGAATGTGATTCAACATAAAGATCTAAATTAAGATATCCGTATACAATAATTCGCATTTTGAATGTAGTACATATATTGTTTTGCTTTAAGTTACGTGCCTTTTAAACCATTAAAAAAAAGTAAATCATTGGTAGGACCTCAGAGTCATATTATTGATTTCCATAAGTTAAAATAGTATTGTATTTCAGTGTTGAATCTAGAAAATAAAACGGAAACAGACGAATAGGAATCGATACTGCAGCACAAAATATTATATACTGTATACAAATCCAATATTCGAACGATCTAATAATCCTAGAATACTATTTTGAATTTTAACGTAAACATAACGTATAACATATTATGACCAAATACATTTTGTCACAACATGTTTAAAAGTTATAAATACAAATGTACTATAATAACTATTGTGTAATTTTACATTGATTTTCGGTTACAGGACATAAATTATTACTACGTATAATATTGTAAAACGCGTGATAAACAATCATTTTATGACACTACAAGGTTTCGTATTGTTTAGTTTGACCCTAAAGGACAAAAAATATTGACTTAATGGGTGTATAATATGTAAACATAATACATATGCATGAGGTATGAAGTGATTTTAAACAAGTCAACAAAATAACTCTATGAAATATTAGTGTTGAGCAATATAATATAAACGTGCATTTATATATATATACATCATTACAATAATATCATTTCTAGGAGAACACATACACAAGGGATAATATATGTGTACATTTCAACGTTTCTTTTCCCAAGTCAAGGCCGTATGTTGAATGTGGTTTTTTCACCCTACATAATATATTATATGGATGCTAGCGGTGGCGACGATTGTCCGTCGCGGGCACCTTACCTTACTTAACCTACCTACAAAAGTATTTTGTCGCGTCGTCCGATGTTCGGTCGCGATAATATATACGATGTATTATATTATTATATAATAAAAGAGAGAATAATAGGACCGAAATGTGTTTTTTTTTTTATATATATATATATAACAATACACTTTGGCGTCGACGTCAGCATTGTGACTGTGCATGTATAGCCGGATTATATGAATAATAAGGGGTGCAGGTGAACGATGGTGATAATATAGTTGCGTATAATATTATACCATCGCTGAACAACAGACTGCTGTAGCTATAGTCTACCCGACGATAGGACTTATTGCGCGCAGGTACCTACCCCTGTGGAGCTCATATTGACGTGGTCGTGGAGTGTGATATAGGGGTCTTGATTGGTTGTTCAGTGATGCAAGTCAACGGTGAATATTTCATCAGCAGGTTCTCTCGTGTAGGTCCTGTCAAATCTGAATAACAAATCGACCGAGAATTTACAGATCAGGCCTAGGCATTGTCCAATTATTGCAGCTGATCTAAGGGAAGGAAATCTATATATATTATATAAATCTGGTATCAAATGTTTCTTGGTAGGTATATTGAAACGGACAGCTTGGCAAAAAAACTAGAAATTTACTGCTTAGAGAAGATCAAATATTATTGACCCAATTAGAAAAGTCGGCGAAAACTGTTGGAAGCTAACGGTTATAGTGCGTCAACAACACTGTCCACACGATTAGGTAGGATTTGGAATTTAAATATGTAATTAGAAAAGGGTGGAAATATAGACAGAGAAGGGAAAAATGAAATTAAAAGCAAATTTATAGAATTACTCACCCAGGAAAAAACAACTGTTACAGCAACATAACTGTTATAGCTCAGAAAATAGTAACAACCCTTATGATAGGCAATCGTGTTCACCTAAAATACAACATCGTCTAAATGAAAAAAGAATATGCATGATGATAAAAACAGCTGCTGGTTTAATTGAAATAAATTTATGTATTATAATAAAAAAAAATTACTTAACCAATAAAGACAAAACAAAATAAGTCGCCGATGTATACCAGGAAAATTATGAAATAAGTACCTAAAAAAAAATACAGTAATAAGTACAGAATTATTTAGGATTATTTTCGTCTGCATATATTTGTAATCCACCGTACATACGTGTAATATTATTTATTACTATTTTTGAATAAAAATAAAAACTATACACGATTTTTATCTAAACGACAAAGGGATATGGTTTATGTATACCTACATAATATTATAATTTATTAATATTTGTTATAAAGATTGTACGATTTTTATCCACTATACAGTGTACATGCATTTTTATGTTCAATTAAAAATAACAATGTTAAGTTTATCATTTTAAGACGAAAGCACTGATTATTTCTCACGAGTAATTTGATAATATAATCATAACAAGACAAGTGCGTACCTAAATCACCATACCGGTTTCTTTTAAACTCGGTAATATTGCGAAAAGTCAATAGAGAAAAACGCAATTAGTCATGACTGGTATACCGGTTATATGTTGTTGCATATTTATTATGAATTTATAATAAATAATAAAATGGTTTTAATTTCTTTCATCGCTTAAGAAATTAAATTTGAAACCACATATACAGTTATCAGACATAAAAATTGTAGCTTTATAATAATATAATATTATTTAAATATTAAATAATATTTTCATCAATTACTTTTATGAATTAAGTGATAATATAATTGTATAAATAATTATACGGTATTTAATCCCTATTTACTTATTTAAATATTCATTATAATTTTAAATTTAGGTATATACTATATACATCATTAGTGCGAATTACGCATATCGTTTGGGTACCCTACCTACATTGATTATAAATTGTTTTTAATTGACTTGAATATAGATTTACGAATAGAACACACATTGGAAAAGTATCTTGTAGATAAGTAGAATGATATTCAAAGAGTATCAGATAAGTGAATGGGGTGGTGTGGCAATAAATAAATATTCACGGTCGAGCAACAAATGATTTTTCACAGAGAAGTTATATAATGTATATGACGAGGAATAAATTTAACAATTCCATCTTTTTTCTAATGGGTATAAATATTCATCAAACTTGTTTAGCTTGTTTAACTTACCGTTCTATTATCAGCACATACTTGTAACATAGGTAAAAAAAAGTCCTATTTTAACAAACACTATTGTCACTTTGAGCTCGAAAATCGGCGAAGTCTTATATAGCTGGGAAATAAGTTTCTATATACTTATAAATCCCATAATTCACAGAGCCACAATATATGACGTATGGGTTACAGATGTGGCTATGTAATAAATGTTTAAGATTAAAAATCATATATTTTCTATATATCATTATTTTTCACTCAAACGCATACACAGCTTGTGTTAATACTATATAATAGACATACTAATAGAATAATAGTCGTAAAAAAATTACCATTTTTTACTTGGATGACTGGATCCTTAGAGTTTCTTTGACCCTTGGCAAGAAATTCAATTACAGTAAATGATACAGAATACTATGCGTCTGTACCGAGCTATTTACGGTAGTGTGATACTAATGTGAGATCATAGCTATGATGGTAAAATTCCATTTCTGATTTATAATATAACTATACTTAACTAAACTTTAAAATTAACGAGTAAAGAGCAAAATCAAAACGAACTTTTTCTTGCATCAACAATAAATTATAAAATAAAAAAAAAAACCAGTTTAAACTAATTTCGTCATTTTTAATAGACAGTATACAGAAACGTAGGTAAATGTCTTGTATTATAGGTGCTCCGTGATGGATGTGTTAAATCTGTACATAAAACAGTTGAGTGAATTTGGGAATTTAATTTTTGAAAATATTGGTTATATTTTAACTTTAAGATTAACAATAATCAAAAATTTACAACGTTACATATTATGTTTGTTTATCAAAGTTATTGTGTCCAACAATATAGAAGACAATTTACTTAAGACGACCAAAAAATTCGAAAAAATAATTATATATTTACAGCTAGGTACACCTGGAGGGAACCATGTGGTGCAAATGCATCATCTTTAATAATTTGGACTTTTCAAGTAAATAATAAAATATATAAAAATATATATTAACATAAATATATATATATATATTTATATAAATTCC
The DNA here is from genome assembly GCF_002803265.2 of Melanaphis sacchari. Taxonomy (NCBI): domain Eukaryota; kingdom Metazoa; phylum Arthropoda; class Insecta; order Hemiptera; family Aphididae; genus Melanaphis; species Melanaphis sacchari. The sequence goes on along the minus strand of NW_020270366.1, from coordinate 8,143,423 downwards.
TTTCTATTACTTAATAATTTATGTTCATAATTTAATAAATACTTAATACTTATTATACAAAACTGTCTTACTTTAGTACCTACTGGCATAAATACAATCACGAAAGAACAGAAATACTACGCGCGTCTATTCATACAATCATGAAAACGTTTGAACCGTGTAATAAAATATTATCGTTATTATTATATTGGAAGAAATGAGCCTATAATCTTTAGAGTCAAGACTGGAATCACACACTGTTGTCTGCACCGTTACTCTAACACAAATACCACCGACTTTGAATTACCGACAATGAAGATAATAATACAGTAGTATTAAAGGCATGGAACTTTCAACATTTTAACCGAAAAAAAAAAATGAACAGGCCTCGTTAACGATAGAATTTCCAAAGTTGGGACAGATGTACAAGATAATTGATAATTAATCACGGTAGATCTTGAGGTTTTTCGAGTAGATGACGAGTAGTAGTGTGATAGGAGGCGAGTTACTATAAATATCATTTTATGCCAATTTGTTTACGTTTTTATTTGCGTTGCTTGAAGGTGATTTTATTTACGCCGTAAATGCGTCTACATATTCATCAATTAATATCAGCCCCTTCTGATACTGGTACGAAAATAAACTCAATAACCAAGAGCACTGTCAAACAATGGACACTTTTAATAATAATAAAATAAAATTATATGATACCAGATAATTCATACCGACCATTTACATATAAAATTGTATAGATCTAACCGATAGTCGGACTTATAATATGTAAACATGTTGGTAATTTGTCATCAGCGTTATAGTGACTTTATAAACGTATAAGGAAAAAACATGTGTATATCATTATATTATATTATTTTACCGCGTCTTGAATTTCAGGCTATTAAAGTGTCGCACCACGATATAGCTGTGTAGAAATTCAAATGATTCCCAAAACTCGAAAAACTCAACAAGCAAAACAACACCATAGTAATATTGTATTCTGTAGAAATAGGATACGATGCATTCATTATTTGGTTATTGATTAATGATTACAATGATATTCAATGATTCCTTTAATTTATATTATTAGTTTATTCATATATTATTTCGTTAGATCAAATAAATTTATTGTTTGAGAGTTTTAACATCCTTAAGAGGACGTTGCATCCGCATGTGTTGTCTCTGTCTTACACACGTACAATATAATAAATGTTCGTTCACCAGTTTCAATAGTGTATATTTAGTTTTGATAGTAAAGTGAATTGATCTATTATCAGACTTTTAGTTAAGAACATTATTTGTGTTCTCTCGTTGATTTTTAACGATATTTTAATTTTTAAGTGAGTTATGAGCATTTTCAAATGTTTATATTTTTCATAAAAAGATATTATTTTCGTACAGATCTATTTATTTACATATCTTTTAATTTAGAAAAACAATTTACAATTTAAATATATATTTTTTTTTTCAAAATATTTCTTTGATACAAATTATATTTAGCATTATTTTATTATTGTTCAACAAATCATTTATTTTCATTTGTTTTCAACATTTACAACAAATTTCATTTCTTTTAAAAAACATATATTTGAGCTACATTTTTTTTTTATAGCTATTAATTAATTATCTTATAACAATATCATAATTAATTTTGATATTCAGTGTGTCAATTAGAAAATATTCCGATTAAAAGATAGTATAAAAAAACGCAATAGATTATACTACTTACAGTCTGCTATTTGTAGTTCAATATTTTTGACTAGAAAGTTATGTCATAATGATTATGGCAAAAATATTTATTTTTTTATAATTTATGTTAACTTCGAGTTTAAATATATTATTGGTTATTACAAAAATTCCAAATCAAATATTTATTGTATTTAATTATATTTTATGTAGGTGAGTGATGGATCACAATTGACTGATGAAAAAACTAAAGTACCTATGTTCTTTAATATATTTATAAAAATTCTACAGACATAATTATCTTTCACACGTCTTAGCCAAAATTTTAAATCATTTAACCAATCAGAATTTTGTTGATTACCAAAACTTTTTTTTATAACAATTATCGGCTCTATAGCCACTTCAGATGAACAAACATTTTTGATAATTCATTATATTTTATATATAGAGATATATTTAAAAAATAATGTATTGTAATTATATAATTACATAGTATTGTAATGACCAAGATTAAATATGATAGATTAATTAATAATGGTTAGATTTTTTTGACCAGATAACGGAATTCCTGTAAAAAATAAGCTTGTAAATCGGATAGTTGCAAATGGTCAATTACTTTAACTATAATACATTAATAGCTATAATTTGAAATTAATATTATGTTTAATCTGAGGTATTTAACTTATCACTTAAATGTAACAATTTAATAGTATGTTATAGTATGAGAACAAGTACGAGAGTCTTTTCTTTTTATACATATTTTTATAATACAAATTAATGTACGTGTTGAATACATAATATGTTCACGTGGACTTAATCATACTATATACTAATAAGCAAGACGATCTCCGTATTCATATCTTGTATGTCTTTCTCCCACGTCCTCCCAAATAGTATTGGCTTAGGTATTATTATATTATAATTATTCGTGTTAGTATCATTATTATATTATGGTGCATTTATCGATCTATATCATTTTCTCCTGGGCTCAGTTGTTTAATTATTACTGTATATTTTTATTATGCACTATCGTATTTTTCGTATTATCTGTTTTTTGGAAAACATCCTTATTATTATTATTATTTATTAAAATTGTCATCGTCGTACTTTTTTTGTCATTGTCGTATTCTCGTACTTGATTAAACATCCTTTTTTCTATTGTAAATTTTTTTTCTCTTATTGCTACTTCAGCACTAATCCCTTTTTTTTTTTGTAAGACATGCCATAGTTTGCATCGTACTACAGTGCGTTAGTGCAGTCTACTATTTTTTTATTTTACTGAATAAACGATCAAACTGCTACAACTGTTCATGTGGGTTTGTTATTCATTCTCTGAGATTTTCATCCTCGTCTTGCGTACACCCGAGATCGGGATTGGTACTTGTTTGGTGATTGCGTAAGTCCACCAGCTACCAACAGGGATGTGTGAGAGGCCGCCCAGGTCTTCGACTTCATCCATCACCATCCGTCCTAGATTAGCGGGTCGCATAAGTCCACCAGTACCATCTTAAGGTGTGTGAAAGACCGCCCTGGTCATCGAGATTGCGTCGGTTCACACGACTTAGTTTTTAACGTAGCTTAAGTTATATTTAAAACAATATTAGGTATATATTATGTATATAGATATGTATTGTACCTTGTGGTCATTGCACCCGACCGAATCGATCACAAGGACTCCACCCCACATAACCTAACGTGCATCCTCGTTCTCCTACCCATCTGGATAAGTTTCTTCGGCTTATGTAGAATGTCTAATAGGTTGCCTATCCAGAATAGTTCAGGTGTATATATTTAATTACCTATCAGCCCCAGTTAACCGCACAAAGGTCCTCTATTCCTTCGACTAATGAGTCTTATTAAAGACGCATACACTATATGTTACCTTACCTTTTGTAGAATTCTTAAACTGGATTTATCCTCTTGGATATTGGATTAATTGGTTTTTAAGATTTAATAAATATCAGATAATAATATATTGAAATAATATTTTAATAAACTTAATAAAGACCATAGATTTTAGTTTTATACAACTAATGCGTGGATATTAAGTGGGAAAATGTGTGTCGAATGAATTTATATAGATAATATTTTGAGATTCCACCTTTGTTTTAAAGCGTAGATTGCGACATGACTTAGTAATATAGGTGTTATTTGTGAATAATTAGAGAATTTAAATGCATTGATAATTTTGTAGAATTTAATTTAATTTCTTAAATCTAAATGTTATTTAATGAATATGTTCAATAAAATTTAAGTTATAAAGTTATAATAATATATTACAATACATTTTATTGCATCTCTATTTCCTAATACTATTATTCATCATTGATGAAAGGATTCGTATTATATGACCACGTAGAATTTGACGCATATTTTTAGGAAGTAGGAACACTGCCAAAAAAGAGCAAGCTAATTAATTGATTATAATATTTATTAAATCTTATAATTTCTGATAGTATATTTACGTAAATACAAATATGAAATATTGATCCATGAAAACCTACCTATGAGTAAGTATTATTCTTAAAATTTAAGAATAACAGTCTACATTTAATATTATGTTATATTTAGTATTTGTTTTTATAAAAATTTATAAAATTCGTTCTAAAAGTTTTGGACTTATACTTGAAATTTTATTTATATGTTTATTGTATCAAGTGAAAAAAAAAACAAGATCAAATAATACATTTTATTATAGATATAACTATTATTACAACTGGCGTATTGAGTCTAAACAGACTTTGTGAGCAACGTGATTAAGATAATAAACATGTAAATAATATTAATAAAAGTTGTAAATGTTCAATCATACATTTTTTTTACTTGAAAAAAGTTTTGAATATTTAAAAAAATAACAATGTGTGTATAGTAATGGAAAGTTCTAAGGTTTATAAGAAGAAAAACAGGTGTAATCATTAAAATAATAATCGTCGTTATTATTTTAATATTTAACTTTGTCAAAATATACGAACTTCAAACTTTTTAGTTGAAAAATGATGTGTTTTATGTTTTAACGAATGTCAAATTTGTGAAATGATTATAAATTCAAAAGTAAAATACAATAAAAATATTGTGCTCTACAAATTGGATATTTTAGCAACATTATTGTGACATAACAGTAACAAAAATTAAAATACTACTTAAAGAACCGTTCAATTCAAAAAATTAATAAATATTTTACTACCATAATATTTAGAATAAAGTCTAACTATAGGATAATAATACATCTAAAATTCGTTTGTGGTGATTTATTTCCTAGTTATGGTGATTTTTGACATTGCGTAAGATATCACAGGTTCGTTGGCAACGACGGCGGCCATATTTTATAATTCACAGCAATATTAATCCATTTTTGATTTAACGTAAAATAATTGATAATAAATTTATTTTTTTTCGAATGAACTAAACAAATGTATTTAAGGATACCTCATAATTTTTCCGTTCGTATAATTATATCACATTTTGGTTCTGCCTCTAATACCTATCTAGGAATGATTAGTATCGATGTGATGAAAGCATACGACACTACATGAAAACCTTTCATAATCAACAACCTCGACTCAGTTCTTAGTCACAGCAACATGTTTAAATTTATAAGCAATTTATTAAAAACTAGAACATTTCAAGTTAGAGTTGATAAAACATTGTCCAAACCTCGCAGACCAACGGAGTTCCTCAGGGTTCATCAATCTCGGTCACTCTATTCTTCGTCACCTAAGTATTGGGGGGTCCGCATCGATATCAAACACATTTTTACTGAATGTCATATATACGCTAAGATCAAAGAAAATTCTAGACTTCCGGATTTTCTTTCGGCAGCACACAACCCGACTCAATTACCGCCTCAATCAAATTTATTACCACTGCCAATCTGCTCAACTCAATTTAACATAATTAACTCATATGTAACTATTATTTAAGTTTTCTATAAAGTATAAATATTATTACTACAATATTTGTAAAATATAAATATCACCCCCAAAGGCCATTATTGCCGCAGGTTTATCTAATAAAAAAAAAAAAAAAAGCAACTTTACGATAGTCGCTGGAACACATGAAGCGTACCTCCACATACACATTACCTTTATATATATAGATAATGTGTATGTGTATTTATAGTATATATACTATACGTGTATTATATGTTACCTCACTACATATATACGCCCAAAAAGAGTTCGTGTACTCTTTTCATCTTCGTCATCATGATGGCATACAGGGTGTCTCGCGATGCTTGTCATCGTAATTACACATTCAGTTCACCTGTACGGCTATACAGATATGACAGGTATTACATTCCTACAAGATTCAACCAATTATTAGAATAAGCAATGGAAATCAGAGAATTGAATTTTGAAATATTAGTAATAAATAAATGAGGTATACTATAAATCAGCTTTATACGTTTGTTGCAAAATTTATGTGGAGGAATAATATCTTAGTAATTTTTTTTTTTTTATTGATTCTCAGTATGACAAATTACGAACCCGTGGATCTCTACAGATTAAAAATATAGTTTGACAAAACCACAATACTCTAAAAATATTACTTAGAAAATATAGTTATATTGGTAGTTAGACACTTAGACACCCTGTAGATAATTCAGGTATAGGTACTATGTTTCTTTAAAGGGGCACGTTATAATATGCGCGCGCTTAATAATATACATATATGTATGTGTATTATGCAGGTGCTCGGGCGCGTAATAACAAAGGCGTGACTTGGAATTTTGTGTCGTGTTTTTTTCTAATTAATTATCATTGCGGCTATAAGGTCATTAGGTATCGCGAGCCGCTTGCAATCACGGTTTAATTGTTCGCGAGACAGTTCCCCTATGAAATATATAATATACGTACCTATACATGCAGCATTCAAGAATACCACATTTGAATCCATCACTCGTCGACCGGGATACAAGTATATGCCCGTCAACATGCGCTATATTATAATAATATATGATGTGCCGTGGTATAATAATAATAATAATAATAACATTATAATAGTTACGAATATGGCCATTGGCTACACAACCGTGGCTATCGTGACCCTTTATATATAGGTACCATATACATATATAACGTTCCGCGGTCGCTGCGTTACAGTTTATTATAACAAGAACAGAAATAATAATAATAATAATAATAATAGTGATAAAGATTGTTATTATTTTATTTTTTTCATATCATGAACGACCTGCAATACCTAAACTGGCAACTTGTCCGGGACAAGTACAGCAAATTACCAATATATTTTATATTATACTTACGTCAGTACACATCGTAATATAATTCATGTACATAACCGTACTTATACAGTTTAATAGTTATATTTGTATATAAAATTGTTCTGTGTCTTGTAATTTACGTTCTTATTGTGGAGTATACGCCTACTTTCTAAAAAACTTTTAGTCAGATCTGCAATGAAACAATAGAACTTTCAAGTAGACGCGGTCACTTACTATACTATATATATATTGTCATTATACATTGCTGAAATGTAGGTATAAATACTATAAATATATATATATATATATATATATATAACGCGTAGTTAAATTAATATCGGTGACAAAATATTTATTTTAATAATATAAAAACATATTACCCGATATTATCATACGCGTCGGCATTGGCTTGAATAGGAAAATATACTAAACCAAGATAATTTACTTGATTGTTTTAAATCATTTCTTACGGATGAGGTGAATAATTATTACGGGGAAATATTTGCCTCTAATAGATAAAATTTGTATAACTATACAACAAGGATGTAGATTGTTTAAGCTGTCAAGCCGTTAAGGGCGAATAAATGAAATAAAGAAAAAACGACGACAGTCGTGGTGTTGCCGTACTACAGGTTTGTATCATTGTATCTGATGTTGTCACGTGCGTATTGTGTATACTACAGCAGAATATTAATATATTATAATACTATTTTACCGATTACGGCGTTAGATTATTCGTGTGTGTGTATGACGAGTTGCTGCAGTGTTTCTTATCAAACGTAGAGCGTGCATGAGTTATAGGTGTATAATATTATGTTGGTATCGTAATGAAAAACGACAGGGTGGGTCTTCGGTGGTTAGACAATTCCGACACGTACAAAATAATAATAATAATAATAATAAAACTACGTAATTAGATGATAGGAAATCTTTGTATAGACTGAGTCAAAAAATAATGATTAATAATAAACTTAACGCACGACAAGGTTGACACGCGCATCTGTTGGCGCGCGAGCTGTCTTATTGTGTATGAATGTGTATGAATGTGTATGAATAACAATATTTTCGTCGTCTGCACGTGGGAGGAAACGCACGTCTTTAAAAAAATAATAACATAGGTATTAAAAAAAAAATCTCCGTTCCACACTTGTATTCATTTTTTATACATCTATCGTATCCATCTATAAGTATAATATATATTATATGAACTGTAAAACATATTTGTAATTGGTACATATCTATAAGAAATGTATAGGTAGGTGATATTTTTTAACGTGATTTTAACTATTTTAACTCATTTTTTTGGTCAATTTTATTTTTTTCGTATTTTTAACAATCATATTTTCATTTATATAATTTTAATTACGCTTATTAGATAAGATAAAAATCTTATGTTGTGCGTAATACTATATTTTTGTCAAAAATAAATCAATTTTTCTGAATTTTATTATTTTTCTAGAAGACAATCATAAACTATATTATATAAAGTTACCATGAGTCTGCTACAAACCTATCAACAATATTAGTTATTATTATTTTAGTTTTTGTTGTAAATAGTATAGTTTATGGAATATAATACTATTTAGAGACGCCAAAAGTTGGTTTTGCATATGATTATATTTGTCATAAGTGGATGGATGGGTATAACGTGAAAAAAAATAGTGACTTTAGTTTTATTGTCTATAAATTTTACTACATTAAGTTGTAAGTAAAACGTATCCGGGTTACTACAGGCTATTGGGTAATCATTAGTCATTCATCATGGTATAATAGTACAATGTTTAATGGATTTACATAGTATAACTGTCAGAAAAGTATTATTTTTTTTAAGTTGTGATATTAAAAATGTAAATTTGTATACAAAATATTAAAATATTTTGTAAAATTTAAGCATAATAAATAGGTATTTTAAAATTATACAAAAAAATGCTTCTTTCGTTAAAATAAAAATAATTCTATTTGTGATTTATAGGCATACATACGTGATACAACAGTTACTAGTTACTACGGTGACAACAGACGTAATTAACGTTTAATAAAATTATAGATGGGAATATATTATATATAAATATTTATTAAGGTATTTAAATTTTGTACAAACTGAAATGTAAAGCATCCAAACATTATTTTTACATCTAATACAAACAATTTATGAAAATAATAATAAATAATATTCACGAAATGCAAGTGCTTATAAATTATAATAGGGTGATAACAATAACACGAATTCAATAATATGTATTATTCAGTATAGAATACATCGTAGTATGCGTTATATATACTATATAGACGTATTATAATACTGTACAACGATATTATATAGAATGATGTGGAGACGCAGTGCAAAGCGCGCGTTAAGGTGTGAACCGGCTCCAAAAATAAAATATAATAATAATAAAAATAAATTTTATATTATAAATGCGTATATACATACCTACCTGTATACATTATATTATATAGGTACGTGTAGCCGACTGCGTGTTGGTATTCCGTGTCCAAGTATATGGTATTTTACACGTGGCAGGGCACACCACACTACCACCATCATTAATAAGGCAATTTTATTGTCCTGTCACACCGTGAGCGTACAATATAGTAATAGTATTCAATGCGCGCGCTATATTTGATGTTATAATGCTCCTTTTTTCTTTATTATTACTATTATTATTATTATTTTTTTATATATCTGGATTCCAAAAACCCTCTGATAATAAATCGGTTTTACTGTGCACAAGCCGCCCGTTTGTGTTAGAAGTCATTTTACTCAAAAACATCATCTGACCCAAAGCGGGCCAGAGAGACCGTAAGACGTACCTACATATATTATTATAAACCTTTTGTGCAGTTGCGTTGTTGGCTTAGGGTGCACATCGTTATTCGTTACAATACACACTACCATAATACTTATAATATTTTATACAGTGACACTGTACAGAACTACCGTAGATTATTATATTATATTTATTATTAAATATTATGTTGTATAATATAAATCTTTAATGATAAAATTGATAGACAATCGCGCAACTACGAAAAAGTACAGGTTTATTTAATCATGAACAAGACTGCACGTTCGGACGAATTATGATATATATATATATATTTAACCCTTTAGATAGGTATATTTTACTGTTAAAAAGTCACAATTGTTGGTACTGAGTGAGAAAAAAAAATGCCTTCTTAATGACCTAGTAAATATTATAATCATTGCAGAACATAATACTATTAATATACTCGTATTTATATGCGACGATGATGTAACAGCGATTTCTGTAAACAGTATTAGTATTAAATTGCTTTGACAATAAGTCATGAACTCTTGCTGTAAAAAATATATTAAGTCGCTCAATTAACATTAATTATTCCAAAGAGAGAATTTAAGTAAAAGTAGCTGCTATTCTATTAATTATCATGTTAACTATTCAGAGATTTTTATTTTCATCTTTTGGGGTTTGAATAATCAATTAACAAAGACCAGTTATATTTAAAAGATTAATTTTTATATTGTTATTATTTTATAATTGGTACGATAGTGAACGGGCGAACAACATAACGTACAACATAATCAGCTTTGTTTTATTAGATGTTTGATTAGCTTCCAATTTGTACGATGACGCTGTATTGGTTACATATATATTATATACATGTAGTATGATTTTATAAATGTTGACAAAAGTACACAATTGAATAAAAACTTTGTTATGTTGTTCACTTGTTTTCAAAACTATAATTTATTAAATTAAATTATCACTATTTGTCTACTGAATCTATTACCTATAATAGGTATCTATTCATATATGTGTCTAGTTAAAATAATAGTATGCGACTCATGTTTGATCTTTCTGTTGCTTAAAATGCCACGAACACTTAAAACTTAAAAGATATTATACTTAATAATTCAGTTGGCCGTGTTATAACTGGTAGCCATTGTGTCCTATATACTTGTACGTAGTTTAGGTGTAAATGCTTCAATTGTGGTAAATAAATTCGAATTTTTATTTAATTTGCCGGCTACATGTTAAAAATATGTTCGATATTACTAATAGGCGTAAAGGTGTATAACTACGATATTGTATACGGTATACGTTAAAATGTATATTAGTATTTAGTATACAAAATATTTTTACTTGATATTATTCTGCTTTTTTAAAAAAGTAAAAAGATATATTATGTTACATGACATTATTGTGTAATTGGAATACAAATGTTCCGGTGGTATATACAATATGTATATAAGTACACCCACATATAAAATATGGAAATATCTTTCCAAATCTAAATATTCATGGGAAAAAAAATGGAATAAATAAAAAGAATAACGATATTACCTACTTAATAGAATTATGTTAACATTGGTAACCACAGTTCCTTGTCTTTAATAGGGCCTATTGTTATTAAAAAATAAAACTGAACGCTTATTGAGCAATTTTTAGGCTACAAAATGTAATAATATTTTTATTTTTTATTTCTTAACAACTAGGGTAAGACTAAAAAAAAAAAAAAAAATGAATGAATAAAAAATATCTCACCTTTCATAGATTTATTTATTGATACATAATATGTATAAGACAACTTTCATAAAGCAAAAAAAATAAGAAAACACTAATCATAATATTTAAAAACTTAAAAATGTATATTATAGTATTACATTTCATTTATTATCATTACAGTTAACAGCAGTTTTTCTTTTTACTAAATTAATTTAGTTAAAATTGTATATTAAATATCAATAAAAAAATAACCAATATAATATGTAAAAATATATATTCTGAATAATTATGGCACAGCATATTTATAATCTATACTTATTTTAAATGCGGTTTCATAAATCAATTGTTAAATAGGACTTATGCATCATGTCGACTGTACTGCAGTACACTATACACGTATTATAGTAGATACTCATACTATACATATACATTATACAAGTATACACTAAACATATAAGTTATAAAAATATTTTATACGTACTCTATGGATTTTCATTACTATTTTAAGATGAAAATTAAAAAAACCAATTGTTTATACATATATATATAATATTACAGTATGTGTATTGTGTGTACAGTGCGTCGGCTGATGGTCAAGATATGTCGTTGTCATCTGTATCTTGTACAAATACTACATAATATACTTACGAGTATATATTTAATGACGTAGTATTTTTAAAAACATACTTTGAGAGTTGACAATAATATTAAAATGTACTTAGGTATAGTATATTATGTGCAAGTCGATTAAATCGTTTTTTAAACAACGTCTATGAATGAGGATGAAAAACTAAGTAAATAAAAAAAATAACAAAGAGTCACACGAATACGGCTAATACGACATATTATGGCCCAAACTATAGATTTTTACGGCAAGTACAGTTTTTGGGTGCATCAGATCAGATGATTAGCCCGCAGGCCCGCGCGTAAAACTGTTATATGATAGACCGAGTATAGGCATATTATTCGTTAAATATTTTTTTAATGTAGGCGTGTTGTACACGGCGTATTGGACGGTTCGGTCGGTATGTGTGCGTAGTGCATATGATATTGTAATCACGTACATAAAGTAGCAGTCAATAAAAAACGTATAGTTGTTATAATAATAACTCACTGCATGGAGTTGTTGTCGCTTAATCAATGCATTTTTTTTCTTAATTTTTATTAATGTAATCACAGCTGAGGGACGTCGTCAGCGGGTGTAACGTGTAACGACTTAATGACCATGTATTAAAACCCATAATAATAATGATAATATTATAGTGTTCATAAAATAATATTTTATCTATACAATGATTGGTGTTCCACTCGCGACTGGTGACAGACACTGTCGGAGTAATCAAACACATAATATTTATACATAGTTCTAGCTTAATTTACATGAAATCATATTTTTACAACCATACAATTTTATAAAATTTTAACTACAAAATATCATGTTACAATATGCGGTAATAAATATTTTTTTTTTTTTATTAGTCATATTATGATAATAATAAATTTGTATATTATTTTGTTCTTATTACTTATTTAGAAATTTTATATAATCGTATTTAATAAAAATACAATATCACATGATTATCATACATATTTTTAAAATAATAATGTACTAAAAATTTAATTTTTTTTTATGCTTAGTAAAAATTACGATTATACGGCGTCAACGATAGGCAATTTAATAATATTTATTGTCATGCAATCATTTTTTTCGTATACTAATTACGGCAATTACGCAATTAACACCAAAAATGAGTAGTATAATTACTATATTAATTATTAATTTCAGTCTCAACTAAAATAATCAAATAGTAAGACATCACACCTAAAACTAATCGAATTTATACCACAACACTATTCTTATTTATTTTTGATTGATTCATTTTTGATTGTATTAAATTTTTTTTTTTTGGATTTAGTCCTTGTATTGAGTTATCTTATGTTTGTGAATACAGTAATAATAAGATGAACAAAAAAATTACAATTATAATAAGTAACGCCCAAAAAATATGCACATAGGCTACTATAATTGCTTCTCAAAAACGTTTTTTTTTTCCTGATAATATTTTAGTGGCTCATGTTCATTTATTGTATATTAGTATTAGTATTACCATTAATTTTAAAGTATAATTTTACTGATCTTTAATTTTAACTTATTATTTTTAATTATTATTTGTTAGCTTGATTAATTTATCTAAAAAGTAGTTAATGTTTTAGGAATGAATAAGTGATGAATACGAGTGTTTATTTAAATAAAATCTCGTATTTATTTGATTTATTTTAAATAAATCAAATTATTTACAATGGTTACATAAAATTAAAAAATTTAAAATTAATTGTTATGAATAGGCATTAACAGAGGTTAAATCGTTACTTTATTAACCTTCCTTTTTAAAACAATATGAGATTATTTATTATATAATAATATGTGGACTATGTTTTAAAGGAAATAAAGTAATAACCGGTTGTAAATTAGATGTACTATTACAGTGCAATGTAAAGGAATCAATAAAAATAGAAAAAAAAAAAATTAAATGTTCATGGTAAATACTATAACGATCTTTATTGTGAACATAACTGTATAGTCGCCGAATAGGATATCATTGTTTATCGGTGTATTTTAAAATTAATGGTATTGCTTGCTTTATTTATATCAAACAGTTTTTTAAACGTGTACTAATATATTTGAGATAACACTAACTAAGTACAACGGAAAAAAATATTTAAACGACTAACTTATAAATTCAATATACAATATAAAATATTAAACTTAAATAATGAAGATATAGACTAAACAATAATTAAATATGATCAGTACTTGAAATGTTGTCTGAATATGTGATTTTATTCTGGTGAGAGGCATGTCATTATGTCAAAATGTTTTTGTAAAACCTCGTTATGGATTATATATGTATATATCTGATAAATGTACCCAATATACTGACAAGCTCTGATTTACGGAAATAGAAGCCATTTGCACTATTAAGTCCGAGGGTTCTTTTAAATAAATAATTTTGAGAAAAATGAAAATGTATAAAATTTAAAATAAATACATAATTTATTAAACATGAATGAATTACTAATAAGTCAATTATTACAATACAAATTACAATATTCATTTTTTTCAAGGTTTATTTTGCAAATTCTGCTATTACGTCATCACAATAATATGTTAATTATAAAAGTTATATCTTGGTTAATTACCAGTAATGATATTGAATTCAATCTCTTTTGAGTTAAAAACAAGTGCATGCGAGTTTTAATACGTTAAAGTGTAGAAAATGAACGTTTACTACCATTTGAGCATGGTATTGACAAGTATATTTATAATATAATGTCTATATTGAGAAATGTATAGCGGTTATTCAAATTTAGAATACATTTCAAATAATAACTAGGATCTTGATAAAACTTAGTGTTGATAAATTATCTTCTTAAATTTGAAACCGTATTAACTTACTTAGATACTATAAAATTATCAGAATCTAAATTATCTAAATATGTATCTATTGTATCCAGTATATTTGTTGAATATTTTTCTGTATCTGATTTATACGTACATATTTTTAAAGAAAAACTAAATTTTTTTCTAATTCTTCATAAAATCATAAAGATTTTTATTTTTTTAGTTCAGTAAGTATACATATTACATAGAGAGTGTTGTAAAAGAATTTTTTTCTGGAGATAAAATCACACCTGTATTATTTGTATCATCTAAACACTCTGTTTGAAACCATAACAAGTATTTTGAGTTTGATGGCTCAGGCGGCAGGCACCTACTATAGTTAACAATTTACAAAGGTAACTAAAAGATTATACAAGTAAACAACAAGTATATAGAATACAATTTACTAATAGGTACCTTATGTTATAATACTGTAAAATCTTTACAGTATGAAAAATATTGTAAAAAGAACTTATTTATTTAACTTATTCATTTATTTTACTAAGTTAAAATTTATAATATTTCTTATGTCATGATCTAATTTATAAAAATAAAATTATTTTAACACGAATTCAATAAATAATGACAGAAATGACGACGAGTCGTGAATAGATAAATAATATATAAGGATATTATGTACTTAAATATGATTTACATTTTTATGTATTATTAATTATTATTTAACGCAATAAGGTGTTTATTTTATTCATTACCTAATACTTAGTACTAATATTAAAACTGTCACTACAAAAGTAAAGACAATAATATTATATAATAAGAAATTAAATAATATATTCATGTTGCGGCTAATGTGAACTGCGAATACAGTCAAATAATTTTTTGTTATATACTTCTTAGTAAGTTTATTATGAGTTATGACTAATAATCATTTAATATTAATGAAAATAGTATCAAAATATTTAATAATGATGGAACAACAAAATAAATATATTATATGCTAATTAATAAAAGTTCTTTTTAAAAATGAACTAGCTCAAGTTCAAGATCAAATATGAAATACCTAGTTCAAATTCTAGTTCATATTTTTTAAAATAAACTAGTTCATGTTATTATTAAGAATTAGAAAAAGTCTTTAAAAAGAATGTGTTAAAATATAAAAATTGTAATTTAAAATTTTATATAATTTTATATAGTACAATAAATTTATAACTACATGTAAAAAGTTAAGAGAATTTTATAAATAATAATATTAAGAACCAAAATGTTTATAGTTTAATACATTTTTATAAATATATATCAAAAAGTTAAATATAGAAATATTAATAAAAAGTAATATAATTTACCTATACTTCAAGAATAACTAAATATATCACAGCTATGTTATTTGTTGCTTTTAGTTAGTGGCTCAATCACAGCGAAGAGTTACGTGATCTAGTATTAATTTTTTTATTTATTGGTATGAATTTATTATAAACAAAAATATTAAAAAAAAATAAAATAAATATAAATCATAAAATAATAATAAATTATTTTAATAATTATGATAATAATTTATAAATATATAATTTGTATTATGGTTCATTTTTAAACATTTAATATAAGATAAAATTTAAAATAAGCTCAAGACTACGTACTGAAAACATTTCAAATATTTTAGTTTTTCTAAGAAAAACCGATTTGTATAATAAAATTTAGATCTTCTGTTAATAATAACTATAATATTAATGTTAGTAGTAATTACATAAAATTAACAACGTATTAATTGTATAATTTTAGTTACAGATACTACGCAATATGTATTAAACACAAAAACTAATAACCTTTGCTGTTGATATTTTTTTAAGTTAAATAAACAAAAAAAAAAATAAATAAGTAAATAAAATAAAATAAGCGTATTTTATTATATTTTATATTATCAATAGTAAAGTGTCGACAATAGTCATTATAGTTATGAGCAAGTAGTCAAACGTATAATATAAAATTTTTAATAATGCATCTACAATATACATTATTGTATGATATGTGTATGTATAGATCTAATTTGATAATACATTATTTATTATTTTACAATAAATAATCAATAGTCAATACACATATTATTAAAATTTGTATTTTAAAGTTTTTGAACATAATTTCAACTATATTCTGTTAGTGATATTTGTGTTTACCTTTAATATAATTAGTATGTAATCATAAATATTATGTCAGATAAGCGAATCAAATAGTATTAATAATAACATCGGGTTTATATTAAAATTAGATAGGTACACACTACGCAGTATACTGATGATATACATACACAATAGCTCTAAAAATTTAAAAAAAAACTATTCTGTATATTTAAACAAAACGTTCATAAAAGAATTATTACAATTTAAAAATATACTCAATTTTCCTCGAAAAAAAATAATATTTTACAAAATTTTAATGTCTCATTTATTCTCTACTTTTGACAACATTTCCAAGAGTAGAAATGTTATTGATCAATGATTGCAAGTGAAGAATAATCATTTTCTGTATTAAAAAGAACAAGAGTTATCTTAGGCCTGATTTAATTTATGAAAATATGTTTTTACTATCTATATTAAATATAGAAGAATTAGAAGACGACCTTTTATAACAAATCGATTGGTCGGATGTTGTACATTAATTTATAGTTTTGAAATTAAGAGAAAAATTAATAAAAATAAATTTTAAATCATTATTTTTAGTTATAAATTAGGTGTATTGTGCTTAAAAAAAATGTTTAGATAATTTTATTGTACACAGGACATACGCAGTTAACAGTTACTTTTTAATGTTTTTAAATTGACAGAGAAATGTGTTTAAAATATATTTATTTTGTGTTTATGATAGAGTTCAGGAAAGAGAATGATGAAAATCATATTATATTTAAAAAAAAACAAATTTTAAATTCGCCTAGAATAACAATTTTGCTTAATGCAGCAGTATATAAATCATATAACATATACACGTAAATCGAAATAAACTTAAAGATTTTATTTTATTTTTATTATAGGTATTTCCTTAGTAAAGTAATTTCTCTTTTTATTCGAAAAATTACGTTTTGAATAAGATAATTAATGAACATTTGTTTAAATTACCATATGTAGTTTTAAATATAATATTCGAGGTAAGTAGAATTTTAGTATATAAGTATTGCGATTTAGTTTTTATTTAATTTTAATGCATTTTAATATATTATGAATGAAAATGAAACTCAAAACTGCATTTTAGATGCATTGATTAAATTAACTGTACTACAAAATATCTAAATGTTGTTATAAAGTAATTTAAATATGCAATTATAAAATATGTTAATAGGGTTATACTAAACAGTAGTGAATACTGGTGAATATTTTATATTAGTATAAAAAAATAATTTAACAATTATATAAAAATATAATTTTATGAAAATATCTATTTTTTATTTTAATTTAGTTTCAATATTTGTAATTATCATTAATATTAACGCAGATGTAAAAAGCGTATAGACCGTCGTTAAACACTGCCACTTATCAGTCAGTGGTTTTAAATCTTAAATTGATTATGACTGAAATAATCGTTTGCCTAATTGTTGTTATTCTTGTAGTGTTGCGGTATTATATTAAATGGAACAACAAATTATTTAAAAAATAGGTGACTAGAATGCAGGGATCTTTCTACCCGACCGTAGAAGTAGTACTTTAATTTCTTGGATCAACAGAAGGTAAGAGAAATAATATATATTTCCAAAGAAAAAAAATATACAGTATCTGTTATTTATATTTTTTGATATTTTTCAAAGATCGTTAGCAAAATAATTGATTTTAAGTAAACATATTATAATCTAGGGCTAAATCAGAAAACGTACAAGTTATTACTTTTTTTAATCACTTCAAGATATATCGGGTTTTTAATAATATTTTTAACAAAAATTAAACTTTATAACTTATTAAGCTTGGATAATTAGATTATTGCTACGAAGATTTATATAGTCGCTACATCTAAATTAAATTCTAAATAATATAAAATTAGTTTGTCAAAATTTTAATAGCATCATCTTAATTTCTAAATATTTTTTAAAATAATCTAATATTTACAATTTTTTAGATTGCCTTAAATAGTTCAAAGTATTTCCAGAGATTGCACATTTTTTTCAAGACAGACTGTTTACTGTACATGGTAAATTAGTTACAAACATTTTAGTTTACATTTGAAAACAATATAAACAATTACAATTATAGTTGACAAATGGCGGAGACATCGTTATGTTATCACTCTGATATTTAATAGAAAAGCTTGAAAAAATTTTTCCCTGTACTTAACAACAAAAAAAAAAACTTTTAATGAACAGAAATATTACGTAAAATATAAATTAGTTATAAACATTTGATCTTTGAAATTATGTTGTACTATATACTTTTGATACTATTATTTGTGAGTATAGTATTATTATCATTGATGATTAAGTTATTATTATGAATTATAATTTTAGAAACTACTATAGGTTACAACCTCGATAGCGAATTAAAGAAAAAAGAGTATGAATTTGCTAAATTCATAATAATGTAGTACAAAATTAAAGTTCTGCAGAGTACTAAAAAATATTTTATAATAAAACTGATATATAATTGTTCGTTAAGTTCGTTGATATTTTTTTTCATGCAGAATGTTTATGATTTATAAATCACATCATTATTTTGATATCTATAAAGCGATATTAATAATTTTGTCAATTTATTTTTATAACATCAGATTTGGATGCGGTGCAAGTTTGCAAATTCTGGAATTCAGAATTCTTTCAGAAGCAGTTCTGGCATTAATATTTTAAAGATACAACGACTTAGTACTTTTATAGGTATATAAGCAAAAATCCCACAGTTTCCGAAACTTCTTCATTTTTTTTTTTTCAAAACTACAATTCTTTCAAAATTACTCAGAGAACTACTTCATTTCACTAATTCTTGTAATTAATTACAGGTAATAATGGGTATTACTATTATGATGAGATAAAAGTTAAGTGTTACCTCTCACATTATTCGTGCACGACCTATTTGTATTATTTTATGTGTATTTTAATATGTTAATTTATGTACACATTAATATACCGAAGTACGACACCGGCGGTTGCATCTCGTGTAACTATTGCTAATACGGAAGAGGCAGCTATATTGTTCACTATACACATTTATACTCATTATTAATATTTTATTCATACGTCACACATGAGGATATGTCGGTCACGAGAGTGCAAGGCACTCCAAATTATTACCTTACATACAAAGTTTAAGATTGTTTTTTATTAATTTCGCTCTCGCAAGTATGTTTTGAATTTAAATATAAAAAATATATAAACAAACAATACTTAATAATATGAATCACGCGTTTTCTTTTATTTTCAAGGGAGACACTACCTTCCTTACTTCATTGGGAAAACCGTCAATGATTTTTTTTTTCAAATTTGCTGAATCTTTAAAACAGTGAAATAGTTTTTATTAAAGTATGCCTTTCAGCTTATAGGAAATTGATGAGCACTTATTTACTAATCACTGGGGTCGTTAATAATTATGCATGTCGTTGACCTAATTTGTTGTCCATAACTTTATAAATAATAACTAATAACGATGAAATAATTAACGTTTATTATTATTATTATTATTTTTTTTATTTTTTTTTTTGACACGTAATATATATTATATGACGTTATTAGATATATGTTTATTTTACATTTTTAGTGAGCTATTTGAGATTATTATAGTTTCCAGCATAACAGTAAAACCAAAAATTAAAATAGAAAAGTTCTAAATAAAATGCAATATTGCTTAGAAAAATATTTCAATATTGGAGATGTGTTTGTAATGATGTTAACTAATTTAAATATTTGATGTCATTCATATTTATAAATTATTTTTGTTATGAAAAATGTATTGAATAAAATGTGTAAATGTAATTACAGCGTAGTGAAACCCAGTACTATTATAATCTATTTTGCCTTTTATTATTAGGTAGCTATAAATCAAGATATCTAACTAATTACTAAGTATATAATATATAAAATATTATAAAAAAATATATGAAATATTTTTGAAATCATTTTTTAAACAGACATTATGAATATTTTCACGATAGAAAGTTAGGTTTTTTTAGTTTTATTTTGTATGAAAATTAAAACAATGTAGGTATTTTGTTGTTGATAAATTTGATTTATATACAGAGTGTTCCAAAATGATTCATCCGATTACGAACTGATATAGTTCGGCAACGGTTAATCGCAGGTTAATGACCAATGTATTAATGGAAAGATTAGATAACTAAGTTTATTTTAAGTTATCTAGTTGTTAAATTCGGCACCGTAATCGTTAGTGACGTAACTTAATTAGTTGTTATCGAAATGTCGACCGAGCAACAAAAAGCGTTTTGTGTGCTCCGCTTTGAGAAGTTTTTTTTTTTTTTTTTTTTTTTTTTTCTCTGGGGTTACATAAAAAGCATTGTTTATGTACCTCCCCTTCCAAAAGATTTTGACGAATTGAAAAGTCGCATTACAGGCGCCATCAACTTGGTTACAGTTGACATGCTTCAACAGGTTTATGAGGAATTTGAATATCGCTTAGATGTGTGTTGTGCAAGTAAGGGGGGTCACATTGAACATTTATAAGCATTGTACCTAAAACTTAAAATAATCCATCAAAATTTAAAATTAATTCTAACATGATTAATCAAATTTTACAATAAATATGATTTTTTTAAATCGGATGAATCATTTTGGAACACCCTGTATTTTAAGATTGAGTTAACAATAGAATTTACCATGTATTTGATAGAAGTGACTTAAAAATAACCATTGATGACACTACTAAATTTTTACATTTAGAAAAAAGTGTTAAATAAATTTGCTGATTAAACACAATAAGGACCAGTGTCACTCAGAAAATTTTTAAACTTTTTACAAATATGTGAGTAAATATAAAATTTAAAACGATTATATCATTAATAACTATTTTTATTGGTGAAATTCATTATCTTAGGACTACTGTATAATATATTAAATTATTATAGATCTATAAATATATAAAAATATAAAATTATGATAATGTAATTTCTATATTCAATTTTTTTTGATTGTAATAAGCATTAGAATTAAATCTTACGGTATTCCCCGATAAGTATTTTCAATTATCCAAATTTAAATTACAAACACGAAAAATGTTTAAATATGTATTAAAAATTAATAATATTACTTAATAATAAGAAGAAAAAATGTTCTAAAAATCGGAAAACCGGCAAAAATTAACAAAAAAAAAAAAAAAATCTAAATACTTGTAATTTATATATAGATAAATAACTTATTTCATAATTTATTTTTAATACATTTTATCCTATTAAATATTGATATAGAGTTGTATAAGAGAGTATTGACTCTAATGAAAAAATTGATAAGTTCCATAAGTAAAGTGTACTTTATTGTGAATAATTATTATCAATTATTAACCAAAGATTATTTGTATTATTGTAAATATTTGTTATAAACTTATACGGTATAGCAAATCTGTAAGTATAACACATACCTAATATTATACTTTTGACTTATTATGCTATAATATGAGCTAAGCAATCGCATATTTTTATTTTAAATTGCTGGCCTCATAAAAATATTTCTCTGTAACAAAAACACTACATATCCACCCATGAAATTAATTTATTGTATTATTAAAAATCTAATAATTTGTATAAAATTTAAATTAAACTATGACAAAATTGTTAAATATGTAACTTGAACCAAGATAGCTAAAAAAGTGTTTAAGGACTTCGAAATTATAGATGAAAATTAAAAAAAGTTAAAAAGTAATCAGTTAACATAATTTTATTTATTCACAGGAATTCGTTTTATGCTATTTATCAGTATTTTAAATATGTCAGTAACATGCATTTGCTTTAAATGATGATACGATTAATATTAATTTAATTTGAAAATATTTTTGGCGCGTTTAAATGTTTGAATTCAACTGCATTTGTGCGTTTGAATTGCCTAGAGTGAAAGCCAATTATTTCATCATACACCAGTTGAACCGGTCACTTACTAATAAACAATGATCCTTCAAGTGTTTACGCACGTTGAGTTTATTAACAAGGGCGATTTTTGTTCATACATTCGTGATTTATTTTGACTGGATTACATTTAATAAATTTGTTACAGTTATTTACTTTTATAAATGGTTAAATATTTTAACCACAAATTATAAATAGTAGCCTTAAAATGTGCAAGTGTTACAAATAGTAATTATAGGTATACTTTATTCCAAAAACCATATTTGCAACATAAAAGTTATTATACTACGTTTTATATATTTTACTTGATATTTATACACAAAATCATAAATATTTGTTAAAGAATATTAATAAAAATTATGATGATATTACAATTACATATTAGAAAGACCGATAAATTATAATTTAGAATTTCCATGTTTGTATTATAATAATTAATTAAATAATAACTATTTAATTTGGTTCTCATATTAGTATTGACTTTATTTTACCAGAATAATACTCATGAGAAGTAAAAGCCAATATTTATAAAAACAGTTTTTAAATAAAAATACAACTTATATTAAAATAATTTTGATGAAAATAACCATGTTTTAAGTAATAATTTTAACAATAAATTAATTTTATAAATAAAATAAATCAATACAATTTTAAAAATTTTAAAATAATTTACTAAAAATAAAATATTAAATTAATCTTTTTTTTAAGCTTTTACTTGTTTATTTTAAATTAGAAAATATTTAATTAAATTTATTTAATTGGTCGAGATACAATTTTAGATTTATAGGTTAAAAGTTTTTTTTTTCAATTATACTTAATTTAAAAAAAAAATTCAAACACGTCATGGAATTTAGTTTTTGTTAAAAATATTGAAAAGTTTAGCTATTTTTTAGAACTACTTTTTAACGATATTAAATTTATTGTTAATTTTATAAGAAGTCTATAAGAAGTAATAATTTGTTAAAAAAAAAAAAAAAAAGTTGTCATCAAATTTCTATTTATTAATAATATAATATATTTTTGTGATTAGGATAGTTATAACTAAATAAAATTTAAACCTAATACCAAGCTTTATTTAACAAATATAAAGTGTTATTTAAACTAAGATTAATGATTAAATTATAGTATGCAATCGTATGGTCAAATTACAACATCGGATAGGTAAACACCAAGCATTTTGTTATTTAACGTACAATATTCATTATTTGATTTATTTTTCGGTTAAGTTTCATGAATAAAAACAAAAAAAAAAATGTATTTCATATATTTTTAAATATTTATAAAAAAACCATAATTAAATTTTTTACTTTTTTTATTTTATCGATTTCTTTATTTTAATGACAATTCTTATTTTATATATTTTAGGCTCAATTATTTGAAATTACCATGTTTGCTTTTTTTTTTTTTTTTTTTGTATAACTAATTTATTGAACATGCGTAAAGTGTTAGTCTATCTTACCACGACCAATTTATTTTAAAATTATATGCTCATTTTGTAATAAATTTGCAAAATATTTGTAAATTGATTTTCAGAATTTTTAAATCGTTTTTCGTATAGCAAAAAAAATGTACCGTGTATTATTTTATATATATTTTGTTATGTTTTTACACGATAAGGCCATTAATTTCTCTAGTTGTTTAACCTAATAAAAACTTAAACCAGTAATTCACTATGAGATCACGACATGTGGCATTCACTGACCATAAAACTGATTATTTTGTTTTTAAACGTTGTAGAGTTATACTTATAATAATATCAGACTTCGTTTGATTTTTTTTTTCATTGAAGAATTCTTTGTCAAGCGCATTGAATTAATATTATGTCAGAGAGCTTGGAGAAAACGTTGTGAAATATTACCTATTTTTTGGATTGTTTTCTAGAGTCTGGTCGACAAAAGGAATCATTGTCACTCAACAGTCGTCATTATAGCACAGACTTTAATATGATTTATTATATTATATTCATATTATCTGTGACTATAGGTTGAATTGGCGTATAATGACAAAGCACAGAGATTTTATTAGTTTTATTTTCAGTTCATGGAAGTTTAAGAAAAAAAGGTGAATGCAAAGAAATAGTCAAATTATAATAATTAGTTAATACTTTTTAGATTGATAAAAACTTAATCTAATCGACTGTACGCATTTTTGTTATCGCCGATAGGTTTGTCTCGTCACTAAAACGTAAGCACTGATACGCCTATTAATAATATTGATAAAATCAAAATTGCTTATCTATATAGTGAGCGTTTTATTATTTCGCAGAAACCAGTCATTTCAACAATTTTTTAGTATATGAACACAGCGCTAGAAAGAAATTTAGTTAACTATTCTATTGCAAGGTTTAAGATTATTTAAAAGGAAACAAAAGAAACAACAATAAAAACACATGTGGACCGTGAACATGTTTACCCAAACACAATACGCTTCAGGCAAAGACCAAGACAGAAAAAATTCATTGCCATGGTGACTATCTATAGTAGTAGAGGGCCTTTAGGCATATAGGACTTTACCCGTGACTCAACACATAATATATTTAATTAATATCAACAGATAGTTATAAAATATAAGCTCAAACGGAAATGTAAATGATTATCTGCAGATTCATAATACTAGACATATTAAATATAGGTAGGTAGGTATATAATAAAAAATAATTACGTAAACCAAATTAGTAGTTGTTTGTCTGGTTACTATATACTTTTGAGGGGTAGCTCAGTTGTTTTTTACAAAGATGTATTAATAATATTATATGAACATAGATGGAGACATTATTACACAATATTTATAAACTAATAAAGAATCGTGATTTAAACTTCCATAAAAAATTTAATAACAATTTACAATGTTTATTATTTTCAGAAAAATTGTGATGTTCTTGTGTTGGTATTTCTAGACGAAAATAAAATTTCTATGACATAATTGAAAAAGTGCACAATCATAAAGACTTTAATAAGTCAAAAGTTTTGTATATTTGATAAACGTGACACAGCTTAAGATTTCTGGCTTAGCTTACATTACACTTTGGGCGCAGTTTACAAAAAAAAAAAAAAAAAGGTTATTTGGGCGCAGTTTACGTGGGAGTTCGTAATTTGTACAAAAATAAGAGCATATAATTTTCACCAACTTAATTTATTGAATTAGTTGCATACAAATACAAAAAACATGTAAGTATCAAAACATAAATTGCAATCTAACTATAACTAATCTGGCAATTAAAGCAACATCAGTTTGTTTTATTATTTTTATATTTTTAATTTTTTTAATATATTTTACTCAAATATCAAAAAATTGTACGATTGTGTTCTTTTGATAGTACCTATCTTATATTAATCGATTTTAATTTTGGTGTTAATTAAATTTCCTGTTTATTACTACCTGAGATGGTGTAAATTACATATCTTTATTTTGGTGCAAATTACAAACACAGTTAAAAAATGTTGGTACAAATTACAAATGTTGTGAATATTTAGGATCAATTTTGGTGCAAATTGACTACACCCATCTATGGATGACTGTAAATGCAAATATAAACATTTGGTAAAAATGTCAAGTATCTACAATTATTCGTTTTTAATTTATACCCTTAAAATAAAATCAAAACATTTGAATAACAAATTCTTTTTTTACCTAACTTAATTTTTTTTTCGGTTATCTTAAAATTAACTTAAAATTCTTTAACTATATTATTTATTTACAATATTTTACTACAAGATACTAAATTTATCAAATTTTGTACCAGAAACCATCCTCAATGTAAAAAATCAAAGCACAAAAATAAAAATAAAAACATATATATGTCATGTGAAATTTTTTTAGTTCTTTTGCCTTGCATGCATGTAATTTAATACCTAAGAATAAAGAAGTATCTACCTACTAATTATGTGTCATTTTGCAACATTTCAAAAAACTCGTTATAAACTTAAAAGATTATATTTAATTATATTTTTGAAATGACAGCATTCAAAATAAATTATTTTACTAACTTTTAAATTTTGATTCTTGAGTTTTATTGAGACAACAAAATGAGATAAAGTTAACAGAATATTATGATAATAGAAAAAAGTGAACATTAAATATAATATATGATGTGTATTTGTATGTTAAATAAGATACTAAGTATAGTTGATAAGAAAGAAAAAAAATGTCTTAAAAAGCTAGATATATTCATGTTATTTTTATTTTCATTAAATTAAGTCTTATAGTAAAATCATTCATTGAAGAAAATCGGGGGGATATATTGTTAGAGCATCTATCATTATTTAAATATTTTAGAAAATATTGTAATAAAAAAATAATGAATTATTTATAATCAGTTTTTGGCCATGTTTACTTAGATATCCAAGTGAAAAACATAATTTTATAAATTATAAAGTTTATTAAGATAGATAAATAATTTTCTTACTGGTTATGTTAGTAACATCTCAGTAGTGTCTTGTATACTTATAAATTGTAGAAAAGAAACCAGTTCGATAAAGTTAAATTGCACATAATATTATATATCGGATTGTACATTAGAACGAATGAAAAATTATATGGGGAAATATTAACGAGGTCAACAACAGTAATTGCGTTACCTTTTGAATCAGGATGTTTCTATTAATAAAATAATATATTATATTTTGCATTAGTACTCGTTGGTCGTGGGTGATAATGCTTTACTTGTAGAATATTGGATAAGAATTTATAGGGAGGCCAAAGACTAAGATTTAATCTCTCAAGTTCCAATACTTGTCATTTAGTAAATCTTTGGTTATTCTTCAACCTAAAGTCCATCCCTGCAAAGCCGTGCTTCGAAAAAATTTTCAGAGAGGCTATGCAAGTTTTAGTAAACGGCGTATAAAATAAAAAACAATTTATAAATGCTTTAAAGCATTTAAATATAATATATATTTTAAGTACCCATACATAAATAATTAATAAGGTTTGTTAATAGTTAATTAAATACTCATAATACATAATAAAAAAAAAATTTACAGCATAAATTTTAAATTTCTATTTTTTCTTTAAAAAAACAGTTAATTATTTCCTCAGAATCAACTTGAATATTCTTATGTACATTAAGTAATGCTAAATCGGTTAGTCCGTCTTCAGCGGTAGCGTTTTAAATAGTTCTTAATTCTTTTTAAGAAAAAATTCCTTTCGAGCATTGGGTTGACAATGATAAAGTAATCAAAACTTTTAATTAAAATGAAATGTTAATTTAAGTTTAATTGTAAATTATTTGATAGAATAGCGGACGGGTAGGGAAAAACCGCGTACTCTTAAATATTATAACACCTTATGAATTTTAAAAAATCGGTTTATTAGTAACACATCTGATATAAACATACTGAAAAATTTCATATTAGTTTAACCCAGGGGTTGGCAATTAAATTCTATGGAGGTCTAGAAAATCAAAAAAAAAAAATTTCGAGGGCCAGTAAAAACTAAAAACTTAGATATTAGTTAATAATTGTTGTGTTATCGCAACTATTATTGTAAATAGCAATAAACGATAAACACCATCGTAATCTATAAATACTTCATAAAATAGATAAAATATATATTATGTGTGGAAAACCAGCATTATTAAAAAATATATCTTTTGTGGTCCGATTATTTTTCCTTCGCGAGCTGGATTTGGCCCGCGGGCTGCCTATTGCCGACCACTGGTCTAACCTGTGAAATGCTTTACATAAATGTATTTATTATATACCTAAATAATACAGAGTAGGTTACCATATTTAACTATTTTCCTTCATAGAAAATAATATTGTGGTAAAACCAAAAAATAATATGGCTTGTCATATAAATATATATACCTATGCATGATATAATAAAATATAGTACCTACTTATATTAAGTATTTTTCTAACTTTATTTCCTATGAAAATAAATATTTTATTATTGCCCCTAATTTACCTTGAGAATGTTTTACGTCAACAATTAGTTATAGTTAAAATATTTATTCTGATTTATGACGTTATTAATTTCAATTTTATAACTTATAGTTAATTTTATAGGAAGTAAAATGTATGAAACATAATCTTAGGGATTTTGGATTATGGAAAAAGAAATAAGAATTATATAAATATCAAATAAATATTTTTCATACGGATTGGAAACAATATTTTTATCCTATTTTTATACATACTAAATTATTGAAATTTCATAATATTTAATAATTATTTTTATTCTGTATATAAATTAAAATTTTAAAAATATATTTAATTTTTTTCTGTTTCCAATTCATAGTAATTATTTATATTAAATCTACTTAGAAATAATAATCTAATCAGTTATTTACCTTCACATTATATGATAAAAAATTTTTATGTACAAAACGTATGTTCAAACAATATTTTTTTTTACAGATCTTAAAAATCCTTTTGTAGTAAATTTTGAATCTGTTTTAGTAAACATAAAAATAGTTGTATGACTGTATGAGTTAAAATTTTAAATTAAACGACTGATAATTATTAATAGTTAAATTACGCATAATATGTCTCTATTATAAAAAACATGGCTGTAAAGCCACATTAATTGAAAATTACGTTGTGCGCAGAATATTAAGTTTGTCATAAATATTAACACCAAAAATCTAAAAAAAAAGAAAATATCGATGGCTAGAATACCTATGGGGTCGACATGTGTAATGAGAATTGAGATTTGCCAATTGTATTTGTACGCATAATATATATGCATGGAACAAGTACTGCTCAAACGCAAATATTTTGTACTATACAAATTCGTTTCGAGTATAATTCATAATGTAAATTTGTACTAATGTGGATTTGGCTTGATATGTAATTTTTGTAAAAATTATGGTTTACAAAAGAAACAATTGACAAATTTATTAGACTTTGGATACTATAATTATAATAAAATAATTAATAAAACAATTGATATATTTCGAAGGAATTAATGAGAAACGTAATAATTTTAAAACTATCTAGTATGTAGTTGTTAATAAATGTGTTTTTATCATGTATATTTATGTAATTATTGTTTACATGGACGTAGGTAGGAAATATTTTCGGAGGAAGTATTGGTCTAAGTCTATATTAGTATTATAAAACATTAAAATTAAATATAAATTATTTATTCAGTTTTATCTTTAATTTTGGGGGATGTTTGAACACTCAAACATCCCTCCCCCTTATCTACACCTATGATTGTTAACAAATATTCAATAACAAATAACGAAATACTAATATTTTGATGGATTAAAATAAAAAAAATATTAGTTTTAGTTATTTTATTGTAAATAATTTGGAAAATTATATTTGATTGTAGATTGCATAAATAATTACTAATCACTTAATTCTAATAGTATTTTAATGGTCCTTTAAAAATAATCCAGTGACTTGTGATCGCCCCTATTTAATTATTTCGGCAAATCATAAAATGAATACATTTTATATGAAATCAGGCATTATAGTTAAAGTTGTTAACATTATTTATTTTAATATTAAAAATATATTTGTTTATCTGCATGAGCTAGAAAAATTTGAATTTTGATGCTTAATTGTTTTTCATGAATTTACAATAATAATGGCTTAAGTTTAAAAATATATTAAAAGGTAAGTTTATTAGATTAAAATGTCAATGATATCTTAAGTTAAAAAAGTTGAACAACTATTAAGACAGACTCGTGTTGTTTTCATTATTTTAAGAAAATGAATTACATTATTATTTTAAAATTTTACTTATATTGAATTTTTAGAGAAACCCTTTGACTTTCCACTTTGTTGATGTCCAAATTACACGCACCTATATATTTGTCTTACAATAGATATTTATCAATGATTAGCCAAAAATTACCAAAATATTTAAATAATGAAATCATTATTTTGGTATTCAAAAATTAATTTATCCTTTACCCTTTATCTGTAGATTAATATTGAATATTTATATTATTTTTAGGCTTACATTAATAATATACGTTACTTTAAGTGTTGTTTTAAATTACCATTTATTAGTGTCAAAAGTCAAGTTCAACAAAGTATTTTAATTTTAAATCATATTAAAGATCACCACTGTATATGATATCTTCATCAAATTAACATATAATTGTATTAATATTTTAGCACTCAAGATCTTGTATCATTAGATTGCATGATTAAAAAAAGGAGTCTGGGTTCAAATCCCGTTATGTAAAATATCAGCATACTAAATCCCGACTATTAATATTGATCACCAAACATGTTTAAATATTATTTTATTCATTATTTAACAATTTAGTTTAAAAACATAAACAGTATATTCCCCTACATTCTACAATAACATTATATTTATACATCATATTATTATATATTATTGTATTAGTTAATCATATTCAATAACTTAATCTAATAACACAAATAATTTTTTATTTTATTTATAAATCATATTATTTTATATTATTATATTTATTATTCGATATAATATTCGGTATGTGACTGCCGATCGTCATTAAACATTAAAACTACATAAAATTATATTGGTATTATAAGCCAAATTCTGTAAAATTTTATAATTTATAATTTTCATATATTATTACATTAATTATGATAATACCCAACTTATACGAGCCACGAGCCGTGAACTGAGCCCAGCTTTATTGATAATGTTATCGATTAATCAATTAGTTTTGGAGCAATAAATATTAGTTTTATCCGTAATATACAAACCGTTATAGATGAAATGTTTGAAATATTTAGTATTGGATGAAAATACATGGTAATTAAGATAAGTTACAATTCCTAAATTGTTTTAGAATTAATTAAATTTATGTAGTGTATATAAATAATAAAAAAAATAATTTTATCGGAAATTTTGAACTCATACCATATTTAAATAAATAATTTTTGTATGATATAATTCAAAATTGAAAAAAATAACATCGTAGAGTTTTTTACGGTCAATCATGTAGCTTTTCTTTTGTTTTTCTATGTTCTTTGATAGATCGATAAATTTGTTCAATTGTATCGTAAAAAAAGTGATTTATGTTCGATCGTGTTGTAGGCGTTGTAGCCTATAAAGAATGTCGATTAAGTTCATTTTATGATATTATAGTTATTAATTATTTTACAACTAGTGTAACGATATACATGTTATTGACACATCATTTATGCTGCACTCTGCGATTTTTGCTTAGGTCAGAAGAACACAGGAACGTAGAATACGAGTATATGCAAATCATTGAAATAGCTAGTCAGTCGAGTTTAGTTCGTGAGATAGAGTCATCTTTGTATTTTTAAGTGATATTTTTAATTTGATTTACTATAGGTAAAATAACCTACCTTATAGATAAATCGTAATTTATACAATCGCTTCAACTCGTACTCCGCTAACACCTGTGATGTTCAAATACTACCCTCAAGAACAGGGTTACTCAGGTGATAGTGTATTGTGTAATTATATTAATAATGAGTCATTTAAATAAACCTTACGTTGTTATAATATCGTTTCTATTGTGTTATTTATGAGCGCAGGTCATACGTTTCTAGGATCTCTAAAATATAACTTAGAAAACTTTATTTGTATCAGTTCAACAACCCGGTCCTTAAGACCGGTTCGTGTATTGGAAATAGCTAACCAACTACTCCTTAACTGGATAGAATTAGATATAAATATCGACAGCCACTTTGTTTTATTAAACGGGTAGGTGTGTTGCACTAGTAATACAGTAGGTTGAATTATTTTTTCCAAATAATATAACACATTATAATTATATAATTAAAGAGTCTCATTTTCTCAATAAATCGTTATTCTTCGCTTACGTATCTAATTTCGTTCAAAGTTGAACTTAAAATATTTATATAAAAAAAAAAAAACTGTGTTTATATTGAAAAATAAGAAAATTGTTTGTTGTAAATTCGTTAATTTACGGGTGATTAATAAATTAATTTTTTGACAAATTAAAAATTAAAAATTTTTTGACAAATTACACTTATTTTCAAGTATTATAATAGTAAATTTTAAAGCATGGATAATGTACCAGTATAGCACTATACGAATAACACGCCAAAATACGTTTTTTTCATTTGAAATATTCAATTGTTCACGGTAAATAATTGAGAGTTTTAGATTATTTACTAGATTCAACTTTTACAGTATAAGATGAAACAAAGTTATTTTATTTTGTCAACATTTCAAATTTTTGATATTTTGAACTGTTGGTATTTTTAACTGTTAAGGTTTTTGGTGTCGAGGTTTTAAATGTCACCACAAAAATGAGGAAGTAGGTAATAATGACTTCTATTATAAGACTTTTAGTTTCAAATATTTATGAAAAAAAAAGTGAATTTTAAATATAACTTATATAATATATTTTTAATTCTAATACGAACTACACAACATAACACTAACCACATAATTATGAGAAATTCCTTATTCAATTTTTATTCCTTAGCTATAAAAATTGGAATTTTGAACATTTTTAACTACAAAATCATTATTTGTAAATATTTATAATCTATGAATGTAGCGATTATGCAACGTAATGTATTTATTTTTTTTGTTTTTCATCACTTTTTGGGGTAATACAAATATAATTTTTAACTTTAAAGATAATACCAAATTGGATCTAATTATCAAAATAGTTTTTTTCTTTTTGAGCAATATATGTCTATACATATATTGCTCAAAAAGAGATGTCAATAAAAAAGTTTTTGCTCAATCAAAAGCTTGCAAGTATAATACAAGGTTATTTATTATTATAATTTTTTTTTTTTTATATTTTTATGTAATATTAAAGGTATATAGGTGTATATTTTTTTAATTAACTGAAATTAAAATTTTAACAATATTCGTTTATAAATTACAAAAATATGCAGGTTATGTTATGTAGTTTAAATATATAAAATATTCTATTTTTCTACCTAAGGATTAAAAATGTAATACAAAAGATTTCTTATACTGTAGATAAAAAATCTAAAATATTAGTACACAATTTTTCTTATAAACAATATTAGCAGAAGTTTATACAAAATTATATATTTAATCAAAGAATAGTGATTTCAGTTATTTTGTTGTAATGTAAGAATACTATAATTATTGAGAAGTTGAAACTTTTAAAGTTTTATTGTAAATTATTATATTTTATACTCACAGTGACATTTAACATTTAAGTTTTATTTATCAAAAATAATAGTTTAAGCTGTTTAAAAATGTTGTTTCATTTTTATTTCCGATGTAATTTATAGAATCTGGCATTTTTTTTATTCAATTTTATATTATTACTAGCTATCTCCGTGCACTTAGTTGCCCGTACAAAAATCATCTGTATCAAACTTTATTGCCTAACGTGCTAAAATTTAAAATTTGGCGTAACGCGCGTAGATAAATAATATTTTTAGTTTTTTTGATTAAGTATACAGATGATATTTCCGATATATCAATTTTCACAGCTGTTTACCCAGCGTTGCTTTTTTTTTGACCATTTAATAGAAACATTTTTTTTTTTTCATTTTTTTTTTTATTAAACAACTCTAATTTGATTTCCTCTTCATTCTGGACCAAAAACTAAAACTAATTAAGTTTCAATAGCGTTAACCAAACGACTAACACAACGAAAACGTTTTTTTTTTTTTGTAATACTACATCAACTATTCACTAAAGCAGCAATCGTCAACCACTGGTCCGCGGACCTCTGGTGTTCTATGGTAAGAATTTGGTGAACCACAGAAAAATTTGAACATTATTTACAATGTTGTGTTTATGATAGTAATATACAAAAGTATTGTATAATGTCGCTGTATGTAGGTTCAGTTTACGACAAATAAGAATAAACGAGTAATAATATTGTTATTATTATCGCATGTTATGAAATAAATAGACCTAATAATATCGTTATCGCAATACGTTCTAAGAAAACTAATGATTCAAATCCAGTCTTCATTTTAACTTTTATTTATTAATATATTTTTTTTTTTTTTGTAATCAATAAAAATTAAACTTACTTAAATAATTTTTGCTATACATAAGAAAAAACCTTTATTGATATATTTTAAAATATGCGTTGGTTTATTTATTTTTTGGTATTTAAGACTTATGAGTATACATTAGTGGTCCGTAAAATTTAGAGTTATGAATTCATTGGTCCGTGAGGTCCAAAAGGTTAGCGACCGCTGCACTAAAGTACCTACTAATTTCTAATAATAACTAATAATTGGTAACATGAATGAAAAAATAAAATTTATCAAAGTGCATATTTTCCAATTACTTATAAAATTAATTTATAGAATTAGAAATATTCTTAAAGTCTACACCGGGATGTACTCATTCGTTAAAAAAAAAAAAAATCAAAATAATTGGATAAGTAGTTTTAGAAAACATACATGACACAGATTTATATTTTTTATTTTATATATAAGATATATACAGTGAAACTTCCCTTAAATTACACCTCTAAATAACGGACACCTCCAAATCAGGGACGTTTTTTCGGGGACGGGGACATTTTCACTATTTATGTATAAGAAAATCTCTAAATACAGGACACTCTAAATAACGGACACTTTTATGACACTGATATTAATAATTTTTATTTTTAATTACGAATTATTTTGGAATACCTGAATAAAAACCTCAATTATTAAGTTATCTTATGTGTTCATTATTAAACTGTACATGAAAATCTTATCCGTTCAGTCATTGAAATATTATCGCGTCAACGAAATATTGTAACCAATGCATTGTCCTATGTGCGTTGTGATGTCAATATACGAACATTTATTGTAGTAGAGGCATTGCCAGCAGTAAAAGGCATTCGTAAATATATTTCTTCTATCAAGGTACAGAATAAATCATTGTTTTCAAATACAGTCCAATTAGAAAATGCCTTAACACGCGAAATAATTACGCCTGCGATTAGTAAACAAACTAAAGTAACAGATTTTTTTCAGAAATGTTAGTTTTTATTTTTTTTAAATGTATTTAATTAATGTAAAAATAAAATAAAAATTTAGTTAACTGGTTTTTTTTTTCATAAATGTTAGTTTTATCATGTATTTAATTAATGTAAAAATAATATAAAATAAAATTATTGAATTTATTTATTTATTGAAAAAAATGTTTTTCTCTAAATAACGGCAAAAATTTCGACGATTGAGAGTGTCCGCTATTAAGAGATTTCACTGTATATATATACATAATATTATCAATACATTTCTTAAAACAAATGATATCTTGACGCAGATATCAAACACATAATTTGATGGACAAAAAAGTCAGATTGCAGGTAATCAGAAACTCGCCGGCCAAATTTAACACTTATTTTAATTATTAATAATTAATTATTTACTAACTTTATGGAACTATATTTATGCTTATGGAATTTGCGTTATCATAAGTAACATATAAAAAAAATTCGATCAAAATTGAAACGATGGTATTGATTTTACTTTACATAAAAAATGCACTTACAGCTTTATATAGTAGTAAAATACAAATAAGTTTTTAAAAATACATAAATCTTATCAGAAAATAATTTTGTAAATTACATTTTTTATTTATTTTTTATTCATTTAAACATAATTTAAACTAGCTAACAGAACTACTAAAAAAAAAAAGAAATAAAATAACAATAACAATAAGTAGAATAGGTAATTAGAATAGCAATTTACGTATCATGATATTATAATTTTTGAATATTTAATTACATTTTTTTTCTCTATCAATATCTTATATAACTCATATATTAGCTATTGTCTGATGATTATTTCATAACACCTATCAATCACCTGTCATTTTATTTTTATTAAAACAGAATTGAATTAATATTTGATATAATTATATAATCCAAATTAACTAGTATTAAAATGTTTACTAAAATGTATTTTGTAAATGGGGGGATATTTTATAACCCAAGTACCCGTGACTTATATATTTGTTTAATATGAACAGGTTTCACTGAACAACTTATTGGCTTCTGGCCTTGTCATTAAGATTGTAGGGGACACCTATTTGAAAATTTTCTACTTTAGTTGTGGTTGATGCATTGACAAGACGATTTCTTTCCTAGGACGTTGCAAAGTAAGTACACGTTGTTATTATTATTATTTTTTATTTTAATAAAGATTATTAAATATTGATCTACAAATAGCTGGTTCTAAATAATTTAACATGGTTTATTAAAAATAAATTTGCCTTATCAAACAGTATTTTTTTTTTTTTAATCAATATTATTTATTTTTTTTAAAATTATTATCTACTTACACAGTCTAATTAATTTTCTTCAATATTTATCTGGAAAAAAATTATATTAATAGATTCACAACGTACTATACTTTAGAAGCATATTTAATTCACTATATTAGTAACCTTGCTATAAATTGTGTCGTAGGTTATTTTAATTTTTAACTAAAATCATATTAATTGTTATTTACCCTTAAAATGTGTAAAAAATACATTGTTTGAAATAAAATATTGTAAAACCCTGATACTCTGAATGCAATATTTGAATACCTTATAACAAAATATACAACAATAAAAATATTAATTGAATCCATAGCAAAATTTAAAAATTGGGTTTTATTATGAAAAAAGTCAATACATTGTTAATTGTCATTAAGTTATACATAAATAAGTAAATTTTCTGATATATTTTTTATAATGTTTGTTTAATATCAATGTTTAATGTTTATATTTATATCATTATATTGTTATAACTTAATAATTGAGACACTTATTAAAACAAGGACCCAATTTGGCTTTTTTTTTTTTCAAAATCCGGTTTTTCTTATCAAAATCCTTAATTTTTTAAATTTCATATTATGGTAGAATATAGGTCTTTTATGCTTACGGAAACGCACTATAATAGACAAAGAGACAAACAAAATTTAATTTTAATAGAACAAAGGCCAAATTAATGAAAATAATCGTATTTATTTATGAAGTAAGATATTGTGATTACTAGTATTAAGTTTTGTTGTATTCTCAAAGTTAATATCTATATCATATTGTATATTTTATATTACTCTGTTAATTAATAAAAATTATATAAAAACCAATAATAATATTATTTTTAATGTTTATTTATAATATATTATTATTATTATTAAATAATATTTTACACTTAAAAAATGTGTTTTCTTATTAAATAAATATAAATATTTAATTTTCAAATTTTTTTGGTACAAGGGCCCAATTTTACAATTTTTAAAAAATTCTTCAGGCTAAATTAATATAAAAATAAATATTTTATAAACTAAATTGACTCATTTAATGGTAATAAATAAGGGAAAATTATAAAGTTTTCATTTTTTTTAAATACTTTTATATTATTTGTCTTTAACATTTATTCAGCTTTAACTGTGTACTGATTAAAACGTAATTTAAATTCACTTTGACTTTTATGAAGTAATTTTACGTGACATGAAAACTAATCGTTTATTAACCAACGCGATTTCATTTTATTGAACAACCATGAGAAGAATATAAATTGTACCAACTAATTACAAAATACTTACTATAACCTATATTATTTGTATATGGAATTGTCGTATAATACTTTCGATTTAATAAAAAAATAATATTGTTACAGTAACTCAAGTGTAGTATTTTTTAACTTTTGTAGAATTAAACAGTTTAGAAGTTTTACTCTAATATTGTGCATAAATATTTTCTTATAGTAAAGTATGGTATTTACAAAATGTCAAAATAAAGTACTCCCGTTAATATATAATTCTATCGATTCCTGACAAATTTAGTTCAGAGGATTCCAGCGCAATATTGTTTTCTCACTCACACCCGCGTGTCACATACTTAAAATGCTTTCACCTAAAATTTTTTTTTTACGACTTTAGAGTAATCATAGAGTAAAAATACATATTACATAAATTATAGAGGATAATATTTTTGAAGGATAAACATATCGGTTATATATTGTATTGACTTAGTATTCAACTTTCAAAAAAAAAAAAAAATTATAAACTTAAATGTTATTTAAAATTGTTATGAGACAATAATTAAACAAATCGATATGTTAAACCCTCAAAAATATTATTTTTTCTAGTTTTTGTTACGGATGACTTAACTCTAAAATTACTCAAAAATATCAAAAAAATGATTTTGCACGTAAATGCATTTTGTCTATGTCACACGTACCCGAGAGAAAGAAAACACATAGTGCACTGACATCCTCTTAAACCAAAATATTTCAAAAGTTTTGAGAAATTAAAAATATTAAATAAAAATAGGTTTGTTTTTGTAAAAATGTATTACTGCTAAAGCTTGATTCGATTCAAATTGTAATGATAATTGTATTGTTGATTAAATTTTTGTACTCGGAAGTCTTATAAATTAGAGACGAGACTGTCTGTTATTTCCTAATATGAATTGTGTCGTTATTATCAGTCCCTAAAAAAATCGTTCTCCTTTTACCTTGAAAATGATCATTTTGTCGTTGTATTGTCAAAGTAATAATCGATGTTTTCCAACAGCCTGTCTACCTTGTGTACATATATAGGAATGGTAAGAACAACTTTTTTGAACGTGTGCTTTGGAACTTGAGAATTCATAATACCTACGCAGGGTCATAAAGAAGTATTGATTATTTATACTAATGTACTGGTATATCTATCCAAGGAATTTTACGTACAGAGATATAAGTTTATTCGAATTAAATACCATAAACTATGAGTTCATAGTAAATACAAACTATTCTTGTTTTTCTAGTACACGATCAAGGTCATTAAATTTTTAAATAGTCTAAACTTCTTCAACACAGATATATTTCTAATGACTAATGAGTAATGACATATCGTTAATTCAAGGTGGTTTGATTCACTTGTCTTCTGTGTTGTAGATGAGTATTATAGTTTGTGTGAAACCATTAATTGTAATGAGATAACAATTATTTTTATTACTAGTTTAATACAATTAGATGGTCAATGCTAGTTTATTAAAACTTACATGATACGTACCTACATTTGAAATCATGTTAATAAGACAATAAAAAAGTAAAAAGTAGCTTCTAAGAATATTAAAATTGGATATTTAGTAAATGAAAGTGGGTTGTAAAAAATTAAAAATTGCAAAAAAAATACGAATTTAAATAAAAATAAAATTAATCTAAATATTATTTTGAATGTTGTGTCTTATTAAAAAAAATGTGAAAAATAAATAAATTTTCAAAAATAATTTAATCTAAATAAAAAACAAAAGTATATAGGGCTGTGAAGAGAAAAACAAACAACAGCCGGACCTATCGCAAAAAAAATTTAAAACTATAAAACGAAAAAATCCGTTTTAGATTCTAAATAGAGTGATAAATGATGTTTAGTTGTTCAACAATGTTGTGTATTTTTTTGTATCTGGACAAAATTTTATTTTTATTATATTATAAACGCTTTAATCTTCAACTTTGAAATTTCTGGAAGAAAATTGTATCTTTTCAAGTGAAGTAAAAATTCTCAGCACCTCTTTTAATAATCAGGAAATATAAAAAAAGTAATTATGGAAAACAGGCCCATTTATCTTTTTGACAAAATCGATCTCGTCGTTTTTTTATTATTGAAAAATGAATGAAAGTATGTTTTTCATATTATATAGCATTTTAGGGACATGATTTATTTTTAAAATAAGGAAATCTATGAAATATTTTATTTAAAATTTGATGTTATTTTGTTGTAATTTAAACAATATTTAAACAATTCCATTTGATTAAATTATTAGTGTACTTAAGAATTTAAATTCAATCTATAATTTTGAAGTTACAATTAATTTTATATTTGTACTATTTTTAGTATGGAAGTGTCTCAAAATTTTCACTTGAATTCAAAACATTCAGCGGGTGGGGGTGGGTTCCGATTGACAAGTACTGAGTTGACTGCTTACGCAGTAATTTCTTTTGTTGTGGTGTTATGGTTTCATTACAAATGGAGCCGCAGACACTTCGAAAGAGTGGCAGCCAAAATGACGGGACCACCGTCATATCCAATTATTGGCTCAGGGCTTGAGTTTGTTGGTACACCTCAACGTAAGACAAACAATAACAATCCAAAAACAATGAGAATGAATTATGACATGTGTTTTGCTTTTTCAGAGGTCATAGAAAGAATAATTAAACTGTTTGAAATCTATGGTTCCGAACCGTTCAAAATATGGTTAGGTACATCTTTAGGCGTGACCATATGCAAGCCAGAAGACGTACAAGTAAGTATTTTATAATAAAAGCCATAACTTTTTATTTAAATGAATTAGAGAGATAAACTGGTTTGATGAAAACATAAAATGAATGAAGATGTAGGAGTCAGAAAATATATACATATATATAATATGTGCTATTTATTCT
The DNA here is from genome assembly GCF_002803265.2 of Melanaphis sacchari. Taxonomy (NCBI): domain Eukaryota; kingdom Metazoa; phylum Arthropoda; class Insecta; order Hemiptera; family Aphididae; genus Melanaphis; species Melanaphis sacchari. The sequence continues at coordinate 8,102,357 of NW_020270366.1, read as the reverse complement.
GAAAGTGATTTTATAAATCATTTCCAGACGTGTCATATGACATGACGGAAATTTAATATCTATCTAGTATTTAATAGTTGATTTGTTTCAGATAGTATTAAACAGTTCCAAGGCTTTGGAGAAAGACAAGTTCTATAAATTTTTCAAGAATACTGTAGGTGAAGGTCTTTTTTCAGCCCCAGGTCAGTGTATAATAGTATTATCTTTGATAATTTGCATGTCAATTTTATTTATGTCTACCATAATTGATGTTTTATTGAAAAATTTAAAAAAATAAATAAACATAGGTAATTAAATAAAATTATTGCCGCAAATTGTAATGAAGTATGATACCATCGTTACAACAACATTATAAAAGTACACTTAATATTTATATAAGGGCACATATTATTATTAATAAATTATAGTATAGTTATCAGTGTTTACTATTGCTAACGATATCAATAAAATATAATATAATACAAATAACATATAAATTCACGGTCACCGCCACCGATCCACACACACACACACACACAAACATATTTTTCTTAATTAATTTTATATTTTAATTGCCGCTGTGAATTATATAATATCATAGCATTATCTACGGATTCACTTTATCTGTTTTCGTCGCGTCGGGTGCGCGAATATTATTTAGCACGGCCGCCGCGAAAACTGTCTTCTACCATACGTCGTCGCGTAAAGACCAAACGGCCGTTTGAATTGTTATACTGTTCTTTTCTAAATTATATTTACATTGTGAGCGTAAATCGCAATCTTTCATTATTATTTTATGTGTTTTGTGCGTGAATCGCCAATTTTTTTATATTTCTATTCGTACCTTCTATGTGTGTGTATGTGTTAATTACCATTTTATTATATAGCATAGGAAGCAGCTGGCCAGTCTGCGCTACACAATTTGTGAGTTCTTATTATTATTTATTAAATTTTTATACTTTTAAGCCAAAAAGGCCAAATATCATGATTATTATATTTATATAATAGCTTTAATAGCTACCTACATTGTCTTAATATTTATATTATTTAGCCCAAAGGGCACGTATTACTATTGTTATTATTATAATTAAATCTATATTCATACGAGTTACAGCTCAAATATTTAACTAGGTATATAAATATATATTCTGTTGGCTAGAACGGCCATTTATCATACTATACTGTTCTGCCTGGCCATAAGGGCCTTGCATGCATAATTTTTTTGATTTAACCTATTTTTTATATTGTAGCTCTAATAGCTACTTGTATTGTTTTTATATTTATATTATTGTTATATTTTTACATGTTGGGCCAAAAGGGTCGTAATTACTGTTAGTATATTATTTATCAGTATTATATATTCTATTACCGTAACATAGAGTTACCATTCATTTACATTGAGTTACCTGATTTCCCTAGTTTTAAGTCTTACACACATACACACACCATCTACACACTAGCACCCACAGGATTTGCTCGGCGAACCTGTTCACTTCCTGTTGAGTGCTATACACATATACAGTATACACACATACACAGGTCAGTCGGTGTGTGACCGTATAAATAGCGTACGCAATATTTGGTGACCGGGACGCGCGTATTTATAATTATATGCTCCCGGCCCTAACAACTATTATTTAATCAATGACGGATATATCATTGTGTAAAAGTGCAAAAATGTGATTCACATGTTACCGGGTCATTAATCAACATAATAGTCTATGACGTGAATGTAATATAGACGTATTTCTATTTTATAAATCGATTATAACAATAATTATTATACAATAATTGTATTGATTTTGTAATGATATGTATTTTTGTTGTTGTTTCTGTGTACACGATAAATAGTTAATACAACGATTTGATTTTAAACTTTGAGGGTGGTTTTGAATGGCAAATTGGATTTAGTTTGTACTTTAAATATGTTAAAATTAAAAATTTCTAGTAATTTTATTTATAATTGGAGAAAACAAACAAAAAATTAGTGAAAAACGGGATTTTTACACTAAACTAGTTTTGATTAAAAAGATTTATTTATTTTTTTATTATTTAAATACTTGAAATTTTCACTTGTTCATTTTGTCTTTTTTCATACGTGGTATAATTTTCAAATTATTTTAAGGTGTTTGAGACAGTTAAAATTTTCGATTTTTTTTCTAAATTTCAATGAAAAAATTATGAATGGTATACATGCTTGAAAATTTAATGTAAGGTTCCTAATAAGTGATTTATTACTACATTAACAAATATCGAAAATTTAATCGCGATTTTTTTTTGTGTTTAAAGTTGGAATTTCGTCAAAATTCATCAATCTCAAAAATATATCAATTATTTTTAGATAAGAAATTCATAAAACTTTTTGAGCTATTTAAAGGTGTGATATATTTTTATTTTCTTATTTTAAATGTTTGTAAAAAAATGTTTACTGTCTCATAATTATTAAAAATTAAATAAAAGATCCCCTATAAGTTTTCTTATATAATATTTATAAAAAAACATATAGGAACAATTTATTATATGAATTTGAAGTTTAAATTTTGGTGAAATTCATCAAAATTACTAAAAAATTTAAACTTTTTTGTAGTTAGAAATTCATAAACACTTTTAATTTTATATCTAAGTCTTAAAAATTGAACACGAAATTCATCAAAAGTAGTTTATACTGAAACACTAAAATATAAAATATATACTGAGATAATATTTTTTATAGATATTTTAAGTTTAAATTTGGATGAAATTAACTTATTTAACGATAAATAACGATGTTAATTATTATTTTGTTATAATTTAAAATTTTAAAAATATTATTCATGAAATTTAAAAGGTTTACTGTACATATATTATATTATTATAAATTTTATTATAGCCTATACCATTTTTGATGTATCTAAAAATACTATCTATTTAGACCATGAACCTATTTTTACTGTTTTACGGTATTTCAAGAAAGATAATATTAAATTTCCAACTATTTAAGTTGATATAATATGATATACATTTATATTATTATAATAATTTAATATTAATAATATAATAAATATAATTTTACCGGATAATATTATATTTACGTACCGTATTACTAAAACTAAAATAAATGATTTTAAAGGACCATCCAACTCATAAAATTTTTTTAGGCTTAAATTATAATACATGTACAATGATAAAAAAAATTATATCACTAAAATTTGTTGCATACAAAAACATGTTATAAAATATACTATATTATAATATAGACTGATTGACCGTCTCTGCTAAGAATATTGTTTCATATACAATGATACATCATTGAACTAAAATTTAACATATCAATATTAATGACCCACTCGACGTCTAATGTACAGTAAAGATATACCAATTTTTATAGCTTTGTTTAGTTTAAATATATCGAATTAATTTGATTTTTTTGAGCTTGTATTTTTAAAAGTATGAAATGAATAATAATGTATATAAAATAGGTAAAAATATAAGTTTCTATATTAATATTTTGTCGATAAAATAAGAATTTAGTTAATAGAATCTAATATTACAATAAGAAACAATAATAATTATAATAATTGCGCGATAATGTTTATATCGTTACACAAAAAGTATTAAAATTTAATAAAATTGTAATTTATTATATTCATGTAGACTAGAATCTCGAGTAGTTTTTAAATTTATATTATTAATACTACATTTTTAATTTTATTAAGTATTCTAATATTAAATTAATTAAAATCAATAGATTATTATTAATTATAATTTAATTCATAAAACAATGTAGGTATCTTATTCAATATAACAATTTTAAAAATATTTTCAGTTAATAAATGGCGAAAACATCGTCGTCTGATTACTCCAGTATTTAATGCCAATCTTCTCGATCAATTTTTTCCTGTTTTTAATGAAAGAAACCAAATTCTCACCAGGAGTCTAAAAAAAGAATTAGGTAAAACACAGCCATTTGATCTTTGGGACTATATAGCGAATACCACTCTTGATATAATCTGTCGTAAGTGTTTAAATGTTTTAAATATGTTATCTATATTAGTATATATATTTTAATAACTATATCTAATTATGAGATGTTATATTAATTATAGAAACCGCAATGGGTTACAAACTTGACACTCAATTAAATAAAGAGTCTGAATTTGCTGAAGCATTAACAAAGTAATACAATGAAATATATAAAACACAATAAATATATTTTAATATATATGAAGTATTTATTTTTAGAGCATCAGAATTAGATTCCATGAGAATTTACAAGCCATGGTTATATCCCGACATAATATTTTCAATTTATAGAAAACTTACGGGACTACACAAGGTATACAAAACGTTACACGCACTTCCAAATCAGGTAATTTAATTATTTAATATATTATGTATAAATATATTTTTTATTTTGTATTAATACATTTTTACTATAATAGGTAATCAAGGAAATGAAAGAAACATACACACAAAGAAAAATGAAAAATAAAAATAACACCATAGATGACACCGATGGTGATAGTGAGTAATTTAAGACTAAATGTATACTATGCTATATACTGTTTTATTGTTTATTTTAATTATATTTTAGAAAAGCATTTTAAAGGGTTTTTGGACACGTTATTGGAACTGAATGAAGCTGGTGCAAATTTTTCTGATGAAGAACTTAGAGACGAAGTTGTGACTATGATGATTGGTGTAAGTGTAACTAAAAATAGAGAAGTGTGCAGAGAATTTTTAAATATTATTGACAAATTAATTACAGGGTAGTGAAACCAGCGCTATCACACTTTGCTTTTGTCTATTAATGTTAGCTATCCATCAAGAAATTCAAGTAAGTGCTTGCGAATTATAAAATTTAAAATATTGAAACATTATTATCATTATGTATTAAATATTTTATTAAATATTTAAAATTGTGTTAAATGATAGAATAATACTTTTTGTGTTGGTTATTGGGGAACATTAACAATATGCCATTGTATCATGAATTTTATCATTGAAATGAAACGTAACATGTTTGACTTGTATACGAGCTTGACTTGATCATATTAACTAAGTTAGAAATACATTATTGTACTGATTATTATCCTGTAATATTATAGGATAAGGTTTACGATGAAATTTTTGAAGTATTAGGTGACGGTGACCAAACAATAACTATTGAAGACACTACTAAATTAGTTTACCTCGAACAATGTTTACGAGAAACTCTCCGATTATACCCTGTAGGACCAATGATACTCAGACAACTCCAAGATGATGTTAAAATTTGTAAGCGTATATTAAAGCTGCTATATTATAAATTGCACATAAATTGCATAAATATTTTTTTTAATTTAGTTTCCGGCGATCACACGCTACCAAAAGGCACAACATGTGTTATATCTCCAATATGTACGCACCATATTCCTGAGCTGTATCCAAATTCATGGTCGTATAACCCGGATAATTTCGACGCTGAAAATGTTAATAAACGCCATAAATATAGTTTTATAGCTTTCAGTGGCGGTCCAAGGGGTTGCATAGGTAAAGTAACATATTATTGCTTATAAGTTATACATTTAATAAAACAACAAAACATAGTATATAATTCTATTATGTAATATACATGTATTTAAATTATTTGAATAACAGGATCCAAATATGCTATGTTGTCAATGAAAGTTCTAGTATCAACGTTTTTGCGAAACTACAGTGTACACACAGACATAAAATTAAGTGACATCAAATTAAAACTAGATTTATTAATGAGAAGTGCTAATGGTTATCCTGTGACTATTCGACCAAGAGATAGAAGACCTACGTATAAAAAGAATTAAACATATTGGGAGGAAAATTTGTGATAGATAATATCATAATATATTATCAAAGAATAAAAACAAGATTAAGCTAATGAGTAATTTGTAAATGGTTTTATAAAAAAAGTGTTTTAAATTCAATTTTAAAATAGGTGTTATTATATGTTTTAATATTATTGACTTGTAATTTTATTTTATATATTTTTGTTAAGTATATAAAATGTATTTTAGTTATAATATTTATTATTAAAATGGTATATAATAGTATACAATTGTCAATAGATGACTAAAATAGTAGCACCTTTTATTCCGTGTTAATAAAACTATAATTAAAAGGCTCATTCAAAATTAGTGGATGTGTCTAATGTCAATTATGTATTCCCTATGTGACTTGTGTCTGCGTTCAAATTATATTTTACTTACTACACATTTCAGTAGCCGAAAAAAGACACTAGATTTAAATATTTATTTAATTTATTCCTTGTAGTCTTGTAAAACACCAGACAATTACTGGATGTAACTTTATATTAATAAATTATAATTTCTATGTGTGTAGATATATAAACACATTTAAAGTTAATTCAATCTTATTTATTCTGTTAATATTATATTAAAGTGAATCATATTTATATAATAATATTTTATACACTAAGTTAATTATAATATTTTGGAACCAATGTATTATAATAGTACAAATATTTAGATTCAATTGCAAGTTGAATATACTATTTACTTTATAATCTTTCTTAAAAATTTATTGTGACAAATAAACAAAAAAGCTTTTATGTTAGATTTTTTTTAAGTTTCCTTGATATATGTCATCTAAACTTGGGTATATACTATATAGAATTATAATTTTTTGAAATTTTAGTATAACAGATAAAAATATGGTAATTTAATTTGTAGGTACTATAGATTTAAATTGACAGCACAAAAACAATTTTTAAATTATAATAGCAATTTAACAAATATACAAAATAAAATTATATAGTTTGTAAGTTAATTAGTAATTTAAAATGTCCACGACTACGTTGTATTTGAAGATTGTTTGGATGAGCATTCAGTCTAAAATGCTGTGGACTGCCAGCTTTTTGTAAGAGGCTGAAAAAGTTTTCCGGTAATTCCTTTATTTAGCTTTTGCTTTTTGATAGTTGGTAATTTTAAATCAAAGTATAGTGTGTCGTTTTTAATAAATCGTGGAGAATTTAAGATTACGCACATATTAATTGTTTATCATATTATTAAGAAGACGGAACATTTTTCAAACAAAAATTATTTTTATATACTTACTTAAATACCTAGTTCATAAAAATACAAAACTAAAATTATAAATTGTAAAAAAAATTTAAAGTTTCTTATGTTACATTAGAATTAATAACATATTTATAATGAGTTACTAAGCATTATTATTAGTTAATGATTAAGTATAAAGTAGAATATTTGGTAAGCATAGTATAAATTAAAATTATAGCAACATATTATTATCAACGTTTAGGTTATTAGTTACAATATTTTTTTAGGAAATTATATGAAAACTTTGTATTAAAGTTTTATACCAAGTCTTAAAATACCAAATTATATTATATTTGATTGATAGACGTGTAAAAACAGTGATTTATAAATTTAATATATTTTACTCCTAATATTTTATTTTACGCAATATGACTTTGTTTATACAAAATATGTTGCCTATACCTAAGGTTTTATTGCATTTTACAGAGTTTTAAAAATAAGAACTATTATTGTAGCTGTACATTATATTAATTTAAATTATTTCCATATTTTAATAAAAATTTTTGGTTTATAATAATATTGTTATATATTTATTTGTCAAATTTATTAGTTTTAAGGGATTATCTATATGCAATAGGCATTTTATACCGATCGATTTTAAGAGGTTGGTTTTAAATGTTGGGTTTTGTCTTGGGATGATATGCTAATTATTATGTTGCAGTTAATGCAATATTTTTATTGATAATTATTATCAATTTAACTTTGACTAATTAATTTAAAATCTACTTAGAAATTCATAATATTATATTTACGACCAAACTTCATAAATTTTGATTTTTAAAGTTTATAAATTATATTTTATACGAATTATTTTTTTCCCAACCTACTATATATTAAAATGTAAATTTAATTTATATATGTAACGTGTATGTGTAGACATGTAGTTGTTATGATCTAAACAAAACCTATCAAATGTATTATTTAAAACTTGTTTTTAACTTATTATTTTAAATCTTAAAATCTATTTTAAACTATAACTGTATTTTTATATCAACTCGTTAAATTTTAACTTTAAATGCTTGAATTTTATTTTTTTTAAGACAAAAACTTAAATTAGCAATATTCAACAAATATCTAAATATAACTATATGAATAATAAAATTTTATTTTCATAAATATAAGTAATATTAACTAATGAATATTAAAAAAAATTGTTGCTAAAAACAGTTAATACAGATGTGCTATGTGCCGTTGCTTATTAATTATTATAAATCTACTCAATATCAAAAAATAATCTTTAAAATGGATATTGATCAGGTACTGATTCAATTGTCTATTTAATGATTATTTAATTTATTTGATGATTAACTTATATATTTGTTATCATTATCATAAAAACAATATACAACGATTCGGAATGTACTTTAATACGTGGTTGATACCTGACATTCATTTTATCATACATTTTAACTCTTATCTGATCAACAATATTTTTTTATATGTATCAAGTATACCAAATAGAGTATTTAATAGTTTATAAATCTTATAAAAGCTTCGTATTATTATTTTGCACTTTTATAAGGTTTTTAAGCATTGATATTATAGGTATATTATTACTGATAGGTATAGCATATTATTGATGTTAAAAGTTCGTGTTGTTTAAGAGTGCTAAACATTTATTTATTTATAAAATATACTGGCACTAGTACTTTTTACAAAGTAATAATGCACTTTAAATAAAGAAATAATATTTTAGACAATACAAATATATAATCTTATAACTATTAATTTTCAAAAAAAGACTGAAAATAAGGGATTTGCATTTGCACGAGATATTAATCATCTAATTAGTTGATTTCTCGTGTTGTTATTGGTAGAGCGAGAAATAAAAAAGGAGCAGTTTTTCTAGTTGCATGCTGAGAAACCCTAAAGCTTAATAAAAATAGAAGAATCCACTTAATTGTCCAAAAGCCCATTTAGGAAAAGTATAAATGTGGACCTACGCCTACACTCATACAGCCAGGGATTATTCAAAGTACATAATAACGCTTGACGAAAAAAATCATAAGCTTTTTTTTTACCCAGTCGCAGAGCAAGGACGATTTTCACGCTGTTCGGTACTTGGTGTGAATTTCGTGCTAGTTGGCGTTGTTATACTACGGAACAATGAAAAAACATTCCTTTCCGATCATGGTGTACAATTTATATGATATGAAAATTATTTTATTTTTTATAGTTCAGTTAACTAAATGCTCCCGTGGCTGAATTTGCTGTGATTTAATAGACGTTGTGAGTAGACTGTTGGAAGATTTGCACATATAAAACTTTATGGTTTTTAATTCTCTCGAGTTACTGTACAAAATAAAATGTTTTGACCCTTTCACACGACTACCAATGCATTAAAATTTTTCCTCCTCAAAAATTATTTAACATTTAAAACGAAATAGTGACTTTTTTCAGATCGGTCGCAGGGGCCAAATACGCAGCACAATAATATTGACAGTGGTCATGATCCTAAATCGATGGTTAATTCGAATATTTTATATCCATGTAAATCTTTTATGTCTGCTACTAACTCGTCCATCTTCTTGTTTGGTATATAATTATTTTCTGCAATTTTAACCAAATCGCACACTCGTCAACTGTTACATAAAAACAATTGAAAGTAGTATAATATAATATCATATTGTTGATAGATAAAAAATAACGTTTAAGACACAATAATAGATCAATAGACATTAAAGCATTGTTTTTGACATCTAATATTACAGTTATTCGTTATATCACACAGTGAAGGTTGACACAGTAGATGATGCAGAGTGGAGTTAAATATTAGGAAATATCACACATCGATTTTTAAAGCTTAAGAGGTTTTCTTAACATCATTTCATGATCACTGTGATGGAGACGATGTAAACTTGGCATAATTATCTCGATAAGGTCAAAAAATTAAACCATAAATAAAATTGTATTATCAACAGCAAACAATTCAATACGTCTAAATGCTTACATTATAATATAAACTTCATAAAAATTAAAAATAATAATTATGAAACTTAAAGATCTGATCATTTAGTGATTTTAACGTTCGAAAACCAAAAAATAAACTAAGACAGTACTCTTTAGTATTGAAAAAGCAAAAGGCATAACAAGAAGGCTTACAAAAAATGAAATTATAATATTAACAAAATTATAATAGGGGATAAAAGCTATCGTCAATAAAACATACAATTCTTATACAAATATATAAAACTAAAACATAAATTATAATTATTAACTTAAAAATTTTAAGATTAAAAACAAAAAATCTGTCACCACAAAATTGTAATTTACAAAGATATTTCAAAAAAATAGTTTTTTGAATCCTTAGGTAATAAATATTCATATTATCACAATTTTATTTATTTTGATTTATAATCCAACGATGTTTTAAATATTCTTGACTATTTGTAGAAATCTCATTATCACCCTAAATTCTTAAAAACACATTAAATTAGTTTTGATGAAAAAAAAGTATCAACAGGTGAGAGTAGGCCTTATCTTAAAATTAAAATTATTTTTTTTTACCTATTTTGCACTTATAATATTTTAGAAATACACTTATACTTATATTACCTATGTTGTGTATCGAAACTTTTGAAGAATTTTTAGAATTTTTAGTTACACGCTGTACTATATACTACTGCACAGCTCTATATACGGTCGGTTATATGTGGCCTGTTTCAAACTAATTAATTTTTTTTTTTTTTCATGCTCTTAATAAAAATTGTTTAATTCACAATTTATTTTGAAGACTTTTTAACTATTGTAATAGTTTTAATAAATTATAATTTTGTCATTGATCATCTTGGTGCTTGTAATGACTTGAATCGATGAGGAATGTCTAATAAGTTTTATACATGTGTGAGTTAACTTAAAAATTCTACAAATATAAAAACTATTTACACTTGTAATTAACTTGTGCGGTATTATTAATCTATAAATTAGTTGAATGTGTTGGGAGCGTTAACTATAAAATTTTTTTGGAAGAACTTAGGTATATTACATTTTACTGCTATATAATTTTTTATTTGATTATTTTTCATAATTTATAATAATATTTGTTTGAATAAACCATTCATGTTTTTAGTGTTTTATCGTTTGTGTACTTCGTCTGTTATGGATATATCTGTAGTCAGTTATATACTGTTTTAGATAACTTGTCCTTTTATTTCTTATCAACTATTTCAAGGGAGATCTAAGAATATTTTATCAATTAATATTATTGATCAGGTCATGTTAATTCCAAAAATTGTCTTATAATTCTTATTATAATTTTCTCATTGTTTATGTTTGTGAATTGAGATCAAAGCGTTTGGATACATATTAAACGATTGCACATTTTTAAGATGAAATATTTATATTTGTCCAAATAAGAAATTAAGAAATATCACACACATACTCATATACTCATAATGCATAATTTAAACGGCAAAGTGAGGTAAAATAAAAATTATTTAACAGATGTTGACGGAAGACTTTTTTAATGCATAGTTTGGTGTATTACGGATTAAATAAAGAATCGCCTACAAAAAATAAATTATGCGCAAATGCTTATCTTGAGAAAATATTGTGGTCTACTGTGGGCGAAAATCAAGTTTTTATTATCCTTAAACATTATACATAGTTTTTTATGTTATAATCTCAAAAATATATTAAAGAAATTATTTTGTTGTCATACATTTTCTCATGAAATATAAACATAATAATTTATGGGAATATAAAGTTTGTTACATTTAGTTATTATATTAAGATGCAACTCAGAAATTAATGGACAAATTAATGATTTATCATTTAATTATAAGTTAAAACATTAGTTTTTATTTTTTAACATTTAATACGATTATAATATTGTTCTAATTGATTAATTTTTTTATTTGTCTTTTAAGTTTTAATAATTTCTTAATAACATGTTAACAATCAAAAAATTGCACTTGGAATACATAATGTTAATTTATTAAAAATAATTGTTTTTCGTGTGTAGGTCAATAAAATCTTTTCGGAGATAAAACATGTCCGGATAAACGTATTCGTCGAAGCCATGTACGTTAAAATTGTATTATTATTTTGAAGGTCTTATACAAACTCCTACGTATGAATACATACATAATTGTATGAATAAAAAAAAATAACAATAATAACCATTTAACTGTTCTTTCTACCTACTGAATCAATGGTAGGCGTCTTGAGAATGGTTCAGGTCGTCGTACTGACATCTGCGGTCCCAACTGCAACCTCAATAGTGGTCAAAAATTGCCACAAGCATCGCACATACTCACATACACACAATACTATAATACTGTTATTATAGTCAACAGGTCTATAGGATATTACCCTATAATACCTATAGGGTATTAGTGGTATTACCCTATACAAACACATTTGGAATTTCTATAAAATTGCTCTTATAGAGATTCCATACGTGTTGGCGATAAATAAAACCATGAACAACGGATGGCCTGAACAATGCTAATAATTTTTATTTCTCTTGAATTTTGAACGTTGACGTAGAACAGTAACAATGTATTTTAATTTTTAATTTTAACTTAAACTTATTTTTTTACTATTATTAGATAAAAAAGATATATATTATGTACATATTTTAATCGAAACTAAATTAATAAAGTCTATAGAAATGTCTTAGTAGGTATAAGTTTTTTGAATTAGAATTAAACCGAATCAAATTATAAAAAAAGCTCACTAAATCTGATTACTAAACTAATCGAGTTCAAAACAAACAGACACGAAATTTCAATGGAAAATCTGGGGGTGCTAAAGATCTCGATTTTTTCATGTTGAAAAACTTCGCTTATCACATTATCCATTTAATATTCACATAATTAACAATGACTCTGTACTATAATGTCAATGTATTTATATACAATAGAAAGTTAACTTTGAATATATTAAACGACGAGTTAAAAAACTGAGAGTAATATATCCAAGCTCCAACCCCCAAATTGAGCCTACGAAAACGAATCCAAATTCAAAATGATTCAGATTTTAAAACAAATTCATAAATAATAAGTTACATTATATAAAATAAATCAGAATTATTGTGAATTTGAATTAAGGTAATGAAAACAGAATTCGTATTTATTCCACGAAAATACACATAACAGAGTTATAAAATTTACGATTATTAGAATTATATATTATTATGCTTTTTTTTTATTGATAAAATGTTTAAAAAATATTTATAAATAGGTATCAAATATAAAATTTGGTTTGATTTAAATACTTTCAACCAGGTTTAATAAAACAATTTTTTTTTTTTTTTTTTTAATGGACATTAGTCACGCTTAACTTTAAACACTAATTAATAATTACGAACAATTAAAAGTAAATAACTAATATGATATATTAATAAACTATAACAATTTTAGAGTTATAGACATTTTAATATGATATAAATTATTTTAGTAGTATATTTTTATACTCATCAGTATATGTTCATACTCAAATTTTACTTTAAATAATATCAATTTGACATTTTATGCTGGTACCTATCTATTGATGTGACGAATGGGATAATCTTAGGCGGCTGATAATAAGTGTTTTAAGGAGTATATTCATATATTTAATGGCTAATAGTTAATTATTTTAATATTAATATCAATTATGTATAGCTGTTATAAATAATCAATGGTCTTAAATAACATTTTAGTATTTACTAAAAATGTAGTTAAAAAATATTACAATAAATATCTTAATTGGGTTTGGGTGAAATATTGGATTTTCTACTAAGTTTTTCAAGTTCACTACGCTACTGTAATACTGATATGTTAACCATGTACTTATAGCTAATAGTTAATAAATTACAAAAGTTATTAATTGATATAACTAATTTTTACTCAATTCGACCATTATTCATTACTTAATTATAACAATATATTTTAAATACATATAATTTTACTCTATTAGTTTATCTCAATGTATAGAATTTATAAATGTAGATTTTTGCAGGTTTATAAGTATAACATACATAGCCTGCACAAATGACTATTATATTTAGTTGGAAATTTATTTATAACGAAGTAAAATATTTTTAACGTATTGTTCAATTTTTTTCCAATGTATAAAAAGTAAAAAATTAACCAATTATCCCATTTTATCAGTAGTGTACAAAAAAAGAAATTCCATATTAACGTGGTATACTGGTATTCCATAAAAGTTATTATAGAAAATATTTTTATGTTGTCAAGGTCAATTAAGTACCAAATATATATTTTTTCAAGGTGTAGTTTAAATATTCACATAATAATATGATATAATAATAAATGACAAAAGACTTATATTCATGAACTAAATTATAATTATACCCTGAAGATCGAGTATAATTATACACATTTAGTCACAGGTGTTTAATCGTATGTAAAGTTATGGAAATAAAAATGTATGGTATTTATGGCATCTTTTATTTCATACTTAAACACTTACATTGTACCACCTCTGTATTATGCTACTTAGTATTTGAGAAGATTAATGTAATTCTTGTAAAAATTTTGTATGAAAACGCAATGAGAAAAATGAGCATTAAAAAATGTACAGTTAATATAGTTGCTTTTGAAAGTCAAATACATTGTTGATAGGTACTTAAGTAATTTTTGGGATTTATTCAGTAGTTTTCCTAATACAAATTTAAAACTGACAAAAGATAATAAATTTGGAAGAATTTAAATCTTTATAAAAATCTATTTCAGATTTTTGTTTATATTTCCACCATTAAACAAACTCAAAAAGGTGTATCGTGCATTTTAGTTCAAATGTGCTAATTTTTAAAAATGTTTACATATTTTATAGACATATAGAAAAAGACCATACAACCTAGGTATACTGTAAAATCACACGTTTTCACCATAAGCTAGTCCACCTTTTTTTTTTTCTAATCCAATTTATATAGTTTAATAAATTTGAAGAAATTGGATACCAATTAGATTCGATTTTTAAATGGTATGATTTTTTAAACTTACCATTGCTTTAAACTATAGTATAACAAGATAAAATTAAAATTTAATAAGCTTGCTTAAATTTACAATGCAAGGATAAAGGTAGGTGGTACCTACTCATACTATACTTTACTATACTTGTCTTAGAAAAATATCAAAATTCATTTTCAATCATTTTTTCACGATTATTTGCAATCTAAGCTCATCATATATTAAAAAATCTAGATAACCTGTAATTGCTCATTACTTGATTGTTGTATTTTTTTCCAAAATTACATACACTTCAGGTCAGTGGAGTATTTGAGGAGGGGAGGGCAATGGGGGCGATCGCTGCCCACCCATTGTCCAAGTTATTTGTTTGTATATATTATAAATTTATATTATATTAAAAAATATAGTGTTTCATATAAACTAATAACCATTCAAGTCAGTTGTGAACACCAATAGAAACAATAAATAATAATTTAATTTTAAAAAAGTTGCTATAAAACATTTTTAGGAATCTATCCCCCCTAACTTAAAGGACTAGTTACGCCTATGATTAGTATAAATAATTTATATTTAACGATGATGTTTATAAACTTCAGCTATTGCAATTTTAAAAATTTCTCATTTATTTTATGTAGATTAAAAACATGGCTTAGATCCACAATGGGGCAAAATAGATTAAGCGGATTGGCTTTATTGCATGTGCACAGATCAATAAATATAGATATTGACAGAATTATTGATAAATTCTCACAAATGAAAAAAAAAAAAATTTGATTTTATAATTTAATAAATATAATATTTTTTTTACTGTGACTTTATTGTATTTTATTTACATTTCTCAAGATACGCAATGTGTAAAAGATGTAAGTATAAAATGGACTAGTAGGTATATGTATTCAAGAACGTATACATATATATATATATATATATAATATTGTACTTAACTAGTGTATAATTCTCGTAAATTTAGTACCCACCTCCATTCCATATAAAATTGAATCAAATACGCCAATGCTTCAGGTGTCCAAAAAATAGTAAATATCTCCACTTGTCGTGCACTAATGTTAAGCACTACATACAATTCAGGATACCATTATACTATATGTGTACATCATTACGACTGACGACGCAGTAGTTCTCCGGTGTTGGTATTTATATATATATATATATGTTTATTAAAAATAAATTACATACCAGTTTTCCATATTTTTCATTACATTTCAGTGCCATTGTTGTGATGATATAAAGGACGGCTTTAACGTAGAATTTAATTTGCCTATTTTACATAGACTGTTAAAGATATTTAAGTTCTAGGTTAAAACTCTTCTGATTCCTGGCTATTACGATCAATGTACTATGCAATAAACTTGCTCTCGGAGGACTGGCCATCAGGTCTTACAGTAAATGTAAAAGTTATTTTTTTCAATTAATTTTAAGACTTCTATTTTTTACCATTAAATTAACAAAAGGGGTAATAATTAAGTTAATTAAACACAAAATATCTTTCTGAATATTTTTTCGGTGTTATCCGAATTATAAACAACTGGAATAAAGATATATTATGTTCTGCATTACATTACGTCTTCCGCTTGAAGTGATACACCGTCAAGTGTAAAAATAAACTGTTTCAAAAGGCCCGTATTTCTGTTGAACTATCTACATTTTAAATCACCGATGGATATTGACGATAGTACTCTAAATTACTTGAATGAACATGAATTTAATATTTGAAAAAAATCGTTTAGCTTCTTGAATAAATACGTGATATTAAAAAATGAGAAAGTAAAAGTATTTTTCGTAGCACTATCGAATGTCCGTATATGTACCCGCATTTAATGCGTTATGACTTTAGGTTCCTCGAATACTGGAATGACGCTATAACAAAATGAAGTTTTATACTGTTCGTACGATGTATAATTTGATTCAGAACGCGACACAAGTCGAGTTCGTCGAACCGATTGACAGATCGGCTGCTGCGGCGGTCAGTACCTATATGTATTTATAAACGCACAATCTCCTGTGGCTGTTTGTTGCGATAACCGTGTGTTTGTATGTGTGCGTGTGTATCGTGTGACATAACATTGATTTCAAGAACGTGTTGAGGTCAGCCACCCACTCACCTGCGTATACATATACATTTTTTTTTTTTTAACACTATGCTGTATTATTATTTTTTTTATTATTATTATTCGGCGCGAGCCCACTATTACTGTTGACTAATATATCGCCCGGCACAGACGCGTGGCGCCCACTCCCGTAGATACCTGGTATTTCGCGACACATCGATTCTAGGCGACGGTGGTCCAGCAACACGACTTAATGACATCTCTTCATAATTTTATATTTACAATATTTCATTAACATTATATTTTATTTTTATATTGTATATCCTGTAAACTTCACTTCACCACAATAATATAATTATGTATGCGAGTTTTGCAGTCCGCATTATATTCGAAACGTCGTTTTCTTCAGAGCACGCTGGCGAAACACGCATATCGTTCTGGCAGTCTCGTCGAAGAATTTATGTAGACATTATAAATTGTTAGTACCTACCTATATAATATAATTATTTATATTTTTATAATCATTGTCTATATCCAATAAAAATATTCTACATAACATCATATTATAATATTACAGTAACGTTTTTTTTTATTATACAACCTTAAATTTCAACTATTAAATACATAATATTCTATATAATATGAAGTAGTTATTGCATTGATCCTATAAAAATGAAACGTGTGTGGGGTTGAAAAAAGGATCAACTTTGTCCAATTTGCGTAGGATTCATTTTAAGTAGTAGAGCTCAGTTTTTTAGTACCTAATTGAAAATTGTATTTGCGTGTTCCTCTGGGCTAAATTGTAACTGAAATTTAATTAAGTAAGGCGCTAATTTTATACAACCTGCTTACTCATTTATGGTCTAAAATAACACGTGGGACGATCAACTAAAATTGCTTATAAATTATTACTGTGTGAAATTTAAAATTTTTCCGATGTAATTTAGACAAAGTGTGGGTCTAACTTCACAAATATGAAAACAAGTTCAAAAAATAATAACTGCAGTTATATGGCTACATTTTTTTTTTACCCATCGAAAACGATGACTTATAGGGTAATCGTAAAGCAGTACGATTACTGATTAATACATATTTATTATCAATCATATAACGAAAACAAAATATTATTTTGAAATAAATAACAATTTATCTCTATAAGAAATAATAATAAAAAATGATAAACAATGCCTTTAATGTCACAATTGCCAAATAAGTCAATTTGATTTCCCTAGTTTCAAGGTATTATATATACATATCGCATCCGTTATTATTGTGTTGAGCAATTATAATAGAAGTAATATTATATAATATATGTTCACAATACTTAGGTATTGTATAAAAAATAATAAATTAATAGACATGTGCTTGATGGACATTTCCTCCCAAATATATGCGTATCTTATCTTCGTAAATTATATACGTACAGCAATTATAAGTAAGAATAATTAAACGATTTTTCATGATTAAATATTTTTTTGGAACAAATGCTTGTAAAAAATAATTAACGATTACATTAAAGTTATAAAGATATCCGCGTGATCTCGAACGATGTCGTAAATGTACCATTATTTATTTTTTTATCACAATTTTCTAAAAATTATCTTTATTAAGTTATTAAACAATTAAACGAAATATCTATTATTATTTCTAAAACAGTTATCTCTTTGCGTTGTACTCGTAAATAAAGTTTGTATTAATGAAGAGTATTAGATTTATTATGATTGGGTATTCAGCCCCCTCTCTATTTCCTATTTAACACTTCTGAGTACAATATTAACATAAACTATCGATTATTGATGTATAGCAATATTACAATATCTAATTTATTCTGTAAATAATTTAACACAGGTCATCAACTACGTGCTACGTTGATTCAATATTTATTCATCTATGTTTTTCTTTAATGTCAACAACTCCTTTTTATCACACCTTGTAGATACTATTTACGTACAGGTACCTACATTTTTGGGCAAAACGCGTGTGTGGAACTGTTAATTTTATGGGGGCCAAGTGACGATCAGAAAATCAACAAAGAAACCTGAAGCTTATATTTTCTACAGTGGTAACAAATACATATTATTAAATTATGTCCACCTAAATAATACTATGATTTTAGTAACATTAAAAAAAATTAAGGTGTTTTATTTTGAATAAAATTAAAATTATTTATGTTTTAAGCATTTTAGAATATCTAACATAAATGTCAAAATAATGTATCTAGAACTCTAGAACCTTAGATATTTATATTGTATTTGATAAAAATATTACTTTTGTAAATAATAATTGTTTATACACAAAAATTAGTAGTGTTGAAATTTACAAATGTTTTTATTTCTCTAAAAAATATAATATTAAAGAACTTTTCCAATATTTAAAATTAGAAAATCACTCAAATTTAAATATGTTATTTTAGTTAATTTTAAATTTATTAACGATCATATTTAAGCAGTTAATACATATTTAATATTTATAATACAATACTACCTAATATTTAAAACTTAAAATAAAATAAATAATTTATCGTTTTTTACAAAATCATTAAAAATAAAGAACTGTTATCGGACAATAAGTGAAATATTAAATGTTGATTTCAATGATTTTGAATCAATTTAACTTCGTATAGCCTTTTTTAATATTAGAAAGTTATAACTTTATGCATCATTTACTTAATGTGGCCATTGGCTATATATACCTATGTATGTATGTTAATGGTTTCATAAAAATATTTGGAAAGTTTCATTTTATTTCAATTTTTTATTCAATACCTTAAAATATGTTAACATTAAAAAAAAATTATCAGTTATTACATAATTGAATAGTATAATAAAAAATATTTTTCTTAGTAAAACATGACATGTAATTTTTTGAAATTCAAAATTCAACGAATTAAAACTTTATATTAAATTTTTATATTTGAAAAATAGACAGTTTTAATAATAAAATCTTAATTTTACTATAATCATTTTATGAAACATGTATTAGATTATTATCATTATTAAATATATTGTATAATATTAATATGTAGAGTAAAAATTAATAGTTTAGGTTTTGATTAGGTACTTATCAATATTATTATTTACACAAATTTAATACTTATAAAATACATATAATAACTAATGTCTATCAATATTACAAAGGTATAATCATTTTTTACTTATTCATTTTTAGAAGTACGTAGATCGAGCTCATAAAATATTGACTAACACATAAATAAGATAGACACGAATCGATCAATAATATTACAACAGCTGATATATAATATATATATATAAGAGCAAATGCGATTATCTTTAAAACCACAATACTATACGCGCGAATTGCACGTTTGGTAGCTTATAATCATAATTTTAAATCTGCGTAAGAAACTTACACAACACATAATGCATTTTATTGTGCTATATTATTTTCGAAATACGTAGCAACTTGACATTATAATGGAATTAATGGTTTACAGGTAATAGAAAATAAATATATTATAAAGTAATCAGTAGTCTGCAATAACCAATAGGGCGTATCGCATATACCATAGCATGTACATTTATTTAAATATCAAGAAGTATTTATATAAAAATTAATTAATATTTATAAATACTTTCAAAAAACTTTGGTGTTTCTTTTGTTCCATGCACAACCATAATTTGTTTTTTAAAGGTAATATAATAATATCATCCATACATAAGACATTTCAGCCATTATGACTTTTTTGGTATAATTCGAATATTACAAAATTATTTTTGCTTTACCAAAAGAGGACAATTATTCTGTACGAGATTAAGTTTGAATCAATTAATATAAATAGTAAAAAGTGTTAATCTTAATGAAATTTATAATTGGAAATATATTAAATTAAAGTCAATGAAGTCATTGTTTTCGCAATGGACTTTAAAATTATTTCTGCCCTAAATCACGTGAATTCTAAGAACAGTCCTGACGTAAATATTCTTACTTAATTTAACTGTTTCAATCGAATATTTACACATATTTTTGTTTTGATAAAATGTTTGTTCATATATAGGCTAAATTCAGTTTTTTGTTAGTACATATTATTTCCTCGTAAGTTTTATATTATACGAGTATCAAAATAATTGTTTAATTTCAGATCGTAAATAATATAAAATATAAGCGGCTACTTAAAAAAAAAAAACAAAATTTTATTGGGCTATCATCAATAAACATCAAATATAGTTATTATATGTTGATTAAATATTTCAAAAATATAATTTACTATGAATTAATACTTTTATTAATAATAATAAGTATTTGTTGATACAATAATAGCCGTGTGAAGTATGTTGTTTTCGGTCCATCAAAAGTATTATAATCAATTAAATCAAATGTTAACTTTATACAATTTATGTTGTAATTATGAGATTAGGTCTATGATAATTTTTTGTGTACGTTAAAGACCTTATTAGTTTCTTTGGTTGCAAACGAATTGTGTCCCAAATACTGAATTGTGTCCCTATGTATTTTTCAGGTTAAACAAATTGTGTCCCTCAAGTTTAATCAAACTAATATAAATAAAAATTAAAAATAACTACACAAATTATTTTAATAATATAACATAAAAAGCAAATACTTAAATCAAACAATTTTTATAAATTCACATTGAGAAATTTGTCTATTGAAATATTAAAAGTATGTTAAATATTATATTTTACACGAAAAATAAGAAGTTCGTATAAAAAACGTCATATTATTATAGTAAAAATGTTAATGTAATATAACAATAATTGATGTTATTTTGCCTAATAAATATAAATAAAAAGTAAAAATAACTACATTAACCGTTTTAATAAAATTACATATTAAGCAAAAATTTGAATAGATAGAATCGAATTTTATTCTGTAACTATCTTATAAAATATATGTTGGTAATTATACAACATTGAAATGAAAAAATTTCTCGATTTGAATTTATAAAAACTTTTTTTATTTAACTTGTGTAAAACTTCATAAAACAGTTGGGACACAATTCGTGTACCCCACTTTTATCATCGGGACACAACTCGTGTACGATAAATTTAGTCGGGATACAACTCGTTAACTACGGTTTCTTTAACTAAAAAAATTAAATAATAAATATTTTGTTGTGTTCATTTTTACGTAAATATTATTTTTTTAATAGATTATAATATATATATATATATATGTATAAGTAATGATTATTCTTACGGAAAAACGACGTTTACTTATATGAATGCAGGTATTAATACACTATATGGATGTAAGTACTTATACATAACATAATACTATTATTGTAAGTTTGCTAAAAAAGTATGACATTCGCTTTAATTTGGTTTTTTGTTTATATATCCTTAATTAATTTTATCTTGTTGACATATTAAAATTTCAAATCATAAAAACACAAAATATACACGTTTTTTTATAGAAATACGTTTGTGAGAAACATTAGTAACTACAGATATATCTTTAATTACTATTTCCAATAACATAACGTTATTTTCGATCTTGAAATCGATAGTCATATAATGTGTAATACAATAAATAATAAGAAATCGAAAGTTGAATAAGTGTTCCTAATATAGGTATAAATCCATTTTAACTTCAATTAAAAAATAACTTCCTTGGTTTTCTACAAATCTATAATAAATTAAGCGGAAGAAATCAACTTTACTTTCTTGTTGTACGGGAATTGTATGTTTTAAATTAATAAAAATATACTTTTCAGTTTCAATTATAAAACAATCTTAAGTGAATACAAATATGCAACGATACGACAATATATTTTCTGATATTGTAACATAGTAAGGTTTTGTATTGTTTATTAAATTTTTTTTCTATTTTTTTTTTTAATTATATAATAAACTAAATGAATGAAAAATAATAATTAACTGATTGTAGATACTTTTTTACTACTTGAGTCTATATTTGAATACTAAGACAATTTTAATTAACTTTTATTGATTTTAATAAAGTTACCTTAACGTAAAAGAATGTCAACATACTATCATTAGACATGAAAAAAAAAAAACAAATACATTTGTGACTTATTTGCTTTATGACATCTATTTAAGTATACCCACGCAAGTAAATCATATATAATAGTTTTGTATAGCATAATTAATTTTTTCGGTCAACAATGAATTAATTATACTTATTATAAATGAATAAGTAAGTTACTATAGTAATCCTTCAAGTATCTACTTTATATGAAAGTATGGAACTAGCGGGTAACCCATCGCGGCTTTGTCCATGAAATTTTAATAAATATATAAATATATAATAAAAAATAATTTATGACAACAATTTTATTATAAAACTTTTCTATAAACTACATTTCATGTCAACATTATATAACTTTTGGGCGTACTGACTCTGGAGCTTGCTACATAAAATTATCCATGTGAAAAAGAGTAAAAATGAGGAGCAGAGGCTCACAGCTTATAAGCGCTTATTCGTCGATGATTATACATATACAATTTATACGTGAAATTTTCTTTTTTGTAAATTTCAACCTCTTAAATTCAAAATTTTGAAAAATCCTTGCATGGTGAAATTATAATATTAATATATTCTCGAAATTTCATATCGATAGATCAAATAGGTTCAGCTCTGCGTTATTATAAATTAGTCACTACTCAGAATAGTTTCGTATTTATATGCACAGATTATAAACGATAATCTTAATAAATATGAGCACATTTTTTAATCTATATACTAAATCTGTATTTTTAATGTTTATTTTTTTTTCTGTTTAAAGTAAAATAAGAAAAATTCAGTAAAGGTTATTTTATAAATCTAACTTCAACGCTATGGGTAAAATTTAATGTTGCATCTTAGCTATACATATTTTAATATTTATAACGTTGTATAAATCTAAAGGTCACCAAAGGCCATGCAACGATTTGAATTGATATTGTAAACAACGAACATCATATATAATTGAACCTAAAAAACGTGGAAAAGAACTGTCAACAATGTATGTATACCGAGTCAAATATAAAGGGAATAGAAAAAAAGTACATGTTTTACCCAAGAATATATTTTAGTACAAAATATTTTATTTTGACTAACATGGTTAATATTTGTGGTAAGGGTACCTTAACCGTTCTATTCAAACTTTATATTATTTGCTATACGATTGTTATAAAATATAACTAATTCAATTTTTTTTTTTTTGTTCTTTGAATAGATGACACAATCATAATCTACAATAAGGGATTTTTTTTTTTTTTTTAATTTAATTTTTAATTAGCTTATGCAATAGGGATATAGAATATTATATAAGTATGCCATACATGTGTTTATACTATTATATACGATGAGCCGTTAGAGAAAGGTCCAGAGATATTGATTTAAATGTCACTAATTTATCTTATTAGGTATGAAATAATAAAACAATTGGAATTTTTTACCTTATGCATATTATATCATAAACATAATAATTGTAAATTATATAATAGTATTATTTGTCATTGCACGTCATATACAAACATGTAACTGAAGACTGAAATATCGTTCGTCAAAATGTATTAAATTAGAATACTATACGGATAATATCGAAATAATATTTTTGTATAGGTAGTCCGTGTATATTCCGTATATATTAAGGAAAAAAATAACAATAATCATCGTCAGAGAATTATTCAGGGTAAAGTTTGTAGAATTAGCGATAAAGGTATATTGTATTATTTTAACTAGAATAAAGTCTCTGATTATTTTTAAGCGTCGCCCCTACTTTCATCAAATCGAGATATTTTTTTAAATATTTATATTTATAGTTGTCCCGATATATGTTGCACATTGTGTAAGTCCCCAGACAAAGACTGTACAGTTTTAGGTAATAAAGATACCTATAGTTACTCATTTCCCTCTTACCACTTTCTCTCTCTCACTCCTCTCCACCCCCACTGTATCAATCAAATAAGACGATAACTGTGCATAAGTTTTGTCGAATGGTCAGTGGCGGTGGCGGCAATAATATGTAACATAGGCGTTACGTAACCATTGTACTCGCTGTTTCCTCGTGCAGTCGTTCTTATAGCCACGGCCTGTATCCGTTTCATCTAATTCCTGTCGGCCGTCAACGTGTGTTTATACGAAATATAAACGTGTTGCCCCGGGTCAAGTCGCGACCGGACCGCTGTCGTCGGCATTGGCGTTCATGTCTCCTTACTTTCTTTCTCTCTCTCTCTCTCTCTCTCTCTCTCGTTATCTATCTCCATCGGAGCTGTTATACTGTAATATGTATATTTATGTACATATAGATACATACGTAGTATTATATTTTTAACTGGTAATATCGACTAGACGGATAATATATTATTATACGCGCGAATAGGGGTCAAGACAATAAATCGGTAACGACGGCGACGGCATTATCGGGTGTTATACAACAATAACAGCTTCCAGACAATAAAAAACAAAAACGATTATTTTTCCTATTTATTATATAGATTTACCGCGAGTGCTGGACATTCGCGAACCGGGCGTGCCCCTGCGTGGGCAGATATATCTCGAGTGGGCACGCGACGACCACAGCGGCGGGTTCGAAATGGCACACACCTGGACATCATACCGTCCAGACCGGTCGCGTCGCGTACTCCCGTGTCGCCCATGTGTTGTCGTTTTTGTGTTAATAATCGCAATATTGTGTCATTATAATGTGGTGTTGATGTTTATGCCACCGCTTACCAGTGCCGTGTAGTATTATCATCATCGTCGTCTTAGTTGTATCACTAATAGAATATTTATTGTTTTCGTTGTCGATTACTGTCGAAAATAAGGAAGACGAATAGTCAACGTTGAAATGGATTTCGGATTGTATGTCGTCGTAATCGTAAGTCAATATTTTATTTTTATTTTTATTGGATGGTAATTATTTTTTCATTTGCATTAATGTTTTAAACTTTAAAAACAAAATTATTATTGATCTTTAAAGAACAATGAAAAAATGAACGCTACAAAATAAAAATGTCAAACCTCTATAATAATTTAAATAAGTAAGATTACAAAAAAAAAATTCAATCTATTTTTTTACAATCATTTAGATAATTATTTTTGGACTTGGCCGTAATATTTGATAAATTATTATAATTTAATTTTACTTGAGAAAATCATAAAATTACCCATCATATTGATAATTTAATCCACCCTTTCTTTAATTGAAACTAGGGTGGATTAAAGCTCAGGATGGGCGCAGTAGTAAAGAAGTTATTTTACATTTAATTCAAATTTGATGGTACTTAGTTTGCTATTTTAATCAAATATTTTAAGTCTCTAAAATTTTCATTGTTTTAACATTTAACTAAATGGTTAGGTTAGGTTACATAGTAACCTAACCTAGGTACTTATATAGGTATTATACAAGTTTTACATAGTACTCGTGCATATAATACACCTATTATATTGTATTATAAGCTTAATCTATGTATATTATACTTTTAGAACGGTATTTAATTCGATTTTTTTAAATTTATGAAATAAATTAAATCCGATTTTTTTTGGCATTTTATCATTTTTATGATATAATAGAGACCAGTATTTTTACTTATATACTACCTAATCCAATTTATAAAGTACGTAATATTTATAGCCGTAATTGAAATTGATATTTGTCACCTACTTACATACAGGTAGTTTAAAAGAAGAACATGTTCTTCCACTATTACGTACACTTTTTTTTTGGATTTTATTACCTACTTATCATTATGAATATAATTAATAATAAAATGTATATTATGTAATTATGAGAAGATAATTTTATTGATAATTAAATGTGTTACATCTTATACACATAATTATGCATATTTTATTTATTTCTCATTAGTACATTGCACACACGTAGATATAAATACAATTGTATTTTTTATAAGTTTAACTATTATGTTAGGCTTTGGTGCCCTGTTACATATCTGCCAGCATAATGTATGTGAATTTACTATTCAGTGATAATATCTTGTAGATATAAGATAGGTTACTATACTCGTATACGTACTTTAAGAGAAACTTAGTATTGCTAGTAATTGAATGTAATATTGAATTAAATGAACCGCCTGAACGCTTAAATCTGACTTGCGTAGTTAACATTGTAAATGTAATCAATATTTTACTGGAGTAGTTATATTATACTTTTAAGACGGTAATAATAGGTAAGTAAAACAAATATTGATTCATTTTGTATACAATCATTCAATAGTTCTCTTTTCTCTTTAGAATATTTATTAGTATATCTATTTCCATCGGGTATACTTGAAGCTCTGAACATTAATTAGTTTGGAACGTTAGCTGTAGGCATTGGGGTGAATTTCAAAATAAATTAACAGTATAAAAGAGGCATAAATTAATTATTAGACTATTTAATTAAAAGTTTGACTAGAAGTTATTCGTATTTCTGATTTAAAAAAATAATAAAGTTGGTTGATGTCTGATCAAATTATACTTAGAGTACTCGGACGGCTATATTATTACACATGATTTAATACAATCGGTTTATTGTTTATGTATGAATTCACATCTGAAATATTCTTGGAATGTTAATAAACTAAAATGTTTAAACAAAGAATTAAATTTTCATATTAAATTTCTATTGTTTCTCCATCTGTAAAAATTTTTTTGCATCTTTACAATTTATTTTTTGTTAATTAGTGCAAATATTTATTATTAGATATTTCATAGAACATAAATTGTATATATTTATATGTGTCGGCTCTGGATCTAATGATGCTTGATAGTTCGTTATACAAACTAAAGTCCTTGGAACTTTATGGTGTCCAACACGATATAATAACTGAAACAATATACAAATATGTATGAGCCCTATAAACATTAAATACACGCAGGCCTGAAGGTTCACTTTCACCGAAACATATTGATTATTTATCATGAATTCATGATCTATTGCTACATATCTAAGTCCTTTACAGCATAAATGTAATCGGTAAATCAGCTCTTATTACAATATAAATTAGAAAAATTTAATAGTTCGAGACATTAACTTCTTGTTTTTAACTAAAAGTAATTAACAGAATATGTTTTTATTACATTTATTTTTTGATATATTATATGTATCAACTGTATGCTAACTTGAGCGTATTAATTTACACACGTAGAAAAGTCTAAATGGAAGTATTTATATACAGTAAATACATTTTTTTTTAAATTTAAGCTTACAATTACGTTGATCATAGTTTTTATTCTTATAAAATATCCTTGAAACGTTTCTTAATTTGGAACCCTGTATTTATGTATTCAAAAAATGTATTTTGTGTGTATTTTGATTCAATAAAATTTTTGAATGAGAATATTTCAAGGATTTTCCCATTATTAGGTATTATAACCTAGGTATATTTACTATACAGTTTATTATCCCACAAATATCATTACTATGCTCATTATTACTTTTCTGTTTGTTCTTGTATGATAAATGTTCAATGGGATCGTCTTGAACACAAGTCTATCTAGGAATAACAACGTTGAAAGAGAAAAAAATTTTGTCGTCACATTTGCGAGAAAAACAATTTAAATCTGTTTTTCAAGATACAAGGTCAATATAAATTAAGAGCATTTATTATTTTGCATCCTACTTTGCAAAACCACCTCCGGATTATCATCCTACATATTTACCAAACACGCAGATCCCACTTTTTGACACAACGTGATAATTTAACATTGACATTGATACAATTTCATGTCCATATGCATGATAATAAGTAATATATATTTAATATCTCTCTCTCTCTCTCTAATATATAATATTTACATATAATTTAAGTGAGTAATGAGTTGCAACAATGCATAAACAATGTATGTTGTATGTTAGGTGCGTTCCGATTGTGTAATCCCTGCACAAGGACAATAGTATGAACGAGAAGGTATATTTATGTTTATAATCTAAGTGCCTCTACTTAGGTAAATTTCCTTGATGATATGAAATTAATTTAGATAATTTGTAGCGCTGGATAGTAAAAATTAACTGTAAATCAAACTAAGCTAAAACAAAGGTTAAATTATAGCAAAAAATATTATTTATAAATATAATTTATTATAATTTGCACAGTAATATGAGAGCCACTATTTCCTCTTAATCATCAATCAACTACCTATTGATTTTTTACTGTAGGCTATTTCCTACATAAATTAAAACACCCATATTAAAATCTAAATAAGGTATGGAACATGTTTTAATATAACATTAGTTGTTATATATTTTAAAGATTTTTCTTATCAAATTAATTTAAGTCATTATTTATTATGGAATAAAATATAAATTTGAAAAATGTTGAAAAATAAAGCTTAATAATTGAGTAAAAATTATCTTATAAATTATCAACAATTTTAGCTACAAACCCTCTAAATTCAATTAAATTGTTAAGAAATTTTCGTTAAATACAAACGCATTTAGTATAACAAATGCTTAATAGGTACATAAATTGCAATACATTTTTTAATATATAAACATAGTATATTCATTATAATATTTTATATATTTTCAAACATAGAACATTTATCATTGTAACCATATATTGTTTGAAACAATAGATTTAATCCGTGTTATTTTTTAATTTGATTATGGTTTACTTTTTATTTTTATAAATAATTTGTTGCTAAATAGGTATAAAACAACTAAATTGATTCAAAAGTAATTTTTGTTTAGAACATGTATAGATAAAATGCGATTGTTCAATAATAAAATTCGAAACACACGACCATACAAGATTCAAATGCAAATAAAACTATTATAAAGCGATATTTATTTTGGATTTGTTATAAGTCTCAGTACAGTACATTTTCGATTTTAAAACTCATATGATATAAATTAAGAATAATATAAATTACTTATACATATTATTATATAACAGTGTATAAATTGTATTCATTATCAGTGCTTCTATAATATTATATATGTTTCTAAAATACTAGTATTTCAACAATATTATTGTTAGAATACATTCAGATTCTCGTAAAAATATTCAAAAGACATTGAAACCTATCATTTTGTTAACGCATATGTATAATTATTACTCTCTAAACGGTATCTACAATATAGACATTTTGATAGTTATAGTATGACAATAAATTAAAATATGTTGTTTTAAAGACATAATGAGTTTTTCAGTCAAATAGAAATATCTATTTTGTCACATAAGAAGCGGTCAATACATATAATAATATTATTTATAATAACTATATGTTTTATATTACTGTTTATAACACAAATTATGCAGCTCATGAATTATTGTAAGAATATATAAAGAATATATAAATTCTGTTTGTTGTTTATTATTATTTTTTGGTATTATTTATTTTTTTATTATTACTAATCTTTTTGTATGCTAATATTTCATGATTTTAAATGTTTTTTATAGTGTAATAATTGGACTACCAGCCCGTATTTTTAATAAATAAAATAAAATAAATACAATTATTAATCACTACCTACTCAAATTGTTCGTATTTATTGCGTCCGGAATAAAAATTATTATTTTTTTAAATCGGTTATTTCATAGACATTAATTATGGAGAATAAGTTAATGACGACCAGATAATCACGTAGTATTAGATAATTTCTCTTAGTACTTCCGTGGACAATATATCCCGTAAAAAGAAACCACTATTTATTTTCTATAGAGTATATAGACTGTGGTAAAATAGTAAATACCCGCGGTCCGCACGACCTCGTTAAGGCAACGACGGCGCCTATGTTCAGTGATGATAGTATTAGTTACGGCGACCGATGACCAATGACGACATAGTTGATTACACCACAATAATCTACGGAAATCCCGAATTTGAGATTTCCAAGACATTACAAGCCATCGAAAAGTCTATATGATGCATTTAAGTGTAACTTCTTCACATAAGAAGTTATTTATTAACTGAACATAATTTTAAGATTATTGTACAACTTAACAGGTTAATTTTATTTTAAGGTCTCGTTAAATTTAATGGGTAATTCTTATACTAATTTATTCAGTTGTTTATATTGCTCATAATCTTGATGCAAATAAAATTTACTCGCGTCAATAAATTAATTTTCTAATCATTTAATAGCTGAATATTTAATAATATATCGATAATATTTAATAACTATATTTATGTAGATATTTGTGTATACTCCCGTCACGTGACTCGTAGACGATGGACACGAAACGATTGCCGGGAAAAGGCAAATCCGATTGGCACAAAATGTGTGAAATAGCATAATTATACATTATTAATTAATAACTAGCTGCAGATCTAACTGGGATCTGGCTACACAGACACTATTTCGTCACCACGTCGTTGCACTGTAAATGAAAAAAAAAAAATGCGTAACTATTTTTATAATAATATATGATTTCTAATACGTTTAGATACACCTTTTCGCAATTATGCAGTGACCATAACATACGTGTAATTAAATTTACATTTAATCTGACATTTGCATATGGGGTAATGCGTTCGATTGTAAACGATGCGTTCAGTATGCAACCACTTCGTATTTCTTAAAAGGTATAATAATATGCAGGTTTAACTAAAGTACTTAAATACCGCGTTTATTTTGCCGTGGATAAATCGTCACCGACAACAGAGCGGACAAACGAGACACGGATACCGCGGTGCCGGTTACGATATCATAACGCCGTAATGTCATGTTATGTATAAATATACCTATAATATTATAATATAATATACCTAATATATAGCGATGCAATCGGCCGTCGGAAGTTCCGCTTTCGATTTCCACTGTCGCGGCGGCGGTAGCTGCAGGACGACGCGTAGTGTTGTAGAGGGAACGGACGGTCGAGTCTGTGGGGACCTGTTCCGCGTGTGGTAGTCCGCCGCAGCGAGTTTGCGGCTTTCATTCGTCACGCGACAACCGTATAGTATAATATCGGTGTACGCGCGACGACGTCACCCGCGCACGTTGCCGACGCCGCCGCCGCCGCTACACTCGTGTCCCGTACAGTTTTCCGTTTGCGATTTCGTAATAATTTACGAGTACACGTCCGCTTTACTATCATTCCTTCCGCCCGCCCGTCAGTCGTCAAGTCTCACACGCGACCGACCGACCGTGTTAACACGTTTTATTTCGGTATTACAATAATTCATAATATTATTAGGTATACTATTATAGCATAATTGATAATAACGACGCGCAATAACACCTTACACCGAGGGGTTAAAACGTTTCGTTTTGCCGCCAAGTGACACGACATTATACCCGTGCCGAGGTTCGTGTTCACCCAGCACTCTAGACGATTCGTTCTTAATGGGATCGCAATAGTCGTCGGACACCGTTGCTCCTGCGGGGAACCATTATGCCGACTCAGACCAGTGATGTGACATCTCTTGCTGCCGTGCGGCGTTCGTCGCGGGTAGCCCGTCTGGCGTACACGTTCTACTGCGTGTTCCAGGTGAGTGAAAACGCGCGAGAGTCCAGTGTCCATCGCGATTACCTAAAGCTAAACTACAATAATATGTTGTCGAAATTGGATATCGAGCTTTGTCGCACCACATATGCTTACGAAATAAAATTGTTATCCGATATACTACCAAGTTTACTTTTTTATTTTTACGCCTTCAAGCTATAGGGTAAATTTTACGAGTTCTTTGAATATGCGAGTAAAAAAAAAAAAAAAAACAAAAAAAATCGTTTATTCCTAGTAACCTATGTTTAAAAAGTTTTAAAAATTGAATTGGTACAGTATAAAATGCTTTAAAATTTGCTTTTTCCTTTACATTTTTTAATTTAAACTAGTTTTACTTAATCAGTTCTAAATTAGTTGCAATTGCAAAACATTTTTATCTCTTGTTTTTACGTTTAGTTAAGTCTTTTGTTTTTTTGTAAATAGTTCAAATTATATATTCACATTTCACATATCAAATCAAGCGATATTCCCGTATGCCTTTATTTAAAAAAAAAAAAAAATTCTACTTGAGTTTATTAATAAATAATAACTATCACAAGCCTGAAAAAAATCAATAAATAATTTTAGTGCTCAATTAAGTTAAAAATGAATTCATTAACAAAAGTTTTTTTGGGTAAATATACAAAAATAGTGTATGTTAGCATCACTTCTTTGTAAGAAAATTTTCGGGGATGAAAATTCGATAAAAATTTATATTTAATTTCAGTTAAAACAATAACATTTAATAAAGTATAATAAATTTCAAAATATACTCATTGTGCATTAATTTAATTAATCGAGAAAAATACAACTCGATTATTTAAATCAAAAGTAATGTGTTTAAGATAAAATATTACACGCAATTTGACTCTGTCTTTATTTTTTTGGTTATGTAGAATATGGTTAATGTCCATTATAAACAGGTTGAAACTGTTATTTAAATATTATTAAAACTAACCTAAGAACATATCCATACAACCATGTAGTTGCTTAATAAAAAAAATTACGAATCTAAGTAAATGTTAAGTAATTATTATAAAAAATAATCAAATGATAAAAGTTAACTACATTTTTTAAATAATTATTAACGTAGTTATAATTTTGAACAAAAATTTTAGTTATAATTGTATAGTTTAATATACTACGGTATGACTTGTGCTAATTAATTTGTAAGAAATGTCAATAAGAGAGTTATTTATTTCATAATTTTATTATTATACTAAATATTATAATGTTTTGTAGTTTTTAAATAAATCTAAAAAATATAGTTTTGAAATTGTGACATTAAATCATATTAAAATATTAAATATACCTACTAATAACTAATTTGTATATAGCCATAAATCAATTATATTTATATCTTTATTAGTAAGTAGTTTACAAGTTTATTTCTTTTCGATTTCTTGTCATTTGTAAAACGTAATTATTTTACAAAACTTTATACATCTGATATTAAATATTTTAATGTTTCATAGTTTAATATTTTTCACTATTTCACATGATGCATAACAATAGAATGTGACCATAAAAGTAAATCGTCATGTGAGAAAAAAACATAACGATATGATGATATACCTATTCAGTTGTAATGTACTCACTCAATGTATTGCAAGACAAATCGTATGTTATGAACTATGAATACAAAATTACAACTTTCTAGTGACTTAGAAGGCAGAATAATTTTACAGAAATGCTGATAGATATTTATTGTACATCTTATTAACATCAATTTTAGTATTGAATCCAATACAGATTAATCAATAATTATATTTTTCATTTTAATTCAGTTAATTCGATTGTTATAAAACTATAGCATACCTATACATCATTCTCATAACTCATACAATAATGAATAGGATTTTTAATTAAAAACAATTTCAATATGATTAACTTGCAATTAATTAATTTTATTGTTACTTGGTGTATAGTATTATTGTGCTTTTTTTAATAAATTAAATTGTAAAACTTAAAAATTGAAAAAGTTATAGGAATTTATTATTATATAGTTAAACGTTAAACACGTAGGTACTTAGAATTCTAGATTGTTGAGATAAAATAGCTTGACCACCTGGATCATAATTTATTTAAATTGAGATGGTAAAAATCGATTATGGTTGAAAGATTTTTGACTATTAATATTTTTAAGCCATGTAAAAATTATAGGACTAAAATATTTCCTTTTATACTGCAAATATGCATTCCAATTGATTCACAAGTAATCGTCATTGTAATGTTAATGTACTCTTGAAGATACGTTATGAATATAATTTATGTATTTCGTCATTGATTTAAAAAGAATCCTGTGGTACCACCCTTGGGTATATCGTATATATAATGTCGTCTAAAATAATTTCATTTAATATAAAAAGAAAGAACAGATTTTTGCCATCGGCATCGATATAGGTATGAGTATTATTAATTATACACTATTAACACATCATTATAAACTTCAATATTATTTTATTTTAATAATTGAAAACTGATATTCCATAATACATTAATTGATTGTTGGAAATTGAAATAGGTACGTAAATTTATTATTTACAAATTACAATGGGCATTAAATTTTATAGTTTGTTTTATCGTCATTATTATGAAGCATTAATTTGGTGTCCTATGATGATCGCGTGACATAACCACGTGAAATAGTGACTCAGAGTCAGTTCAAAAAAATTACGTTTTGATGATCAAAACATTATATTACAGCATCTCTTTCACCTAAAACGTTCGTAATATCTAAGTAAACCATGTTTTACACATGAGCAATCAATTTATTTAAGCCTCGAGGAGTTTAGTAATAATGTCCACACTTCATGCTATTCATTTAAACGGAAGTATACGCACGTAGTAATTTCGCTCTAAAAATAATTTTCTAAACTGTATTCAACTGATTTATATTTTTATAGAGTAAGCGAATAGATCATTTTCACGCATCAATAATATAATAATATGGTATGGCTCTAGTTTTTATTAAAACTTTCGTATAGAATACAAAATTTAATAAGTAATAGTTAATTATTGTACTTTTTTTATTTTATCATTATAATGCATAATATTAATAGTTTGAACTAATTTTGTATGCAACCGGTTTTAATTTATCTTATCAATTATACATAAATATAATAATTTATTTAAATTTGTTGTATATATATTTGTTCAATCATTGTAGTTCTTGAAAAAATAACTAAAGCTTATCATAATATTTAAAAATTTTAAGTTTGACAAAGTAGTAAATTATTAACTTATAATTTAAATAAAATAGGTACCGGCAGTGATATTTTAAACTTTTGTGCTGACTATTTCTACAGTCCTACGTCAATTGGTCTCGTAAATTAGATTGACTGTTTCTTCTGCTGAGATAAAAACAATAAAAACCAAATCTTTTGTTTTGGAAATGTTGCACCCGTAAGGTGTTTCATTTTGGCATGATAGGCAGGGCCTACGCAAGTGATGACCTTCGTCCTGCATGGTGGTCTCTCTCCATTGTAAACAAAAGCTGTCTCGGTTGGAAGCAACTAGTAATCGACGGCCTGGAACAGTAGGTGTCTCCTTCGGTGCACTAAATTAAGAACAAATTAAAAAATAATAATAAAACATTACGAACAGTCAATTTAAGTTCGTCTCACTATACCGTAGATCGAGGACAAGGTCGGATCATTAAACTCGATCGGCTAAAACTTAGGGAATGTAGTTTTTTATCAAATGACACTTCATGTCCACCGATTTTGTTGGGTGTGACTATTCATAAATAACCTTTGAGCATAGTTTTTATTTGAATAACTATAATATGATAAATACATATTATGTTAAACAGATAGCTATCAGAGTTCATTTAAAATTTAAAGATGTGATTAAAATTAAATGAACACATTATTAGAAACGTTTAAGCTAGTAAAATTATTTTGACTTACCATAAATATTTATAACTTTTAACTGCACACCATTCATTTATATATTATATTTAATAATATTAATACATACGATATAATATAATATAATATATATATGTTCATAAATTAAAATTTATACTTTGATGTATTGTGATAATAATATTGATTAAACGTAATTGATGTACATTTTCAGACAGAGTGAAATTGTACATTTATTTTTTTATTATTATTGAACTTTTACAATTTTACTTTATTTTTTTATTTCGTATATAATCCCAATTAACTATAAAATTTAGTTGGAATATTAAGAATTTGAGTCACGATAAAATTATTTTATTCAGAATAACTGGTTTAGTTTTAATAAAATACTAACACTCAATTATTTTTACGAAACGTTTATTAATTACACTAGTAAATTAATTATGTATATAAATATACATCAATACAAGTTCGAGGTCTTCTTTTATTTTTAAAGTAATTAATTTTAAATTTTCTTTCTTTAACCTTAGATTTTTTTCTTTTCAATAAGTATATCATAAGTACATATTAATAACTCAAGGTCCAAAATACTTGAATTTTTGAACTATAACAAAATATTACATTTATTAATATCTAAATTACATAATATATAAATTATTACATCTATTTTTAAGTACTTTATTTACACAGACTAAGCAAATAGGATAAAACAGTTGACAGTTCATATATACTTTTTTCTTGAAATAGGGTTACGTGAAAAACAATATTTATACATTTTATTGAATTTTTATCATAAAAATCTTATATTGCTTATATAAAAAAACCAATTAATTCATTAGGTTATTAAATGTTCAGTTATATAAACAATAATAACAAACCTTAGCGTCAATTCGTTATTATTTAACTACCTATATCATTATTAGCTTATTTAAAAGTCATATTTTTAAGTAGAATAAACTTGTTTTACAAACAACTTCTTATTTCTTATTCCTTAAAATCATCTCAATATTTTCATTTATCGATTTAAGGATATAAAATAACTACATATCTAAAATATTGACTTTTTGCTTATAAATTAAAACAATTTACGATATATATATATAATCATGATCTCATGGTAAAAATAAAAAGTAGTATGTAATGGTAATAGCAGTAAATAGTGTAAATCAAAAATATGACTTAGTATTTATTTGTCATACAATTTTTGGTCACGTAATAACTATAATGATGGTTTTACACTAATACTTTGTTTATTATTATTTTTGTTCCACGTCGATGTTGAACGGTACTACTACATTACGTTGATATATTTAGTATACATATATCATAGTAGGTACTCTAAATTGATTTTCTTAGTATTAGTGTTATATACCAGTATTTGCTGTTGTTATTGTTTTTTATTCAATAATAATTTAATGCAATGTCCAATTTAAAGTGTGTATAACATTTTTGCGGTTTCCGGCATTGTAGCACGTGTGGTACTAACATCGAATAATATATATTATTGTAACGGGCATGTATATTATAAATTATAGGTGTTATTTTTGATATGTTACCTGAATAAATAAATATTAACTCTATCGATTTGTTTTTAAATATAATTTGTATGATATTTATTTACCACTGGAAAAATATTTGATTCATAACAATATGGGAATCATCATAGTAAGGAATTTTCTCACAGTAGAAAACTGCACTTCAAAAAAAAATAATAAGAGTAATAATTCTCATTGAAGCTTTGAATAATAGTAATTGTTTTTCTAATTTTTATTATTTATAGTTGTACACAATTTAGGTTTAACAGATTGTATAAAGGTATAATTATTTTATTCGTGAGAATTTATTGAATGGTACCTATAGAATAAATCCATAAAAAAAAAGAAATGGATACAAAATTTAGATATAAGTAGTTGTACATTAGTATTAAATTCAAAATTACAACTATTTTTTCAACAACAAATTCACATTATTTTAGATTTTTATTTTGAAATAGAGTACCTATACACTGTACAACAATTTGGAATAAAACTGTTGATGTATTTTAGAGTCACTCGTCATTATTAACAATAATTCTGTACTTAGTAATTTGGTATTATTTTTGATGATTGAGTCGGTGCGAAGTGCGAAGGAATCATATTATTACAAAACTACACAGCGTTGGCAATAGAGGAGTTAACATGAACTATTTGTGCAGGTCAAATGCCATAGCTTATTATTATAGATATACCCTAATCTTCGAACTATTGCATTCGAATCGGCTAAATTTACATTTTTCTATATATGATCGTATAGGTATACTCATGTTATATTATACAAGTGTTGCAATAACGACGATCGATCATGGACACGCGATTATAAGTTTATATATAATAACGGCAAAGAGATAAAATGCGGAAAATATTATGTGGAAAATGTATAATATGTATAAAATATAATTTCTTTCTTGTAGTGGGCTATCGCGCGTTTTTACGTCGATAAAAATAATAATGGGTACAGTCGGTACGGGACAGTGTAAGCGTAATGAATAGAATTCTGTCGTGACCGAAGCTGAATTATACGCCAAGCACGCGATCCACCGGTCCTCGCAACAGTACTCTGGGGCGCTTTGACCTGCAAAACCATCGGTGAACCATATGATCGTATTATTACTACAATATTGTTATGACGCATGTATAATATTATTATATTATATTGTTATGCACAGTCCCACCACTGTGATCGGGTTTGCGACATAACGCTCGTTTCCCTTTTTCTTTTTATTACTCAGTTACATATTACACGATAAAAATATTGTTCGTATCGCTGATGCACAGTATCTACACGCATGGTATTGTACTGTAATATTGTTATGGTGTATGGCGGGAGACCGGTCAGACGAGGATATAATAATAATAATATATTACTATCGACTGCAGATGAGTGATCTAACTTGATATACATCGGCCAGGCCTAGCAACGATGTCATTTCCGCAGTATCCGACCTGGAGGGAAGTTGTAACACGTCACTGTGTGTGAAACTCGTGAGCTCTGCACAAATGAACACACACACCTATATGGCTATATAGTCACGCGGTATGACGTCTGTCGCGAACGACGACAAATTCGTTTCTATTCCTGCAGTGGTTTATTATATTATTATTATTATTATTATTATTATTATTTATTTGAATATTTAAACTCCAGCACTGTGCATTACTGCATTCTATACAATTTATGTTTATACGGCGGGTATATTATTGTATTCAGATAAAGTTAATGAAGGCAATATTTTCGGTTCGTGTTCATGGCGCACAAAATATGTTTGTGTCACCTTCCGCGGTTGCATAATATTTAATATATATTTATATGGTCGGCTCATTTTCAAAATGAAACGAAACCGCTTAGATGCGTTTGTGTGAGCCAGTATAGGTATGTAAAAATAAATGTAAATTTTATTGTTAAAAATGCGTGTATATACTACATACTAAGATTTTGAAATGTTTTATTCTAATAAATAACACACCATTAATGGTACTTAAATATATAATAGTAACTACACTTCAGTTACTATATGGAAGCGAACACTAAATATTTTTTATTCCAAATACAAATTCAAGTTGACATTCGATTACTATTTTACCTGTTTTGAAAATCAATATCCTTCAAAACTAAATATTTGAAATAATTCCAATTGATAGTTGATACGACGATATTTATATAATAATATGATCAAGCTTTTTTCGATGTCTTAAAATTATGGATTCATTGTATTTAGATTAATTAAATAATATTGTCCGTTAATCGAAGTTATTTATAAATGGTTTATTCAGGCATGAAAACGAAACAAATACCAATCAAAAACCCTAAATTATCTATAGTGATAAAACTGTAAAGGAATTATAGAGTAGGACGAAGGTATTAGGTACTCTACTCACTATAATCGATGTTTACCAACTATAACATCATTGCAGAGATTATATAAGAGCTTATAACACCCGATGTGTTAGAAATGTCAAAGGTGGTACAAGCTCATTGATGTATTATGTTCCGTAATCGTGTTGACAGGGTCGTCACACGTGTGACGAATGATCTCGTACATATATCAAATGATCATATTATATTAACTCATGACACTAATGGTTTCCGTATTGATATGTGTAATTTAAAATATTATGCAGTTTACATACAATGTAGACAGTTTGATCTTTAGGTTCTATTATTTTAATTTTTTTTATCTTCGTCATCATGATTCATCTTTGACTTAATAATGTAATAAAATCAGTCACCCACTGATTCTCTCATATCTATAATATGTATATAATGTTATAATCTATACAGGCATATTAAAACGCTAATGTTAAATATTCACGTATCTGGTGTAATGTTTAATCACAATTTTACTTGTGTATTTATTAGTTAGGGTTGGATTTAATTTATACACTATTATTGACTGTAAATAATAACAAACTTGCTCGACCTATATTAAAAGGAGGTCATACGAAATGAAAACAATCCAAAGATTGTGAATTGGTAAAATTACATAGTTTAAAATGTTTATTTATTTAACTACCCAACAATATCTAGGTATTCTACCTGTTAGAGTTGAAGGAAAACTCTTTTACAAACGTTTTTTTGACAGACTAGAAAATCACCCTAACCTACTAATAAAAGAGTTACATACCTTCTCACTTCTTGGAAACCCACAACGTAGACTCAAAAGGAAATGGTGTCGTGACTATTTAAATTAAATATCTTTTTTTAATTATCCAAGACAAAACATCAAGCTAAGTGTTTATTATGGGTGGCTTCTTATTCAAGAAATTTATGTTTTTGTAACCCTTATCCTATATACTTATTGTACACAATTTGTATAGATTTTGTATGTGCATTTGTAAAATAAAATAAAATAATTTTTTTTTTGTTTATTGATTAATATTTTAGTCGTGATTCAAATAGAAAAACTTTGATTATTTGTTGACACATTTGTAAGAAAATGTAAATACTCGTAATTGTTAAATAAATACATTGTTATTAATAAAAAAAAATAATATATAATATTAAATGATTTGCTTATAAAAATTATACTCGGTAATTATTATTGCTTTACTATATATACCTACTTGACTAACAATTTAAAAGGTGTAATAGTTTACGCATTTCCACGATGAACCTACATTATGGGATTATAATATGGCTATTATGGCTATTAAATTGTTTTATCGCGAAGTTAAATACGCATGACGGCACAATGCGTACGAATATAAAACCACCAAAAATTTAGATACTTACTATCTATCTAGTGTAACTATATAGGTAGGTACGATAATTTAGAATTTTTCATTTCATGATTTATATATTATTATTACGACGGGTTTCGGTCTGATTTCTATTTAAATTCGATGTATAATATTATTCATTGGTCGGCAGTTCGCCTGAGCTGCAGCGGTGAACACAATACAATAAAATGGCAATAGTGGCGTGCAACTGTCCTGCTAAAGTTGCATAACTATTAACTACAGTCGTGAAGAAAAAAGAGAAAAATAGATAGAAAATTGTTCCGATGAAAAATCTAGTGAATAAAACTCGCTTATACTTTGTACTTAATATTGCGACGACATTATACGCGTACACGCCTATATAATATTGCTCTGTAAATATATTATTTTGTCATGATACAGTTTATTATTATAAGATATCTACGGATTGCTGCGTGTTTGGTACATATTACAATAATGTTTGTTTTCACCGTGCCCGTTTACAATAATCATAACCGTATAAAAGGCGTACGTCATAGATTTCGCCTGTCGGAAGGACGGCGGCAGCAGTGACGTAAAAAAGTAAATAAAAATTGTCTTCGCTAACACGTGCGAATTCTCAATTAGGCGTGTCATGTATTTCGTGTCATACATACACACACACACACATATATATAAATATATATAATATATATAATAAATAAGACGGGCGTGCGCTCGCGAACGATACAATCATCATCGGGGCGGTAAACAATAGGCGCCTGCCGATCTCTCATGAATTATTCAGGCCGCCTCGCTCCACTCACCTAAATACTTACATTTTCGCGCGTACATCAAATCAACAGAAAAAAAAAATGAAAATAATGATAATGATTTTAATCGTATATGAAATACAGCCCAAATACCCAAGTGCCTGCGTCACGGTGTGCTTGTACTATAACTACCGACCCATAATATATCGACATATTATATACACAACATATTACTGTAGATACCACGCGTTATTATAACCGTGTGGTTCGATAATGCATTTACTGTACAACGGTACTAATAACATTAAATTTACGTACAAAATATTGTAATTCATAACTATATGGTCTATATGAAATATTAGGCACGTTGTCACAATCGTTGGCGCGTGGGGGCGCTCGAGTGTTTTAAATTGGATCCGAAACGAATCCAGTCGGTCACGGGCAGAACTTGACATCGGTAATATTATATTATATACGCGCAACGTGTTTACTTTTCAGTCCTGTGTTTTTGTATACACTATTTAAGCATAATATAAACCCATTATACGCTCGATATAAATAACAATCATTTATGTATGTACCATCCACCCATCGGCAGAGAAGGTCAACTGTGTAAAAGAATCATTTAAAAATAAAACAATAATATTATTTTTATAATAACGTATGTGATTTTGCCGTAATCAACTTCAATCGACCGTGATTAGTATTCGTCATTCGAAACCGAGCTACTTATTGTGACTTTTTCTTTTCGTATTTTTAAACAGTCAAAAGATAATACTATCACGTCACTGACAGTATAATATATATATCCATTATTTAGTTTATAAATATGTCACATTGATTTGACGATTTTTTAAGATAAAATAATGTGTTCTAGATTTTCGTTGAAAGTTCAACATTTTGTTTAGTAGGTACCTATTTAAAATATATGTAGGTACGGTTGGTACGAAAGTTTTTTTGGTATAATCGTAAACTACCGTTAAAATCACTGTGGATGATATTAGCCAATAATTGCTATAATAAATCAATTAATACGAGTAGTTAATATCATCGCAATAAACAATCAACATGTAAATTTAAATACTGCGTTATGTTTCAATAAAAATTTATTATTAATGTGATTCGTCACCCACGCATTAAATTATATCATTGTTTCATTTGTATATAAAAAAAATATATTTAAATATGATCGCAATTCGTTACCATTTATGGAACTTGAATAAAATATAAAAATTACGTGATGTCCATTATATTTTTGTAATTATGTTAAATATTGTTAAATAGAAAATTGCAATAAAACAAAACAAAAATAATTCAGCCAACACAAACAAATATTGAAATATTTACATTACGGTACTCGTTATGTTTTTATTTAAAATAATTTTAAAAACTTAAAATTAAATCGAAACTTTTAGAAATTATTGCCTGAAAAAATACTTACGGTTGGCCGCCGGAAATATAGAAATCAACATTTTAAGTATTTTCAAAATCACAATAATTACATTCCGTTCATTTTCTAGACGTGAATAAAATTTCAATGTTGAATTAGATCGAACGTTGATATTAAATGTATGACGTATTTCGAAATAT
This sequence comes from Melanaphis sacchari, assembly GCF_002803265.2. NCBI lineage: Eukaryota > Metazoa > Arthropoda > Insecta > Hemiptera > Aphididae > Melanaphis > Melanaphis sacchari. The sequence continues at coordinate 8,058,516 of NW_020270366.1, read as the reverse complement.
AGTGTGAAAAATATATTAAATACTATGTATAGTTATATATAGTCTACTACCGAATCGGTTGCGACTGCGATCGTGACCGTACTCGAAACTTTCTACTCTAGTCCTCTCACGGAAGTCGATGGTTTTTTTTTTTGTAAATAATATTGTTACGTTTTGACACCCGTGGTCCACAAGATTTTTCTCACAACACTCGAGCAACATATAACAATAATATAAAAAAGTACATACAGTATAGTATTATAAGTAAAGTTGTAGAAATTGTTGATGTTACTAAATTGCTGCATTATTCTTTTCTTTCATAATTAATAGGTAACCATACAATATTAAATTGCATGAATTAGGACTATAGTGCTACAGATTATTACTTTTCTTTTACAAAAAAATATTCTGTAATAAAGGTATAATTCTATCAGTTTAAACACAACAATTTTTGTATAAATACCTATAAATTTTCTAGTTTAATATATTTAAAATATATGATTTTTCACTCTTATTTTAAAATAGTTATAAGACATGTAGTTTTTAGGCATATTCAATTCTAGTAAAACTATATATTATACTGTAATAGTTATTATTTAATTTACTTTTTGGTGTATACGTTATTTTTGTAAAAAGTTGATGTAAAATATATTTAATATATTCCCAAAATACGTTTGCGAGTTTTAACATATTCTAACATTGTTATTTTAGTATATTTTATAGTTTGATAAGTTATTTAAATTAGACGACCTAAAATATTTTACAAAAATTATCCAGCATGGTTGAGTGGGATGTCTGATGAGGCAACAGCGTTTTGCGTTAATGATCGAGCCTAAATGAAGGTTCGAAATACGATAGGTTTACATTGTTATTTTATTTTTACAATTACTGAATTACTTAAAGTTAATTTTATCAAATTGTAGTTATTTAATATTCTAATGATTATTTAAAATTTATCTCGTAATAGTGAAATAAAATTGTTATTTGAAAAAAAAAGTGTATAATTATTTTCGTTTATTTTTATGATCTATACACATTGATTTCAACAAACTTGAACTATTACATAAAAAAAGATGTTATCTAATTATAAGGTGTCAATACTAAAAAGTGTATATAATTTACATATTATAATATATTATCGTGAGGAAATTTCGCGATACGTCCCTATTTAACAACATAGTAAAGTAATATTTCCTGGTACATATTTTAATAATATAATACACCTATAAAACAGCATCTGCAGTAGTATTGCTGCGCAATATCCATGTAAAACGCAAACATAAATTTACGAAATATCCGTATTACATATAACCCATAAATGAAAATGAGTAAACAAAAATATCTATTTGAAGTCTTATTTTTCTCGTGGGTGTAAAAAAATTAGTAATGAGTTCTTCTATATTTTGTAAACCGGTGTAGGCTGAACATATTGACTATTACGAAATGTCGTCTTGCGGTTAATGTATAGCTTATACTGCATGCTGTGAATAATATTATCGGTGACGTAAATTGAACAAATATAATATAATAATTTATATTTATGTTATGTACATTGGTGTTCCTATAATATTTTTATATTATTATTATTATTATTATTATTACTATTAATAAAGATATAGATGAAAAGATGAAAAGTAAATTTGTCAAAATTACGAAATCTACTCTATTATTAATTAGTGTAAAAAATGAAATTTTTGTAATTTATATATATATATATATATATTTAAGATTTCCCTTAAAAGGTAAAAACCAATTAATCATTCTTTTATTATTCATGACACAATGGCTATGTATTATATCACTGCTGTTATTGCGTATAGTAATAATTTTAATTCCAAAACAAGGCAGTATAAACGATTTACGTTGGTGCCAAAAACCACAATAAATTGTATTATCTAAGATAAGTATTATCTACATATAGGTCTTCTATATGTCATATTTCAAAAATTATAAAACTGTAATCAATACTTATTTATGGATAGGGATAAAGACTTCTTTTTTTGGGTTTTTAATTTTTGTGTATTTTTTATTAGCCTAATATTTTCATATTTTTTATTTTTTTTAAATATAATATTTAACAAATTTAAGCACTTGGTAACAATTATTGTTTCTTTCATATAAATATATTGTTTTCTAGTTTTATTTTTATACATAATTTTAAAGCATTTTTCGATAAATTTAATTGCATAATTGTTTGGAAATTGTCAGTGCAATCAGTTCCAAGTCTTGAAAATAATTAATAAAAAAAATCTATAGGTAAACAGCTTGTATCGTTCTGCTGTACATTAGATATCGAGTGGGTCACTATTTAAAGTTTGTTAAATTTAAATTCAATGATTTATCATTGTATACGAAAAATAATTTTGAGCGAAAACGGTCAATCAGCATATATAACTAAAAAGTGATATGTTTTTGATACAGCTATTAAAATAATTTATTTTACTTTAAGTACTATAGTAGGTAAAAATATTGCATTTATTAAATTATTTTAAAAATATATATGTGTACCGTAGTATTAGCTTACAACTTTTCCGATTTCAACAAGTTTCATCACAATTCTAACTTTAAACGCACACAAAAAAATTGCGCGTATATATTTTTAATATTTTCATACTGCAGATACTTTGATAAAGTAATAACTTTTGTTTTTGTGGGATCTTATGTTAAATTTTCAAGTATTTATACTCAATTACTGACATCAAACTAAACTAAAAAAAAAAATTGAAAATTTTTCATGCCAATACTATACAGTAGAGCCTCGATAGTTCGGACTCCAGATAATCCAGTTTATCCGTTTATTCGTAAATATATTTGTAGTTTGGTCGGAATTAAAAGTACCTATACTCAAATTCTATTGTTATACGCATTTTTTTTTTTTTTTTATTAATAATGTTAAATTTATTTATTATTTCGTAATTTTATGTGCATTAAATACAAAGGCGGTGGAATAAAAAATAAAAATCTTAGTCGTTGGAGTAGGTAATTTCGAGAACGCTCCGGTAATCCGGACAATGCTCGGTTTGAATTTTTCCTGACTATCAAGGCTCTACTAAAGTTTAAAAATAGTCAAAATATTTTTAAAATATTGTAAATATAGTATAAACATTTGGTATACGTTACAGATATCCACAATTATCCGTTTTCAATTTGTAATAAAAAAAATCAATTTCGTCAAAAATTAAATTTTCCTAAAAATGCCCGTTTTCCTTAATTTTTTTTTATTTTTTCCTATTATGAAAATAAGTATTGAAAATGTTTATTCTTAACCTCTCCAAAGTACAAAATAGATCCAATTTTATACCCAAAATCACTTTATTTTCGAAAATTAGAGCATTTTATTGATAACTTATGACGTACTCACTACTTATACACAAAAAAAAAATATAGTGATAAAATCTATGTATTCATCACTTAACTCAGAATCTTCTAAAATTTTTGAAATTTATCCAATTAGAATTATTAAGTTTAAAACATATAGCTTAAAAGTTTAGAATATTTTATTTTTATTTTAATAGCATACTCACATTCTTAAATATATCGAACAATTTTAATCTTACTTATAGGCTTAATAGTGTGTTAGATAACTACTTATCTTATGGTAAAATAATATTATTTATTGATATTTTATGTTAAAAATATTACTTTTATCCAATCCTCTATGATTTTAATATTTAATATATTTTAAGAATAAACTTAATCTCTAAAGTATACTTTTATAAAAATTAATTTTAACATTACTTACTAATTATTTGTATATTATGTTTAGGGCATAAAGTCAGTCAAAAATTTATTTAACTTATTTTTTTCATATTATTTTGTGTTCTATATTATGAATTATAAAATTACAGTATTTATATTATATATACTATTAAATAATGATAAATATTATTTTAAAATTTATTTATTCGTTTTATTTAAAAAAATATTTTCAAACAAACTTTTAAAATATCTATACATATTTGTTTGTACGTGGATGAATTACAAGTTAGTTCTCTTCAGTCTTGACGTTTGTGTTTATTTATAAGTGTGCATGAAATGACACGTAAATCAGCTCCATTGACTATCGAGTGTATGAGTATACGTTGAATACACAATGAAACAATACACATTCTCAGTTTTTAAAAACATACACTTATATATATATATATATATATACATGTTGATAATATATATTTTTACTCTATGTATACAATTTATAGTCGCTTATGTTACTCTGAATAAATCGTAGTATACATTACTACTACTACAATATTGCATGTCTACATAATACCATAACTAAACTTATCATAAACCAGTCGAATGCAGTAAAATAAGATGAAAAAACTTCCATACCTTTGCAGATCCATCCTACTAGCTATAAGTACCAATATAATATAGATAAATTTGAAAAAAAAATACGTTCGTTAGAACTAATTAAAACTTTCTAATTAGGTACCATCAGCGTATGTACAATATATTGTATATTATTGTGTATATTAAATTTTTAAAAGAATGAAAATATTTTGAATAAACGTAAACGTTAAGAAATGTATATAGATACCTAGTAAAATAATATAAAGAATAGGTTCTTGGACGAACAAATACCTTAAAAAGCACTGACCAGTGACCATACGCAAGAAAAAATATATACGTACCTACCTATCAAAGGTATACTCGCACTACATGTTACTTGGTTATGGTTTTCTTTGTCTTGTCCAGATAGTTATTCTATCCACCTATAATGTAATAATTATTATCATCAACAATTTGTGAGTCAAATTTTTATTGTAACCGGTTGATTAATATTATGTATCAGATAGTAATTTTTCATATCGATAACCAAACGATAACTGTTGATAGAAAAATATTGTTAACTATTCCAGGATGAATAATATAATGTTTACATACAATATAATATACTCATAATATAATCATGATAATAATATTGTTTTATTCTAAAAACGTATATATAATATAACAAATTATTCTTGTATCATGTTGCTAAAAATTCGCTAGTTCAGAGTTTGATACTATATGGTAGGTAAAAGTTCCAGTGTCATCATACATAATAAATTCATCTGAACTGCAAATCGACAAGTAGCTTAAATACTGTGTTTGAAGAAAAATTAAAGTCCAAAAGATCATTTATATAGTAAATTAAAATGCTTATAATTAATAATATAGTACATAACATCCAATATCATTGTTCTTATTTATCAACATGAGTATTTTTATTTTCAGCTTGCCATTTTGGGAACAGTAGCATCCAAAATTGACGGAGGATGGGACACGGAGCCGAATACGCAGTATCATATACAAACGGACGAGGGGCCCGAAAGGTATTTCAAGTATCAAACAATTAGTGGTCAGTATCGTAAAGAGAGGCGGCTACAAGATGGAAGTGTGGTCGGAACGTATGGCTGGGTAGACGCTGACGGGTATTTGAGGCTTAACGACTATATAGCCGATTCGAAGGGTAAGTCCGTGACACATTCTGTGTTCAATATTTTTTCTTGTATTTTACTCTTAAACTTAACACATAAATAAAAAATAAAATAAATAACACATTTTATTAAGAAATTCACGTAATATTTGTAAGCATATTTTAAATTATATTTCTTGAATTCTCAATAAGCACAGTATATTAGTATGACGGATTTGCGCAATAGCAATAAAACTTTTTTTTTTTTTTTTTAAATCGTGACTAAAGTGTAATACTTGTATACTAAATAGTTGAGTATAATATATTACAATAAACTGTACTCTGAACTATAATATATGCACCATACTGTATAGTGTACAAGTATAGTATATACAAACGTTTTTGTGGTATATTTAAAATTCAAGTGTTGAAAAAAATGTTCTACAACAGAATTACATTATAGTACAGTATTACATGTACGTTATGTAATTTCTTTAAGATCTTTTCGAGATTGTTCTAAACATATTTTTAAGTCAGTTATCGTTCATACTTTTTCATTACACATCATAAATCTTTTATGATATTTATATTTTACGTTTATCTATAAAAACGTGTAATTTTATGAATAGTTTTATAATTACATAAAAAAGTATAATTCTCTTAAAATTATTTTTGGGTTCAAACATTTATGAAATTAGAGTAATCAGCTTCCATTATATGATTTGAGTTGAACTCATATGATACCCCATAATTTGTAACTCGTTCAAGCTGTAAGTCGTATAAATCGTAAATACTTACTTTTTTATTTAAAAATGTCTTTGTTATTTTATTACACTATTAATTAATTTTACATTTGGCATCAGTTTTTTTATTTTACTTACATATTTGCATGTCTATAAATCATAAAAAATTAAAGCATATTTTATTGTTTAACTAAAGCAATATTGAAATTGATTGCAAATTATAAATTTTTAAATTTATTATTATTTGTTATATGTTATAAATCAATTACATACAATTAATAATATTTACAATAATTCTACATTATCTGCATTAATAATGCTAATTTACTATATTAAACACGCAAAAAAAAAGTATCATTAAGTGTTAAACTATTGCTTATAATCTATTATATTTATATCAATTCACAATCCATTTATACTTCATAGTTACAACACAAAAACCCTTATATTATATAAATATATATATACATATTATATAATATATGCATACATATTGTTACAATAAAAATTATTTTATCTAAATGCAATTATTACACTCAAAGAAATTGTTTAACTTAATTTATTTAAATTGGTACTAATACTAATAATAATTAAGTGGTAGTATTTTATTACGTATTTAAATTTTAATTAAATATTTATTCGCGTAAAATATAAATAGTCTGCAGAGTGAAGGTATATTTATTATAATTCGATAGTCACAACTCATAATTATTTAATTTTATAAGCCTAATAATTTATTCACTTCAATGTCCCAAATAGATCATTTTTTATTTTTTATAGAACATGAGCTAGTATATTTTCACAACAGCATGTAGTAATTTTATAGTAAAAGTTATTCAATTACGTACTACACGCATCATAAAAATTTTATGTAAATTACAAAGAAACATTTTTAACTGTGCAGTTATTAAAACAACAATATACAGATTATTTTCTGTGAAGGTAATAATGTGTAATTTTATATAACCTATTTAAATCTTTCAATAAAAGTTTTATATTTAAATGATAATAATACCATTCGATTTAAAATGATCAAAGTATTAGGTAATATAGAATATTTTATAAATTAAATAATAAAAATGCATAATATTTTTCAAATTTCGATTATAATACTAAAAATTTAACTGTTCGTATCTTCATTATAATATACCTTTTAATAAATATAAATTTTTATTAACATATTTAGTATTTTAATATAGGTAAATAAAAATACTTTTAAGTACTGTTAAATTTAATGCAAAATTTATTGTCGTTATAGAATTTTTTTAGAAATACCTAAAAAGGATTATTTATTTTGATTTAATTTTTATGATCATCTAATATTTGATCGACGTTATAATAATATGTATTAGGGACACGATCACGATCGACTGATTTGCAAATAAATTCTCTTTATATTCAAGACATGTCGATGGTATTATAAACAATATACCACATAAATGTAGTCCTAAATTAAATTCAAAAATATCCACGAACAAAAAGAATAATTAAGAAAAATACAGCCGTTAATACGTACATATAGCAATTAGAATACGTGCAATGTAATCATGGAAAATAATGGAAAATGTGGAAAATTGATTTTTTTTTATTTTTCTATTACATACATATATTGGGACATGAAAAGTTGCAAAATTTTTATAATGTTTGGAATAAAAAAATAAACACTTTGTAGATCATATAAGATGAAAATACCTTTAAATAAATTAAAATATTTAAATCATAAAATTATAATATAAAAATTAACTATATTGATTATAATAAAAGCTAACAAATATTAGACGCATACTAACATTATATACATACTAGCTTTTCATGAAAATAAATATAGCTTATTTCAGAATTACAAATCTACTAGTATTACCGACAGTAACAATTAACAATTTTTATTAAAACTTAATTGGGAAACTCGATATTTAACAAAAAGTTATGAGCCGAGTATTATTTATTATTAAATGTTGTACAAACTAAAAACTTGTTTTTATTGAAAAAAATAACAATGAATTATCATCATTAACAATTTTATATACATTAACAAGAGAAAAAAATTAAACTAAAGCCTTAGGCATTATAAACTATTTTAAATCCCTTTGTTAGCCCGCTACTGTATATAATGTAAAAATAATGTTACTTTTAAATCACAGTATATATAAATGTATAATCGGTAAAAATATCACAAGTTAATATATGATGACCACTTTATATGGTATATACTAAAAATGAAGGACGCGATTTTAGTATTATATTATGTTGCGTGCGTGGGATGGGCGGAAACGAAAAAAAAACTTGTCCAATATAACTTCGAGTATACCTTTTTTTTTACAATTTTTATAACACTGCAGCAGTATTATACAGTTAGGTTATATTTATAATTAATGTATAATATTGTTAATCGTATTATAATTTAATATAATAACTATTACAACGCTCAACTTGAAAAATTTTCAAATGTTTGCCTTTTAAACAAAAAAGTATTAATAGCTATAAATATGTGCAAATTCTTAAAATTGGTTTAGATTTAAATCAACGTTAAAAAGTAATTTGGGAAAAAATAAAATCGTAGGGAAATTACAAATGGTTTATGTATCTATACCGACATAAAAAAATTACTTAATCAAATTAATTTTTTTTCAATAATTTCTCTGACTAAATGAAAAACGGTAACAACAAAACATGAGCGATGATGCTTAACGTCGTCCGTGGCTTTACCAACGATTTAAATTTACACGTTTATACTACAACATACTAGCCATATTAGCCATTGGCCATTGCCCACTATGATGCACAGACTGTGCATTTAATACACTTTATTGAAAAGGAAGTCTTTTGAACATTTCATTTATTAACTTTGCATAATTTTGTGTAGATATTCAGATATTCTGTCTTTTGAGCATATTTTTCACATTCGACAGTTCGTATAGTTGCAATAAAGTTATTCTTATTATTTTCTTTTTACGAGTAATACATTATTAATTTTTATTTAGACGCTCAAATAAAATAAACCATCGAAGAATATTTAAAACATAATATTTTTGAAATTGAATTTGACGTGGAATAATATCATTACCATTTGCGTTTATCTGTGTCGCAGGTTATAGAATAGTGAAGAACAAGAAGCTGTTCGTCGGCACTCAGACGCCCGTCGGACAGGCCGTTTCGGTGGCCAAGTACGCGCCGGCGGTGGCCGGCACGGCCGTCTCGACGTCGCCGTACCGGTCGGCCACGGCCACGGTCGTTAACCGGCCGCCGGCTGTAGTGGCGATCACCCAACCGCCGCCCAGGGAGTCGTCGTGGCGCGGCTCGCCGTTCGTATACCCGTCCGACACCCAATCGTCGCCACTGCGATTCCCCGCGGCCGGTTCGCCACCGCGTTCAGTGGCGTCGCGGTTCCGGCAACCGCAGCCGAGCAGCACGCCGTCGCCCATCGCCGCCGCCGACGACGACGATTACTATTCCGTGCGGCCTGTGGACGTCAACTCGATCGCGGCCGCCGGGGACAGCGGGGACAGCGACGAAGACGCGCGTCGACCGCCTTACCGACGTCGTTCGTCGTCGTCGTCGTCGTCGTCCACCGCGGCCACGGTATCGGCGTCCACGGCCGCGGAACGCCAGCCGCCGCTGTACGAACAACCGTTGCGGCCGCACACGTTCCGGCCGGCGTACCGCAAGGTGGTGGACTTGTCGGCCAGGACTACGCCGGGGCCGTTGACGGAACAGGCCGAGTACGACGGCGTGTCGTTCGTCCGGAACGGCTTCAAGTACTATCTGCCCCGGCACTACCACGAGGAACAGTCGGACGACGCGGGCGACACGCGCGCCGGCAGCTTCGGGTACGTCGACCCGTTCGGCATCAGGAGGGTGGTCTACTACAACACGGCGCCCGGCACCGGGTTCGTGCACCGCAAGAACAACCGTTACGTGGGCCTCGACGCCGAGCCCTACGACCCGCGCCCGTCGCAGTGATTATCGGGCCCCGCGCGCCCGTCCCGCCCCGACTTCGACGTAGGCCCGGTCCGATCGGCCGATTAATAAGTCTTCGTCGGGTTAGGTCTGCACGTGTTACGCGTGTATAGTATATTATACAGCAGAACCATAACAAACCATAATCCCGCAGTCGGTCGCCGCCGGGGGACGTGCTTGCATAAAATAATATAACTGTAGGTATGTGACCAGTGGCGTGTTTAGGCCGACGTAAACGCCCGAGTTGGGGGGGAGGGGCACAGGACCTTTATATCGTCACGTTAAAAAAATATCAAAAAATACCGGACATCTGTTTTTATATAAATCACATAAAGGTACGTTGAAAATAATTTGACTTGAAACGTGAAAAAAACTCTAAAGCGTCAAATTCTTTTTTTTACCGTCACTGTTTAATAGTTTGATTTCTGTGCATAGGAATGCCTCTAATTTTCATAGAATTTAGGGCCAATAAGTTTCATGACGCGCCACTGGTTGTATCTTTCGTTGCGTCACATGTATATAATGTTATATAGATGATGACGGTTTCGTTGTTATTATTATTATGCACACCAGCCATAATACAAAGTTTAAGAGTCTGCTCTCCTCCGGTGCAACGATGCTCGTAGGTACCTAAGTAGTTTTAATGATGATTAGTGTTAATGTTTTATTATTTTTCTCTCCTCTTGCTACTATTATCTTTTATCGCCTATATAATAATAATGATTTAGAACATAATTATAGACGTCGCACGAAGCGCGTTATTATATATAGAAGAACTCGCAATTTATTAGAATATTGTACTACACACTCGGAGACCATAGGTGGGCGTGCGTTACGACTGGAGACTTGATGCAGACCGCACAATAAAGTACGTAATAGAATGTGCATAATTATTTTCAAAACATCGCCATTATAAAAAAAAAAATAATGTCACCTTTTTTAATACCGTGACAATAACCAGTATAGGCTGAGCGTAGACTATAATAGGCACTAATCAAAGTGCAGGATAATAATTTATTTTAACTATTATAATAGGTATTTCAACGCCCAGTGGTGTATTAGTAAAACGAGAACGAGGAGATGAAACAGATTGACCGCCAATACCGATAAATTATTATTTTGTCAGTTACTGCGAGCCACGAATCGTTATAAGGAAATATTTTAGTTTCAAAAAAAAAAAAAAAAAATGAGACAGTTCTTTTTTTTATTATTGTTAAAAATATTGATATAATATCCGTGTTGTATCTGAATAGTTCTAAAAACACCACTGGAACGTTGCAGTACGTATTTGTGCATAAAATAATGCAAATATTTTCACCTATCTAACGTATATACGAAAATGATATTTTTTTAAGTCTCTTTTTATAACTACGCCTCAATCTCGTAAATGTGTACACAGCTAGTCAAAATGAGTATAACTTTAATTTTATTTATTAATTTAACGGTCAATGTATTTTAATATCTGTTTTTCGAGGCCAATATTTATTACTACAGATCCGCCGCATCGCCTGATCAGAATTGTCGCGTATAATTATGTTTGGTACCTCCAAATACTAGGCATTATCTGTCCGAGTTAATGCGTTTATTTTTATCTATAATGATACATTGTCAAAACAATTCTCGTCCGGTCTGAGCGGATTTGAAACAATAGAATCACCAATGTTGAAATCTGTGAATGTAATAGGTACGAATATCACAGATTGCACAACTGCGGGTGATTATTTTAGCCATTGTGTACCACAGCCAATAAATCTATACTCCATTGTCTTCAATCGGCAACTGTTTGCCATAGTAAATTACACTTATTACACTTATTATATAGTATTATTTTAGAAATTCTTGTAAAAATGTGCCACGCAAGCGTGCTCAATGTTGAGCAAATATTAATTTATTTTATACGTTTAATTAAATAATTATTGAATTATACTAATGTGTTACTAATATACGTACAAATCGGCATTTGTGATTTTTTTTTCTTTTATATACAATATACATAATATATAAAATGTAAAAATAATTAATGATGACAATAATAAAAATAAATAATAATAATAATGGTAATAAATAAATATATAATATATTTATAGATAAAAAAATATAAATACAAATCGTACAAGAAATGAGTTTTGTTTTGCAAAAACGTTTTCCTCTTTCTTTCTTCTCCTATTGTACCTGAATGCTGGGAAAAAAATACGCGAGTCTATACATACGGCTAACGCACGTTTTATTGTATGCAAATGGTTATATATTTTATTGTGCACAACAGCTGTTACCAAGTAGAAAGTAAGCGAAGAGTCTATTACAGTGTTTGAATGACCAAACAGGCTGTCTCCTATTTTTGGTTTGAAGAAGTAAAACAGGTATCATAACCCAAACTCATCATCATCTCGTTATCATCACCATTCTGTAGGCATTCAAGAAGTTTTTTTTAACTTCACATATTATGTTAATTTAATGATATTACGCGACTGAGGTGCATAATACACTATATAGTATTATCATTTATATGAAAAATGTGAGTAAAAAATATTCACGTTAAGTGATCTGACGTAGCAAAATAAACATTTCAATAATAGTAAACACCTAATCTTTATTTCGAATGCACTAAAGTGAAATCTGCATAGTTACATTTAAATAGAATCTAAAATATAGTATTATTAAAATATTACGATTAAAGACGGTTTTTTTAAAATAATTATTTCATATGACAATAAATGTGTAGAATTTGAAGAGGCAGAATAATATTATTAAAAATGATCGGATCTTATTATTTATTATAGACGTACTTTGATTCGTTTTTTAGTAATCACTTTTAAAATGATGGCAGTTTAAGTAGATATTTTATAAGTACCTACAAAATTTTCTCGTATATTTTGTCCCCCCTCCTCAATCGTAACAATTATATCTATCGCCTTCATAATTCGTTCTGTTTTGTGTACACCCGAAAAATTCCAAAACGTTGATCACGATGCCTCTGGAGAATGGATTGTAGTATTTTCCTCTGCTGTTTTTTAGGTAAGTGTACTTTTTATGGTTGATCATCTCATTTCTGGTTAAATTCATCAATGCGTTGATACACTATGTAGAAAAAAAAACAAATATGTGTTTAAAACATTGGAGAGACTTAATTCATATATTATGATACAGGTAAGCATATGAAATGTATGTAAATATACTATATATAATAATTTATATATATATATATATATATATATATATATATATATATATATATTATATTGATGTAAAGTGTGTTTATGTTAGTACATTATATGCTACTTACATATTTTTTTTGAAACATGGTTTGGAAAATTATTACTTTATTAAAAATTTAAAAATCAATATCTTTATTATAATTGTATAGTATTTTTTGGTCAATTTTTACATCAAAATAAGATGTTTGAACTTTTGTTTTAAAGTTGTATTAAGATATATACTATATATAAAAATAGGTAACGACTAATATGATTAATAAATGCATAAGACTAATTTATATAAATGTCTTAAAATTCGAATTATAAATTTTCATTTAGTATTAAGAAATAGTACTTATGTCGAAAATTTTTAAGTTTAGATAGGATTCTGATAGAGAAATATAATGCAATATGGAAAATCAGGTGAGTATAAATGAGTAAAAACACATACATATCTATACATACATATAGACACTCTATATATACATATATATATATATATATATATAATCTTTTATAAGTATAATATATTATGTGTATTATAGGTATACTTACGATTGTTGCAGTTAAGGCCCAACTCAAAACACCAAACGCAAATGCTTGCAATAACGCTAGGACGTAAAAAACGTTGAATCCTTCTACATCGATCGTGCAACACACCAAATAAATTACGTACGAACAATTCATGGCTAGACTTATGACAAACCAGAAAAACCACGATCTATGAACAAACCCAAATGAGCATATTCATGTTATACGTTAGACTAGAGCGTAGGATAGGATTTTAATACATTTATATAGTTATGTATCAAACTAATATACAAAGAAATGTTATATGTATATTATAAATTATAATATAAATATTTCTTGCTATATAAAATACTCAAAAATATAAACGTACAAAATCAAAATAGCAGAATTATATTTTTAATATATAAAAAAAAATATTCTTTACACATTATTGATTATTTTAGTATTATATTCCTGTAAGAAATACAATTTATCTCTCTATATTTGCCATCCTAACAATAGAGATTAACAATGATGCTATGAAATAAATTAACGCAAGACTTTTGGATCCTATATACACATTACTTTCCACTGTATTGTAGGAGTTCTTGAACAAACTAATGTTGGACTAAAAAAATAATTAATAATTTAATAAAAATTTACCTGTTGCTAAGGCCGATGCAATTGATAACAAATTGACAGTGGTGGTCAAAATGTTGAACACATCTGTTGCATAGTCGGCAGTGTTTAGCTCGCAAGGGTCTTACGCAGCGACATGTGTGACAAAGTCTTGACAGAATATCTCTTTTGGTACCCATGTCACACGGATAAAACGGTAACTAAATAAATTCAAAATAATTTTTTGAAAAATTAATACTATGACATGACATGTCATCCGATAATAAATTTTTGAATTAATGATAATAATTATGGTTGATGTATATAATAACTAACCATAATTAAATGTATCACACAATTTTCACGTTGGTATTAATTAAGTGTATTTTTATATTTTCATTAAGCCATCATAGTATTATTACTATTTGTTTTGTATCATTGATATTAGACACGCCTTTATTATTTACATAACTATTTTAAGATTTCACGTAGATTTGTCACGTTATGTATTGTTACTAAATTTGTATACCGTTTTAATTTATATAATACATTAATAATAACTAAGAATTTACATTCTATTTACAAATTCCATAGATAAAATTAATAATTTATTTTATTCGATAAATAAAATTACTTGTCTAATGGTTTGAATGTAACTGCCTGAATCGATTGGTAAAAATCCAGGATCTGATTGTTTTGTTATAAACCAACATATCCACATGAATATATTCCAGGCTATATACGTATAGTGACAACCTCTCGTCAAGTTCCACGTAACAGGTACTACCTATAGCATAGCATAGCCACATAAAATTATTAAAAATCGAACACACATTTTACGGGTAGATGAAAACACTGCTTTACTCTATATATATAAAGAGGATACCACCAAATCAGGAAAGAACACAAAAATAGCAGCAAAGGACCTTTCGAGTACGCTGAACTTCCAAAAATTGCATTTCTGTAATAATAATAGTTAGATAATTACGAATTTACGATACATATTGCAAACAAATAACTTTGCATTTGCAATGTATAGTCTTACAACGCTTTGTGAAGAGGTACTATCCACTTCTTTCTCTTCTTAATCTCTTTATTCAACAACCCTGCGATGTCCTCGTACCTGTGGTTCACAGCTAGGCCTAACGGAGTTTTGCCGTTTTTATCCCTAGGTTGTAATGATATTTGACTCTGTAAAGGCCAACAGACGAATATTTATAAATTATCGACTTTCGATAGATAATGTTTTTTTTAAATTTGTTTTTACATACGTTCTGACAAAGTATTTCAACGCATTTTGCATTTCCGGAAAGGGCAGCCAAATGTAGCGGCGTCGAGCCGAAATTGTCAGCTTTTGTCAGATCTGCTCCAGAGTACAATAACAACCTTATCAGTTCTGGGTGACCTTTATACGAGGCCCAGTGTAATGCCGTGTCACCATTTATGTCGGTCAGATGGTGTAGAGCACCCATACCTAATAGGAAACTCGCCGTGGATGTTTTTCCAAACATACTTGCGGTCATTAAGGGTGTAAGGCCTTTGAAGTCTGATACGTTTGGATTTACTCCAGCCTTCAAAACACACAAGAGTTACATTTAAGTAAATTTATTTTATTTTAAATCACAATTTATAATATTTCATTTATTTTAAACATTATAGTTTAATATATTATGATATTTTGTATTTCGTTAATCATTTAAAATAATTGAATCATGAGTCGTGAGTTTTAAAAATTTTAATTAATATTATGATAAATTATATATGTAAAAATATTTTTTTAAGCAATATAATCGTGTAATATATTATACTATAATGTGCTCTAGTATGGGTTTGGTCTTAATGTTAATCTGTCATCTTAGTAGCATTTCAAGGTTCTCAAAGTATCAACGATTTACATTAAAGATAATTATAAATGTTACGTTTTATTTTTATATACCTACATGCAAATTGTATTTTATGGGTCATGGTTTTTGTGTCATCGAATAATACATTTTTCACAAAACAACTGTCCAACGTAGATTATTGTACCACAACTATAGACTATTATTAAGTACTGCGCGGGTTACATACAAATTACAAGTATACCTCTTAATTTATATTGTCATAATAAATTATAAAAGATTATTATCATTAATAGTTAGGCTATCAAAATATTTTCATCAGTTTTATAAATAAAATTTTACCTGACACTCAACATTCAAGAACAGTTAATAATTACGTTTACATATGTAATAATAAATTTGTCCACTTTTTAACTAGGCATAACTAATTATATACAAGACGAATATTCTAGTATTTACAGTAGTAATACGTAGATTATTAAACATGCATTCTAGAATTTCACTACGTACAAATATATCAACTGGTAATTAGATATAACGAGTACAAAACTAATATTTTAATCATAGAAAAAATATATAATTGGATGTTTACGAAAATCATCGATTCGCGTAGATAATTAGTTAATAGTTTTTTCGAAATCGAACCAAATCAATAAATTCGTTTATTAATTGTAAGAAGGCAACTCACTACTTAGATATATTTGTCATCACAATTGATCTTTTAGGTACAGTTATTAATAACAATCGATCGGTTGATTCCTAAAAAATCTAATGGAATTGTATAGGTAGATATATTTAATACATATTGTGACGGAACGATCGAACATTAATATTATCTAGTGGCTATTAAAAATTTCTCAGTTTAATTTTATGAGCTATAATGAAATTTATAAACAGAGTTCACAATTCACTTTAAAAAACATTTAGTCAAATAATTTCGCACGTTCTCGAACGCAATTAAAAAAAAAAAAAAATTTCACTAAAAAAGTATTTTTTTAGATTTATGTAGCTATAGTTTTTTTTTTATTACAATCTTCGGTTTATATTGAAAATACTTCTTCTCTAAATAATATTTATAATAATCACTAATCAGTACTATGTATTAATATAAAATATGAATACGTAAATAAGTGTCAATTCTCGAAACCTTCAGCTTGAAATACGAATTCGTATATGGCGGTTATATTATAATTTATAGCACGTATTATGATATAATTCTTTTAAACTAATCCATACGTTTACATACGTAATACGATATAAAAACTGCAGGTTTTGTCACCATGATGCTTATACAATCGTAGAGTAAAAGAAAATTTCATTAAGTACAATGCGAAGTCGAAAACGAATTACACTTCCATAGGCCTGGGTTTTCGAAAATGATTAATAGTCAATATTTAAACAACTGTATAATATTATAATATAATACTCAAAGGAAAGATAAAATATTAACAAATTAAAAAACTAATTTATTTAAACTTTTTTTTTTTTTTTTGACCAGTTTAAGTGTTCATTACTCTATTGTAAAATTGACTATGTCCATTTAATTTGAAAAACAATAAAACTAGTTAAAATTATGTTTATACATATATATTACTGCAGTTAAATTAAAAATTAAGTAAATATTTGCTTTGTTTAATCACGAAATATATTAGGATAAAGCTACAATTAATATTTCTTGATTTTTAACATCACGGCAGACATATAAATGCACGTATAAATTGCCTAACCAATTTGATATACTGGATAATAAAAATTAATATTATAGAAGAATATATTTATAAAAATGGTAAGTAATTTTTTTTTTTTTTTTTTTTTTTTTTTTTACCATGTGAAAATTCATATAGAAGGTAATATTACTTATATATTTGGTAATCTATTAAATTTCATAAAATATATTTCACAGCGGTATTAACACTTCACACTTATTCTGCAGTATACATTGTATAATGTGACATTACTCCCGATCTCTTAATTTGATACTCGATATTCATTTTATCAAAGCACAGAGAAGCTGTAGAGTTTAGTAAATAATAAAAAATAGTTATTCATTTTTTAATTGATAAATAAAATGTATATCGTACTCAAATATTATAATTTGTAGTTACTCATTTTTATTATTATTTTTATTTAACGTTTGATTTATTTATTTAATCCGTTAAAATTAATAAAAAATAAAATAAGCTACAATAACGAATATTAAATTTTATATAATCAAATTTTATGGCAGATCATTTAAAATAAATTTGTATAAGATCGTTTCACCATCTCAATCTCATAGTAGATAGTCTGCTATACGAACTCTGAAAGTTGCACGAGAACCATGTGTGTCCTATAGCCGCTTAGGCGCAATCAAAATTAAAATACGTCTCTCTAACCGAGTAAGTTGATAATTCCCTCGTATCGATTTTAAATTAGGTACCTATGTTATAATATTAGAGTTGAATATCACCGTATAACGCCATGTAGAATATCATTTGACCGTCAAAAGTACAATTTAATTTACAAGAGGCATATTATAACGTTGACCTAACTCGTTAATGACTTGGATAGATTGTTTCTGTTAACCTGTCCACGCTCATATCGCAACGGACTTTCGGGAAAGTGGGTGATGCACAGCGATATCCTCACCCGCGTCTAATGTACACAAACGTATATTGTGGTACCTGCAACAGCACTTGAACGGCGGCTGTGTGACCTTTGCGGCATGCCCAGTGCACTGGCTTGGAACCCTGGATCCCGTAGCACGACATGTCCACGGTCACGCCCCTGGCCACCAGGTACCTGAGCACCTCGGCGTTGCCGTAGAGCGCGGCCCAATGGGCCGGCGTGTAGCCCCATTCGTCTCGGAAGCTCAGTGCCTCACCTCCACACTTGTCTACGGCAAACTCGAACTCGTCGTAATCGCCGGCTTTGATGGCCTCCAACAGCGGCTTGTACCGTTGGTCCTCGGAGGTGTGCACGTCCAGCGAATCAGCCGAACAGCCATCGTGCATGCCGTCGTTGTTGTTGACGTTTATGTCATTGACATTATTATTGTTATTGTTGTTGTTATTGTTGTTGTTGTTATTATTGTTGCCGTTGCCGTTGCCACCGGCACTGCCACTGCAGCCGCTGCTCACCATTTTACGTAGCGCTGTGCTATCGATTTTTCCAGCGTATCACGTCGTCCGCGGAAGTACCAAATAGTACACAGTTATTTTGTGTAAAATTAGGTACCTGTTAAAACGCACGCCTCTCCGACGATCAGGTAATAACGTAAAAATGTTATGAAAACGCCAAATACGGTCGACTAACAAATTAGCCCGAAGACAAAAATTATAATGGTGTTAGAAAATAATACACGTTTTGAGCGACTCGCAAACGACTGTTACTCGTGGCTTTCTGTGCGCATTGCCTCGCGAGTCGTAATAATGCGTGTGCCGAGGAGCGTGCGCGGATCGATTGTAAAGTATTCGGCCGCCGCCGCCTCAGTTTGACCATTTTCACTACACGCAAACACGATAATAATATTATACGCCGAAAGTTAACGTTACAGTTCAAAATGATGACTTTAAAAAAGTTTAAAAGAAAAAAAAAACTACCGAAAACAATACAATTATAAATAAATGAACTGCTCGTGCAAGTCTGATCGATGTGGTGGGGATACACAAAATTTTAAGACTATAATCATGAACACGGAGTATCTATTATATTATTCGTTATCCCTCGATGACGGATTTGAACTTTTATTTGTAATTTATATTATGTGTTTTGTTTGCGAGATCCAGAATATTACACAAGGCGATGGTGTAGGCAATTCTCATACCGACGTGGTAGTTATATTACCGTTGAAATGTATTAGGCGACCACTGTTACTAATAATGATAATATATTATAATTAATTGTATTACGATTTTTCTGTAGTATAATAATAATTAATACTATGCTAATAAATTATCAAGTATATAGTAATATTATTATTAACAATATAACAGTATATCCGATATACTTGTTGGTTTGTGTTCTTCAACAGACATCATTATTTTTAGAAATGTTAACAAATTTCTATATTAATTTATTTGATATTCATGCTAATTAATTTGATTTAATAGCTTATACTCATCATAGATTTAAATCCGATATTATATTATTATATAAAATTCATATTATAATATTAAAACATATATGTTAATCATATCATACTGATTAAGAATTGAATATCGATAACTATTTATTTAAAAAAAGTATTAGTGAAAACTATATTTTATGTGATAAAAAAAAAAAATGTGATATTATTTAGAAAAGAAAAAAAATATTGATTTTTATTTAATACTCAATTAAAACAAAAGTATTTAGTTTATAATTAGTTATTTATAATTTAATGTGGTACATAGCTTATTATTTTATGATTTACTTAACACTTATGAAATAGTTAAAGATTAGATAGCTCCAGAAGTAGGCAAATTATAAATATTATTTTTGTAATTTAACATCCACTTTTGTGGCCTTTTTAATTAATATTCCTTAATTAAAAACCCATTGAAATATTAAAAATATTCTTACTACTTAGGTAGGTATATTCTATGTACGTATACGTTACATCGAATTTATGAAATTACCGACATATAATATGTATGCTATGTACTTCTTAATTAAAAAAAATCTCATCATACTATAGACCATGCTATAGAGTATAGACTATTAGTCTATTGCAATTTATCTTAATCTTTGATAACTAGATCTTAAACCAATAAACAATTGTTTTTTTTTTACATAACAATATATTTTTACCGAGTGACAATCGAGAGAAAACCTATTGGCTATTATAAATGCAAAATATAATATAAATATAATTATTACTCAATATTAATGTTAACCGTATGATAATGTTTTCACTTATAACCTATTTAAATGTGAAACTAAAAATGTTTCATCTAAAATAAAAGATCTTGACTAACTAATTAGTTTAGTTGAGTAATTACAAAACTTAAAAAAAAATATTTGTAGTACATAATTATACTATACGCATGTCTTGCATATGTTTATTACGAGGGTAAATATATTAACTGAAAACAAACACGGTGAAACGCAATTGCGCTCGTCCTACCTTTTTACATGTAAAAAACGCTACACGATTTTTTGCACATATAAGTATTGTCCTTCTAATAATTTTCCAATAAACTATTTAAAAAATACAGTCGGACTTTGTTAACTCGAAAACAAAATTAAAAGTTCGACATTATTGGACATAATTATGTGTAATATATATATAGTATAATAGTGTTTTGAAAGTATCTCGAGAGTTTCAAATACAACCTGTTGAACAAAATAGCGTTTCTTATTTTTATTTTTATTACTTCGAGTTATGATTGATATAAAATCAATTTTTTAACGATTTTTAATTAGAAAATTATAATAGAAACCTACCATCATAATTATCTTGCATTTTTTTTTTTTTTTTTTTTTATTACATTATTCATCTCTGATTCTTTTTAGATAAACAATAACAATTTAATAAACTAAAATAAAATAGTTCCCATAAATTTATATATATAAATATTTAATTCTGAATATAAATAAATTATAAACATAATGTTTTAATATTATTTGTTGAGAGCAACATTTTTCGAGTTTCAACATAATCCAAATTAAGTTCCTTAATCATAACATATTTAATTTAGATTTTACATAATTATTTAACAATCCTTATGTAAATAAAATAATTATTGTAAAAATAATATAAAATGTGATAAAATGGACTGGTGTACAAATTGAATATAATATATTTATTATACATCTGGTACATTCAAAAAGTGTCATTTTTTTTTTTTTTTTTGGTAGAAACTATCGAGCTAGTAATTATTAATATTATAACAATACATAATAATGTAAACTATTCGAAATTATTGTTTCTTATTCTTCTCTATGTATACTACCTGCAAAGTGTACTTTTTCATAGATGTATAAGTCTAATTATATAATTTATAAGTATGATTATATTTTAAAATTTAAATAATAAAAAATATAAATAATATTTTAAGAATAATAGTCTTTCATTATAAAAGTGTAACCTATACAAATATATGGGATAGAAAAATAGTTTTCGTTAAATAAAATAATAATAAAAAAAATTAGCACATCTGTCTCGTTAAAAGCATGCACCCAACCACAACTCAAGTCTAGTGGCAATGACATGTCTATGGAGCGTCCACCGTTTGGTACTGATTGGAATACGAAGGCGGCGCGTACTTATTGCGGTTCTTTTCCGACTCCTCTCTTAGTTGGTGCAGCAGTGGTGATTCTTTAGAGTTTTGAAACGACGACGCTGCAAATTGTGTGTACAGTTTGCCGGGTGGTTCGCGGTTTCGCAGGTCATTGGACTCTTCAGAGTATCCGCCATCTGTGCTTCCCGAGTGTTGGTAGTAAGTTGGCGATGGTGGTACCGATTGTGAGTATTGCGTGGACGGAGGATGTGCAGCCGGATATTGAGCTGACGAAACTGGGTACTGGGACGGCGTTGCTGAATACTGAACTGACGGAGCCGGATACTGGGATAGTGGTGCTGAGTATGGCGCTGAATACGGCTGAAGGGCCGTTGGATTCGGAGGATAAGACGGCAACGGTACGAACCTATATTGTGATATATGCAAACAAACTGATGTAATTAAACATGTTTTAAACATTTGATCAGGTGCAGTCAGAAATTAAAAAAAAATTATCAATGCATTCAGGCCAATAAGAGAAGTACAAAATTATTATTTATAGTTTATATTATGCCCACAGACTCTCTTTAGCTTTGATTTTACAGTTAGTTTTTAGTTTCTTTGGCACTTATGAAGTTTTTTTTTTTTAAAACGTAAGAAATGTATTATTTGTTATAATCTTATGACTTAAATTATAAAGATGTAACGTTACACATTCATTTTCGTAGAGCCTGCTAATAAACCTTTTTAAAATGTGTTTTTCAATATACTATTTATACTCACAAGTTGAAATGATCAAATGCTATTAATTTACCTCATAAATCACAAAAGAATATCAAAATAATTCTAGTTGTTTGAATTATAAATTTCACGCTATACAATTTTACAAAAATTTTAACATAGTCAACGCCAAATCTTACCTTACTGGTGACGGCGCTGGCTCGGGACTCGCGGGTATAGCGTATAGCGTGGTGACGAATACTGGTCCAGCACGAAGGAGATCCACTGGAACTGGAGCTACAACCATACCAACTGGGATTGACATTCGGTAACCACCGTGCAAAATGGTAACTGACTTTGGGAACGGTATGAGCGTCCGTTCGTCATATAGGTAAAACGGTTGCTGTAACTGAACTTGCACTGCAGGTGTAGCTTCCTGCAACCGTCATCATATTAAAATACACACAAAATCTTGGAATTGATTCCATTCATTCGTTCAAAATTTTTAAAATATAGAACGAAAATAAATTAATATTTCGTTTAATTAAAATTAATTCATAATTTTGATGAACTTAAAAACTTGAATTTTATTTAAAAATTAATTTTTGCTGTATAGTTTGCAGTTAGTGATACTAATAGGAAAAATTGATGTAATTTTAGAAAAATTAATATCAAGTACCAACGAATTGTTAATTTTATCGATAAAGAGTGATGGAGATAAATGGTAATAAAATATTTAGTTCATTTAAATTCTAATTGTATTTCTTCTGAGCTATCTTTAAATGTTATCTATTTGTCGTTATTTTTCTCATAACAGTGACTGTCAGATAAATTAAACAATAATAATCATCAACGATACAATTTTTGATTTTTATTACTTAAAAATCCTTTATTATATATGTTTGTTAAGTTAATTTTTTTATTACAAATTATTTAATTAGTAGAAACATACTAACATACCTGATATTATATTTAATATTATAGTTGAATTAAACTAAAGCTAGTTAATTTTTTATAAGTTTATGAAAAAAAAATAATTTACTTATAGATAATTAATAAATCTATGAATTTGATTTAATTTATTATTTATTTTAAATGAACTTTCTAAGTATAATACATGCACGTTTATTTAATATTTTTAAGTTTTATGTATTGGATACTTTATAGTGTGCTACGTACCTAATAAAGCTAACTATAAACTATATATAAAGTGATATATAAGCGAGTAACATGTACTTTTATATATCGTTAATGTATCGTGTTCATAAAATTGAAAAAATGTCTTATTATTAAGTTAAAAAAAAAAAACAAGTTTAAAATTTTAATTTTTTTAATTTTTTTAACAAATGAAAACATAAATTATTTCATCATTAAATAAATTGTATTTAATTTTTTTATTACTATGAAATAATTTCTCACATAATTTAATTGTTATGAACTTACGCTTTTTTTATTTTCCTACTTTATAGTTTAGAAGACGTTTAAAAATCTAAAAACTTGGAAACTAAAAAAAAAAATAAAAAATAAAATAAAAATAGGAATAAAAAAAATATAAGCACTTAAGAGAACAAGATTATATAATTATAAAATTAATGAAAATATACGATTGAATATTTTCTACGTATAAATTATATTCTCAAAGCAATTTTCCAGTTTAATTAATTATTGAAATGGTTATCTCACATCACAACATCAGTTTTATAACGTTATTTAAATTCGATTACCATTTAATAGATTATTAAAATAATTTTACTATTGATGTAAAACCAACAATAATGATCATAGATAGTTTCGATTTAGGTAATAAATATTATATTTTCATAAAATATAAAAATATTTATGTAATAAAACATATCCCCATAAATCTATAAGAAGATAGTTTTTTTTTACATCATATTGTCATACATCAAAATTAAGAAAGTAATAACAAATAACTCCATTATATTGAAATAACATAATATTAAATGTATAGTTGTATAATTATACTGCTGAACAGATATCTAAAAATGAAAGAGTACAAAGGATAATTAGTTAAATCACGCCCAAAGAAATCGTTGTTCTTTAAATAGTTAAACTAATAATTCTATGAAATACTTTTTATTGTAAGTTTTATGGACAAAAGACGCGATTTGTTGCGGTCTAATATGTGCTTGTAAGGTAAAAGTGACTTTTAAGTTATAACCCATTTATTAAATGTACTCAACAATTTCGTAATTTTCGCCGTTTGAAGTTCATACCGTTTTTTGTCCACTATTTATTTACGCTTCGTAAATTTAAACCAACAAAATTTTAATCTTTTAAAAAAACTTATCAAAACCGAATAAATTAAATATTATGTAACTAAATTTAATTAGGTTACATTTTTTAAACAAGAGTATACTTTTTAATATATTTTACTTTTTATGAAATGTTTTATTCTGATATTTATTTTATAATAATATACAATATTTTACACATTGTATATTTAAACCATTTTTATTATGTTGTCAGTTCAAATAACCTTATCGGAGTACAAATCACCATTAATCAAATATCCACACAAAATATTCATCATAATATTATAGAATATTTTGAAAAACCAAAATTATGTAATTTGACTACAATAAATTATAACCAATATACTTGTCTAACAAATAATAATAATACAATTTGAACTAAAGCTTAATACTTTGAAGTATATTGAGGGGTGGATAGGTCAAAAGGGAAAAAAATAATTTTATCACACTTATGTTTATGTCGATAGACTTCTCGGTTTCACACATTTTTACTTTATGTATAATAAAATTAATTTACCAATATGTTATTTTTTGAAAATATTATAATACTATAGAAATTCAACAATTTGGTATTTGCTTGCAAATCTTTAGAATATTATATAAATATAAATAGTATTATAAATGTTCATAGTTAATCTAGTACCGAAATATCCGACCGCGAACACGACATATTTTACTCTATTACGAAACCTAACGAAAGTATATTATACATCTCATATTTGCAAAGAAAAAAAATTTCTTATTTTCTTTAATTACTTTTGAGTAAAAAAATATTATGTGTTATTTAAATTATATTCTTATGTATAATTTAGTTTTCTACAGTTATCTCTTTACTTAAACTTTTCAGTTCGAGGACCTTTAAAATATTTCTCTGTAACAAAAATACTAATTTTAACCTCTGTGAAATACACTTATATCAAAATCTAAACAATTCTATACTTAAATAATGTATTTTATTAACAACTTATTCATTGTATAAGCTATTAAGCACTCATTGTTAATAAACTAAAAATCCTCATTACTCTAATAGGTAGGACCTATAGTTTTTACTTTTTTTCTAATACTAACAAAAGTAATATCACTTATACATAGAAGGTGATAAAAAATTACGGTATTTATTGTCATCGTACTGTATTTGTTGGTATTTAGACTGGTTTAAGAAGATTTGTCTCTGTATTGCAAACGTACATCGTAGTAAAAACTGATTCACGCAGGCAAAAACCACTAGGGTTGTATTTTAAATTAAACAATCCAAATTACACCTTAAAAAAAAAGGAAAATATTGGCTTTGTAATTTCGTTTTAAATTTTTTAATATCACTAGTACAAAAAAAGTTGTTGTCATTTCAAAACCCACTATTTTTGGATTTTTCTAACTTGAATAACTTTTATTTTAGTTCTGATATCGAAAAAATAAAAACTATATTACATAGTTTTCTCTTTCTAATATGAAAATTTAGTCGCTTAATTTGGACTACAGCCTGAGTGGTTCTTGCCCGCATGAAATGGTTTTTATTATGTTATTCATTTATAAGATGGAGATAACGCATGTGAGTGAAGTGTCTTCTCGAAAAATAAAGAAATAGTAAAAAAAAAAAATTATAGTAAAACAAGTATTAAATACTTACAAATGATTTTGTTAATGATTTACACATTATAACTGGTTCGGTTTTTGAAACACTGTCGATCTGTGGCCGATAAATCATTCTTAGATCTGAAGATGGAACTTGCACCACTGGAATCAATACAAAGTTAGCCACATTCACGGGTCTCTCTGTGAATACAGCTAACGGTCTTTGAAACTCGGGTTCATAATTATTATGGTAGTTGTCGTTTGACGGAGACGGCCCATACGATTTTGGTGGATCAGATCCCCAACATACGTCTACAATGACCACGAAAAAAACTATCGTCCGCAAGAGCATTTCCTTAAAAAATAATTATAATTGCTAAAATCAATATTTTACTACGTATAAACTTATATGCATATATATTTAGTTCGTTGGAATGTTCCATTAAAATGTAAATAAAATAAAACGATTATATATAATACATTGCATAATGTAATATTACTCAGTATAGTATACTTGCTGAAACAACATCTCAACGTCTGAAACATACTTAGCATAATGTTTTTTTTTTTTTTTTACGTATAGATATAGATTAGAATAACGTTTCTGAAACAAATTATATAAAAACATTGGAACGAAATTTACATCTCAGTCAGATTATAATATAGTAATTTATCGGCTATTTGAGTTTATAATGTATCTTTAAGTTCAATGTGTGCACTATACACGAGAATCCAAAAGGTTATATTTTATGTTCATATAAGAAATACGTTACACCGTGATGGTAAAAAACGTGGCATGCAGATGGCTGGAAAAAAAATAGTAAGAAAAATAACATGAAATCGAAAATCACTTACCTTTAGTGTTACTGTCACGTCGCGGCCGTGGATCACCGCCATCGTATCACCCATATAACGACGTGCTTATGTGTATACACGAATAACGTTGCGCGTTGCTTGAGCCTGAAGACCAAATAGTAGCGTGTGCACTGGGACACCGCCTATAAAAAGGACACGCGATGAGCTTCAATAGCAAAGTGGTCGCGTAACAGAGGTTTAAGCCGATTACCTATTGGTACCTAATGTATAGACATACGTGGTACATTACCTAGGTGTTCAGTATGCGCAAAGCGTGCAAAAGTAAAAGTTTTCCCGAAATTTAAAAATAAACTAAATGCAACAAAAGAAGCAAACAAAACGATAGACTTATAATATATATATTTATGCACGTATGTGTATTGTAGTAGGATAATGTTCGCGCTTTCGTCGACCTTGCGCCGACATATTATATACCTTATATTGTATTCAGGCATTCTCTCGAATTATAATAGCTACAGATCTCTGGTATTTTTTAACAGAGAAAAAATTATAATTTCGAGGTATATTGGTACATGCTGCATACAGCATAAAAAACGACTTACACATTATTTCCCTGCAACGTTTGTACATATAATAGTAAATAGAAGTAAATATATTATAATATAATATATAAGTAAATAGGTTAAGTTCTACGTATATATAGTGATTATATACATTTATTCAAATATTAAATATATGCATCGTTTCCAAATCATAAAAGAAATTTGTAATCTAATATATTTTTATACAAATTACTTTTTAGTCAACATTTAAATTTTATAAAAATAAATCAGTAATAATTTAGCCATTGGTCGTTTCACACAAAATTCAATTACCGTTTACTTGTGCCATTATATCTACGTGGAGATATTTATTGTATATTATTTATTACTAACACTAAAAATGTGGTTTCAATATTTAAGATAACGGTCTGGTTATAAATTGAATTCATATTTTAAATAAATCCATGAATTAAAGTAGTCATTATTTGAAATATAGTGTATATAAACTATGAAGTTATCTCTAAAAACCTCTAAAAATTCTATCAATTTTCAAGATAATTCGTTTTTTATTATAAACAATAATTAATAAGTATACATAAAATATATAGTATACCTACTATATAATGTGTGTAGATATTTTTTTTACGTAAATCAATTTGTAAAGTTAAATACATCTCAAAAACAATCATCATGTGAATGTATGCAATGCATATGTTTAGAGGTATGTAAATGAATACAATTTAAAACACATGAAGTATGTAATAAAATATATGGTTTCTGTCTTAAGTTTATGGTTTGTAACTACAGTGAATAAGTACTACGCGTACAGTGATCAACGGATGAGTTCGAATAAGTATATAATATTTATTACGTCGTGCGCGTTGTAAGACGATCCAAAAGTGGGGTTAATATAACATAGAATATGTTATACGGAGATACATTCTTGCCGCGCTCCGTTAAAGATATAAAATAAGTATTAGTGAATATGGCGTCTGCGGTGGAACGCTCATAAAGTATTATTGTACTGTAATAGACAATGTGATATAAAGTTGCAGCGTGAAAAAAAGAAATGAAAATACGTCTAGTCTATATAGGTATAAGCTATATCCCTTATCCTGCAAATAATGAACAATTCTTGTATATTATTAAGTTTACAGTTTATTTTTTCTACTTAACGAATATTATGTATACCATAATGCTGAGTGTTTGATATTTACAGCAGTCGTTGACTGCAGAGGTCCTCGACACCAATATTTGCCCACACTTTTATTACTTACATAGTTGTATACCTATACAGATAGATATAACGTGCGACCTATAATAGCTGAACGCATTATAGCAATACACAAATATTAAATGTTTTTATTTTTTTGTACACGGGTAGGTTACATGTAACAGTGATGTATATATATACACATATTTAAACATGCGTAGGATATAATATTATTTATTATATGTATTTTATCGCAAGTACGTAGGTACAAATATATGCGTGAATGAACGCCGAACGGACGTCTTTCCTGAACGCCAAAAAAAATGATAAAAAAATATAGATTTAAGCACCGGACATTGTGTCACGTCAGTGTCAAGTTGAAGGACACCACATTATACATGATGCCATGAATATATAAGGAAACAGATAATTTTCTTTTATTTTATACGATTCTATGAGATTAATATAATAAGGCGAAAGTTCATAGCTCATTGCTGCAGTAGTAGCTATAAAGGGTGATCTAATACCTTTAAAACTATATATAAATGTTTGGTCGGTGTATTGACCTCTTTTATAATACGTATTATTTTATATATAGGCTTATTTTTTACTAATATAAATATTCACAAATATTCAAAAAACCTGTTTCTTTGAGATTTACGGTTAGTAAGAATACACCACTTTATGATGACAGTATATATTTGGTGAAATGGCAAAAAGTCAACAAAAAACATGCAAGACTATTCCATTGGGAATTCTAAAAATTTCGTGAAATAAAAAAATTTGCATTTTAGAACTGTAAACTTGTATATTTCTGTTTATCGGGTACATTTAGGTTGCATCGACGTCATTCAGCATATTTGATCTTTGTACATATAATAATTTATGTATATAAGTATCTGTATATTTTATCTATTTTATATTAATAAAACAATTTATACATGCACAATTAATTAATTATACCATTAGTTACACCAAAAATAATTTATTAATTTTATTTCAATTGTGTTAATAATTAATACGAACACATAAATAAGTATATTTTAATAGTTTAATATGAAACCATTTTTTCAATGAAGAATATTAAAAATGATTTTAACATTTCACATTATATAATATATACACTATACAGTCTATAGGTATATTAATTTAAACCATAAATATGATTATAACGCCTATTAGTTCAAAAAGTTTAATAATAATAAATAATTTATACTATAGATGTTTGTAATTATAAATTATTAGGTAGTTGGTAGTGTTTATAAGTTAACTCAATAATTAATACTATTTTTATATTAGATAACATTATATATTTATACTTGAATATTTGATTTTTTGAATTAGAATTTTTTATTCAATACATATAAATTAATATGCTCATAGTTTCCTATTTTTTTTTATTTTACATTGAAATATTAAAACTTATCAAAATTCAATTGAACTTTATAAAAGTATACATATGCATATATATTTTACCTTATAACATATTAATACTCGTAATAAATCATTGGTGACTGAAATTGAATGTACTAAAATTTAAAAACTATCAAAGAAATGCACTTATAAATTAAAAATTTTCAACACTAATTTGATAACATTTTAATTAAATAATTTGTATTTATTTTCTACTCATAATTATAATATTTTAAACACTCACGTGTTTATAAAACATATTTATTGTATGTAAACAAACATATAAATAACTTTGTTACGTAACTATTTAGATTTGGAAAACAATACTTAAAGGATAATGAAAATTGTAAATTAAATCATAACTAAAATATACCATATTACTATAAACATAATCTATAGAATTAACTAAATTCAATAAAAAATTTTAAGTTTGGAACGTGTATTCTAAAAAATGACAAATTTAAAATTGTGTGTTTATTTGTTTAAGCTTATATGATTAATATCTTTAAATAATGTAGATTTATTTGGATCCTTAGGTATAAAATATATTTAAATAATAGTCAACTTTCGGTTTTTAATTATAATAAAGAGTAAAATAAACTAAATATTACCTGATAACAATGTATTATGTTATATTATAGTTCACTCCTCGGACCTGTTCATCTGCGAAAAATTTACTCACTAGTATCCAGAACCGGAACGAACATGAAATTAAAGTCGAATTCGAATGATTCTCAGTTTGGCAGGTCACTTGTTCTACCTGACGCTCGCAAATACCCCCACTATGGGTATCATTTTAAAATGTCAGAAGATACACAATTATAGTAATTCAGCAGTAATAAATGAAAATAATGTTAATACTTAAGTAGGTATGTAATTTTTTTTATCCATCCCGTTTCTGGCATTCAATAAAATGTATTTCTGTAAATCTTAAAATTAATTTTATTTTTCATTTGATTTAATGACATGTGTTTCATTCAAAATTTACCAACATCTCTCTATAGAAGTGAATCTACTATAATTTGGTCTTGAACTCATGATGGTATAATTATTTATTTAACTTTAATATCTATAATTTATCTATCATTTCTGATAAAAAAACATGATACATCACTATAATAATATATGTATATATATATATATATATATATATATTTATATACAATGTACTTGTTTGAATACAAATTTAAATACATATCCATAATGCAATGTTATTAATGAATGCTTATATCGTGATGTATATTTTAAATACTTTTAATATTTGTATGTGAACACCAAACATGTTGTTCTACTAAAACTTTATATTCCCAACGGGTCAATATCCTTTATAATATTATGTTATTATACAGCATACCAATTTTTAAATACTGATCACTATTTTGCTATGTAATGTGTATAGTTAATAGAGTGTATTATATTGGATTAAGAATCATTCTAGCCGGTTATGACACCATTGAATCGACAAATCCGTTAACGAATATAATATAATATAATATTCGATTGTATGGGCTGTAGTAGATGAAGTACCTACTTAATATTTATTAAGGAAAATTTATTAAAACTCCACTATTTTACTGTGAAAAAACCAGTTTTCTTTTAAAACATATTTGTGTGCTAAATTAATATAATTAATTATTGATATTTAACTATTATTATTTAATTTTTATCTAAAAATTAAATACAATTATTTATTTTACAGCATCCAGTCTTTGTTGAGATAGTATGTTCAAATACAATACCTATATAGGTAATAAGTATTAGGTAACTTCTCTCAAATAATTGTATTATTAAATTAAATAGTAAAATATTATAATAACACGAGGAGTAATCATCGACATAATTTGGTAACCTAAAATTATCACAGTCGGGACCTGAATATTATAAAAATATTAAATATAATGTATAATGAATATAATATTATACCTTATACTTATATTCTTCCACTATTAATTTTGAATTTATTTTTTATTTTTTACGATATAAATGTTAGAGTTAAAGTATTTAAATACAATTATTAACCTAATAAAACAAGTTGTATGCTATTTAACTATAATTTTTTTTTTTTAATTTCTTGTCATTGTTCAATAATATTGGTGCATTAAAATAAACTTCGTTAAGATTGCGATTTCTTCTATTTCTTAAATACAATATTCATAACTCCTATAACCATTATATAATTTACTGTATACATTTTTGATAGAGTTTAGAGTACCTATTTTTATTTAAAACAATGTAAATTAAGTTTATTTACTTTTTGTAATGGTGTATTGTAAAATGTTTAAAAAAAATTAATTACGAGTATATAAATTACCATTATACAAGTACTAATAAATATATAAATAAATGAACATAATTATTTAATTGATTAGTATGTGGTATGTTATATAATCAAAAATAAAATTATATGATTTTACCTTCAAACATCCAAATATATATAAGAAAAAATCTAATTGAATAATATATAAGAACATTATTTTCAAATTAAATATTAATATTATTAATTAGTTATTTATTTTATAATATTATATATTATTATTTTGATTATTGAAATTAAAGATGAGCTATGATTGATAATTAATCTAGTATAATATTAAAACATTATGTCGATGTAAAATGTCATAAGTAAAGAGTAAATAAATAAGCTATCTGTCTTGTATTTTAAATTTTTAAATTATTTTTATTTTTAAATAAAAACAACTTAAAGTTTATATATACATCTAGTCTATACATTGTTAGATTGTGTTTAATTCGATTATGTTAACGCACGAAATTATTATGATATTATAATATTATTATCATAAATAGCAACTCATATTATAATATTCGGTATTTGAAAAATTGGAGTAAAAATATTATATTTCAATCATTTTATTTTTTGTTTAATTTGTTATTACTTTATTTCATAATTTATAACCACATGAATAAGTTAAGGGTAAACAAATTTGTTTGTTTAAATTATCTATAAAAACTTTAATGCAAATAAGATTTATACGAAGATAATCATTATAAATATACGTTAAAGGTATGGCATTATGACGACATCATATAAATATAAAGTTTTGATAAATTAAAAAAGAAAAGAGAACCTTATGATAATATTATAACTATGTATTTTATGTTAGCGTTAAAAATAAAATGCCGGTATTTTTTATAGTAACTTAATAACAATAAACTATATCTTTTTAATTTAAATAGACATTTTAGAAATTCTCCATGATTTTTCAGTTATGTATATTAGAAGTAGTTAGGATACAATTATATTTCTGTTGCCTGTTAACCAGTTAAAGTTAAGAACTGTTAAGACTGTTCAATTGATTATTGTATTTAATTATTTATTTTTATGTACCCATATTGAAATTATAAAATTATTTATGTATATATTTTGTCCAAATTTCTATTTCTATTTTTTATGTAAATTAAAAATATTTAAAACATAAAATATACTATTATTACTGATTATATCTAATCAATATTATATTAAACATCAAAATAATCATTTTGTAACTAATACTATATAAACTATATTAATAATGATGATGTGTAACTTAAACTAATATTTAACTGTGTAAAATAATTAATTTTTAAATATAAATACAATTTATAAATATAAAATTAATTTAATTTTAATGTAAATACTCTAACTAGAGTTATTCGTTAAATTATAAAATAATAGATTCCTTACTTTAACGGTAATTATCATAGTTATTAAAATAATAAAATATAAATAACTACCTATATATATTTAATTTAAAAATATAAAATTATTATAATATAATATATTGCATTAAAATACGTATTTGAAATTCAGAGTGCACTACTGTACATATTATATAATATAATCCTATAGCCTTTACCATGTTTGTATTTTAAATAGATACTGCTTTTAATTAATTAAATTTTGGCATATCATACTACACGTTTATTTCACAATAGTTTCTAACAAATATATTAAACTCCAAACTTTATAATTGAATAATTTTTGTGTTTTATGTTAAATTCCATTCTGTTTATGATTCATCAAAATTTTTATCTAATAGACATATGTTTTTCAAATGTATAAATTGATTGACATTTAAAAAATAGTAATCATAGTTTAGTTAAAACTTAACACTAACCTTTTTCAAATAAACATAAATATTAATTTAACAGAAATTCAATTATTGTGTTTGGTGTTTTTCTGGTCCATTAATATTTGCAGTTTTGTGCATCGAATTATAATAAATATTGTTTCCAAAAATTTTGCATAACATAGATTATGTTAAATTTTCAATTAAACATCAGGGACTTTTGTTCTAGAACAATGCATAACAAGTGGATAATACACATTTCGCATTTCAAATAATATTATATTCTTCATTATTAAAAATTGTATTCAACATTATTTATAATCAAATAATAAGATTCGATTTTAAAGTAACTTTTATAAGTTTTTAGTATACAATTCTACATACATTTTGAACGGAGCGATAAATATATTGATTTTATCATGATGTGTTATTTTATATATTTTATATATATTTTTTTTTTATTTGAGTTCACGATAAATTGTTGATAAAACGCTTTGATTTTCAAAAATGGTCATGGTTTTGGATATAAAATTGGATTTAGTTTGTACTCAAAAGGTTAAACTTAAAAAAATATAATTCATACTACATTATCATCATTATCCAAGAAAAAAATTTATCAGCCTATCGTAATACTAGAATTAAAATAAATAACTTTATAGCTACATCAGAAACGAGAGATGAAATATACTTAGTGATAAAGAATGATAAATCATTTCCCCTTAGAACCGTTTCTCATATACAATGATGTATCAATGAAATCGTTGAATTCACATTTAAGTAATTTAACACATCCATAATAGTGACAAATTTAATTACAGAGCAATGCCCACTTTTCTACCTTGTTTAAGTTAATAGTGCAAAATTAATTAAATTAAAAAATTATCTCGAAAATTGATATAATTTAATTTAATGCTCATAATTTAACCAGTATAAAATTTAAGTTGTTGAACGTAGAATTCATAATAATCTTAATTTTATATTTTTGAATGTTTGTATGAATAATACAGCCTTAAGATGATGTTATTGTATTAACCAATAAAAACCATAACTTTTGTTAATATTGTTTAACTTCAGAATTATTAAACTAACTTATAACCTATATTATTTTAATATTATTTTGACAATATATTACGTATTACTCTAATAATTTTTTTCAAATCCCTTAACTTAGTTATGATACAACATACATTACATTTAAATATATAAGATTGTATTTACCTTTTTTTTTAAAAAAAATTAATAAAATAGTTGTATAGTCCAACTTCATCTTTGAATGAAATAACAATTTGTTATAGATTACAGAACTGTATAGGTGTATCTAGGCTTAAGTGTACCTTAGTTCACCAGCAAATCGGTATCGGTGTACCTCGTTTAAACTAATTCTATCGAGATGCCTAATCCGCATGTGACGAAATAAAATATATAATGACGTGTATAGTAGCATTTAACAATTTATATGCATGGAAACATTTTGAGATATTTTAAACATTTGATATTTTCGATTTTTTCAAAGTTAGAACTTCAATGATTTCTGTCAAAAACGAAAAGATTTTCAAATTATTTTAATGATAGTTAAAAATGCATAATTTAATTTTAATATTTATACCATTGATTTGAAAATTAAAAGCAAAAATTAAATATATTTTTATTTTTAAAATATTTAGTATGAATGTCTAAAATTTAAATTTTGATGAGATCCGATATTTATACATAATATATGCAAATAGACATAATTCAATATGCTTTTAAATTATTTCATTTTGGGTTATTTTTTGTTTAATGTTATATTAAATCATATCATATTATTTCTCTTTGCGTTATATTTTATTTAATGATATTTCGTATGTTTTTTTAGCCATAAAGTATCATTTTATAGTATTTTATTATTTTCGTTTAAAATAGAATATTTTAATACATTTTAAATTTTAATTTTTATTATTTAAATATAACGTTATAATCATAATATTATTTTTTGCAAGTTATAATTATCTATTAGTGATTAAAATATGTTTTGAATGTAAATCCGAAATTTAATTATTAACTTAAATAATTATTTTATGGTTTATAAGGGATGGTTTCAAAAATTTGGTTGGTGAAGGAAGAGCTAAGTCATAATATTCATTATAATATCGTAACAAAATATTATTTATTAATACTTCATAGTATAAGACTATAAGACATAGAATTGAATTAAAATTCAACACGATATCGTGTAAACTTTACATTATATATCCAAGATTAATAATATACTCATAAATATTTAAATGTATTTAGTATTTTACAATTCACTGAACATAGTACATATAATAAAATTGTTTTATAGCTTCTGATCATTCAGTTTTTAATAAATTTTATACAGTAAATTTTAATGATTTTAAATGAAGATGTATTCAGAGATCAGAATAATAAATTTATATACCTTAAAAGTTAAAACTATTAATTCATTGATAATTCATATTTCAGGAACTACTTTAATAATTTTTATAAAAATATTTTTTTCTATATACCCTTTAAATTAGACTTTTCTAATACACTGGTTCAGGTTTATATATTTAATTATATTATTTAAATGTATTACCAACGCAATTGAATTTCGAATTACTGTAATAATCTTAAATTTAAATATTCCATGTCTTATGTTATTTTATATAATGAATTAATACAAGGTTACCTATTGACTAATATAAAAT
This sequence comes from Melanaphis sacchari, assembly GCF_002803265.2. Classification (NCBI taxonomy): domain Eukaryota; kingdom Metazoa; phylum Arthropoda; class Insecta; order Hemiptera; family Aphididae; genus Melanaphis; species Melanaphis sacchari. The sequence goes on along the minus strand of NW_020270366.1, from coordinate 8,020,782 downwards.
ATAATTACTAGACTTGTTTTAATATACATTAAAACATACTTTCCTTACATATTAGTTCCAATTGAAAGATACTAATAGTTTTTTAACTCAAAATTTTGCACACAATTAATTAAATTATTCAAATAAATGTTATAAATAATTGTTATAACTCAAATAGTAACACACATTTTGAATATATTTAGTCAATATTTTTGTAACTATTCCTCAAGATAGTATTATTGTTTTAATAATATGAACAATAGGAAAAAATAATATCTCATTTTTGAACCAAAATGAATATAACTATTGCGGATTATAAACTTATATGGTGTAATAAGATTATTATGTACAATAAAAAGTATGTTATTTTATTTACTGATTGGTTTTAAAAAATATACATAGATACATAGCTGATAAAAATTAAATATTTTTATATAATTATTTTTAATTGTTAAACAATCTCATAGTCATTGCATAACAGCGATCATTTCTACAATATTATGTAGGTACAAATTTACAGTACATTAAATCAGTATGAACATTTATTTTACAATAACAATACAACATATAAATATTTAAAAAGATATTATATAAAACTATACTGACCATTTAATAATGTTCTTTGGATGACATTTAAATATTAAGCATTTTATGTTATGATAATAAAATAAAACAATTATATAACTTTGATTAGTTTCAATTCCATTAAAACCATAATTGGTCTGTTAGAATTTGTACATTATTTTGAAATTGGGTCAAGAGTTTTTAACTAAATATTTTCATATCCAACGTAGCGTTCGGATTTCAAAATTCTTTTTGAAAAGTTATTGTAATTAAACACCGATGGTTTTTCAAAAGCGTACACAGGTTTAGGATTGGGGTCGAGTAGAGCATCCAATAGTGTATGTATGGCATACTCAGGTAAAATTGTTTTCATAAACGTTTCATTGAGCGTTTGTTCATTAGCTTTTCCAGATGACCGCACTGGTTCGAACATGTGCTCCGGCTGAATGTTATTTGTGTTTATAACGATTATATGTACACCAGAATCCTTCAAATCTTCTCTTAGCGAGGTACTAGCACCAACCACGGCATGGCGCGCAGAATCGAACGCAGTCATTCCTTGTCGACGAGGATGTCCGTTGGATGTACCAAAGTTAATAAAGCGACCTGCAAATATAAAACATTTTAAAAAATTTCAATATTATAAACATTTATAGAGTATTTTTATTGGATTAATTAAGCTAATCTACATTTTATTGCAAATAATAGTCAATAGCCATGTACAGTCAAGTAATCAAATTAAAATTACGCAAGATGTGTTTAGAATTTATGGAAAATTAATAATATCTTTTTATTCGTATGGAGTTGAGTGATAAAATAATTTATTTATGTATGAAAAGTTAATTGAAAATCAATAAAATAAATAACAGTATGAAAAATTTACAAGAAGTGTCTCTTGATAATTCGTTTAGCGAAATAAAATAAAACAATAATCAAATATTTAGATAAGTTCCAGGAAGATATGAAATTAGAAGATACATTAAAGGCCCACTTAGTATTTAAAAAATAAGAAGAAACAGAAGAATAAGAATAAAAATAAAGCTATGTTTTTATTATAATTTTTTTTTTTTTTTTGACAGTTAATTCATTAGTATATATAATTAAAATAATGCGCATTTATATAATTATCATAAAAAAAAACCAGTTATAATTTGTCAGATAAAATTGTAATTTAAGAAAATTGGAACCGATTATTGAAATATTACGTATATAACATTTAGATTTAAAAAATACTATTTATATCAGTTATATAATCATTTTTATTAAGATTGTATTTGTTTACCTTTTTGGCTCACTAGTAGTGGGAAAAATGTTCTGGCCGTCTTGAGTGTTCCAAAAACATTAGTCTTGAATAACGTCTCCCATTGAACGCTCTCCTGCATTTCGATTCTTCCCTTCAGGCATACATCTGCGGTATTTATGACAGCCCATAAACCTAAAAATAAAATAATACGCTGCCAATAAACTGTGATAAAATGTTTTGAACAGTGAAATTATTCGTCTAGTAACTTGTTTAAAATCTTTGATGGATTTTTTTATAGCGATGAGTGTTTTTTCATCAAAATACAGTTTTTGGAGTAGTGAAATATCATAACTCCTCCATAAAAATATATTAAACATTTGTAAAACATCATGTTTTTTTACAGCTAAAGTTGATATTCTAATAAATACTTAAGTAAAAAGTTATATTTATATTGTAAATAAATCTTATTGTTAATGTAATATTATTACAATAAATGTTAACTTAGATTGCAAGAATATTTAAAATTCATTGAATATCTTAATTTTGATAATATTAACACAGTATTATGATTAACTGTGTTATTTTTTTAGAATTAATTATCTATACTATGTAGCTTTGTCACGTTTTTTTTTTCTACTTCAAATAATTATCATTAAGTTTAAAATTATATAAACTAATCAAAAATAGGAGTCAATATTTTTTTAATTAAAAAACCTCATACATGTTGACATTTATTAACTAAAAAAAAACTTATTATACATAGTAAACATAAAATAACTTAGAAATTAAAATAAAACCCATTTATTTATGCAAGTAATAAATTAAAAATGACCATCAAAAAATATCGATTATAAAAACCTTTAGTTGGTATTAGTAAAAGTAGGAGACTTAAGAATTCAAGGATACGTTTAACTTAATTTAGTCTTATAAAACGTTTGGTTATTAATTTAACATTAATATTTTAAATGACTGCAGTCTTTGATATGAACTTGAATTAGTTTTACTAACATTATGTACCTGTATACGATATGTTTACTATATAAACAGTAAAATATGTGTATATTTAAAAGTAATAGCAGCTAAATATTGACCATGATTTGGTAGGTAAAATTGTATTATTGTTTCAATATGAATAGTTATAAGTAAAAGTCGGATTTATATTCTCTTAAAATTCTTAAATATTATGATATTTTTATGTCGTTTAAAACAGGCAATATATTCTCTTAATATTCTTTTAAAATACCAGATATATGATGTTTTATTTCTTAAAAATTCAAAATATTTTTTCAATATTAAAAAAATAAAAATACATATATTTAGTTGAAATTTATTATTTATTAATTATTATACTATTTATTAACTTGTATTATTAATTAATTAATTAATTAGTTAGCTATATTATATAATATCAACACACACCGGTACGGATGATTGAATATTTGTGACAGCTAACGAAATAACCGGTGTGCTATCGCCATCGATAAGATATATCTGATGATTAATTTATATTAGAAGTTAGAACCTATAAATAAATCGTATAGTGAATATTGTATTTATCAAAATTCCGATATACGTGAAATATTCTCAAATATTCTCTAAAAAACAAATGTGTAAAATCATAAAAATCCAACTTCTAGTTATAACTTATAATTTATAAGTGATTGTTAGTTAATAATAAATTAACATTATAACATCAATAGTTAATAATAATAGTCACTATATTATAGTGTATAAAATTACCAACCAATTATTGAAATCGTATAATACAATTTATTTTAATTTTGTTTGTAAATCCATAAAGAAAAAAATTAATAATCGCAGAATATATTTTTATAACATGATAAATAATATATACAAATGTATATTTTTATATTTAATTAGTTTTTAATATTGTATTATTGTAAATAAATACTGCAAATACTACAACGAGTACAACGGTTGCTAATTCATTCTTATATTAATATATCATAAATCATAATATTACGGGTACGTGTGTAATAAGTTTATCTTATACGATTTTTACTATTGTCCTGAATGCATATTGTATAATATATGATATAGTACTATATATATTTATAATCCTTGTATAGTAGTTTAATATTATTTTTACCTAAGGGTCGAGTAGAATGTTAATAGCAGTTACAATCACGTACAAGCAATTGGGTGATAGTCGCCGTTAAAAAAATAAGATAGCCAGCAAGGTTGTCGCTTAGAATGATAATAATTATTAATGTATAACTTGTTCACAAGGACTGTAGCGAGGTACGCCCGTTTGCTTAAATCTATCTCGGGCGTATACATTCCTCCGCGTGACTGACATTATACACTGCTTATAGTATTATATTGCAGGATTATATACATAATATATATAAATGTATATATATATATATATATATATATATATATATATATATAGAGAGAGAGAGAGAGAGAGAGAGATAGATACATAATATATTATGTACTGTTATATTATAGGCATTGCTGAAGAATAGGGTATGGCATCATTATACTGCTGCATATAAATAGGCTGAACAGGCATCTGGCCAACAGAAAATAATAATATGTGTTTGTGTGAGAGAGGAAGAAAAAGTGATTTTTATAATGTATTTACATAGGCAATAATGCTATAAGACTTATACCAGCTGTCTTCAATTATTCAACTCTTAAGATGGTTTCTAGTTCATGTACATTGTACATACGATACACATAACATAGATTATAGGTACATGCAACACGCACAATGTACTTCACACATATTATATTGCATAATAATATATAAAGATTTGTTTGCAGGACTATATTAATACTTCTCGTCATGACGATACTTTACAATGACTTGCCATGATAAAGGTTTAGAATTAAGTTACAACTTCCTGTGTAAGGTTCGTTCAACGGTGGCAGTGTGACACGAATCACGCGGTCGCCAGCCAGTACCCACTAAGTCGTTTTTCTCTATTATCTCCAACTAATTATGGTTTGACCGTAAAATTGTAAAAATCACTGTTGTAGTACTTATTCTCTATAGAGCGTTTGACAACAAAACAATAATTACTTCTCATTCAGACGTTGTAAGAATGTGAAAACCTGAAATATTCGCGAAAAGACGTGTACCATTCAATACTGTCGTTCTACAATATATATTATATATATATATATATATAAACTATAAAGTATACGAAATAATACAACGTAGATGAAAAAATGACTCTAGGCTATCATTGTTCAAAATCCTATTCTCATTTCTTGTATTACATGTTATGTACTAAGTAGTATATGTATGTATAAGCTCTAGCCATAAAAATATTTTGATAGTCATCAGACAAGTTTTTAATATCGCTATTTTATATAATTTTCGTTATCCAATCCAATATTATTTATGATACGATAATATAATATAATATATTTATTGATATATTAAATTATTATCAAACAACAACCGATCAAACATTAAAGTTCCATAAATTTATATTTTATAACAATACTAGGTATACTGTTCATAGAATAGTATCTCGCAATATTCAAAAAATTATGTATATATATATTATATGTGTACTGTGTGCATGTGCATGCGCGCATGTATATGTCAAATTACTTAGTAATTACTACCTATATATTCTATATATAGATTTTAAATACTTACCTTACTAAATTAAAATAATTTGAAACGAATTAAATTCTAGTTTTCTAAATTGCTTGATATTTAATATAAACAAGGTAAACTTTGTGTCAGTAACGCAAATTTTTTTTTATTCTATAATAGTAGTTTATATCATTTATGCGATTTCTAATAAGCATAGTTTTATTTATGAAAAAAATGTTTTGAAATTACGTAATTTAATCATCAATATATTATGTTATATTATAAGTAAATGGTAATAAGTTATTACTAATAACTGATAAGTCTTAGTGTTTTAAAATGTTGTAAACAAATTTATTGTACAGTCTTTATTTGTAAGATATAGATTCTTTTGTTCACTGCTATATTTTAATGGTGACATTAAATGACTAAATTTTAAAAAGATACTATTCAAAATATAATTATATGATTAGTTAACACTTTTCAGTTATAAAAATATAGGTATCTAATTGGTTTTTGTGATTAACCATTGTGTATTTGTGTGTATTTCACAGTAAGTAAATTTTGTCGGTCGAAAAGTAATTTATTATCTATCTTATATTTAACGTGACTTTTTTTAAGGAGTGTCGAAGAAGCAATATATAAATCATGATGCGGGTGTGTCTTGTCCTATTGTACATGAGTAATAATTGTTATTGTTTGTGTAATCGCATTTCAACGTTAAAAGATCGACAAATTTTGAAGAAAAAAATAGTTGTTTAAAGTATATAATCAGTACATATCTAGGTAGTATAGGTACTAATCCATTAAAAGTACACGTGGTTTTTAAAACATAATAGTCAACTAAAAATATGGCAAATAGCAAATATTCAAATTTAAAATAGTTTATCTAATCAATTTTCTCTATTATTATATATATATTAATTTATTTTTCGCAATTTCATACACGTTAAATGTAACGTATTTCAAGTATAATAATAATAATAATAATAATATATTTAAGTTTATTCAAATAAATTTAAATATTCCATAAAAACACATTAACTCTATGCTTTATGGAAACAAACGAGTAAACATATGCATAGTATTCTTATAAATATATAGAAATAACTAATAAGAGTATAGTCTTATGGTCTTGTAAAAAATTAATTGATTTTTGGATTTAAAAAAAAAAAAAATGATAAAAATCAATAGATTCGATCAATTAGAGAAACCGCTATAAACGCTAAAAACAACACGGTATAATTACAAACTCAGAGTATATATAGGAAGTGATCGCAAAAGTCCAGATGATTATTATGTACTTATAACCTATACCGATTGATTTGATACACTTTGCTTGGTCAGTCAACCGAATTCGTTTAATCAGCCAATACCTATAATATTCATTACTTATTAGTTCCCAAACTACCGCGACAACGTGCCTATATACTTAAACACCATAGACAAACAGAATGTTTATGCACATGATTCAGAGATTGTGATCGAGAAAAAAAATGTACGTTAACAACACCGTATTATTTTGTCTATTGTTGTATAATTGTTAAATTCATCGGCCGTAAACAATTTATCGTATTTTTTTTTCGGATAGCATAATATAATTACCACATGGTAGTGTGGTATACGCTCATGTTGTTATTGTTGTTGTTTTTATTATTATTATTATTATTATTATTATATACCTACTGATAGGGCTTATAATTAATATATATAGGTACGTGTGCTTGAGTGCATACTGCATTTATAATAATCATCTCCAGTGTAATCACACGATCGATCTCTAGTAACTCACACACACAATCATTAATCTCAAATACAAGCGCGCGATGTGCAAGTTTGATCGAACCGCAATATACACAACAAAAATTGTTGTATTACCTTCCAAAGAGAATGCACAAGGAATATAAGTACTAATTAGTAATTATCGTAACAAATAGAGCACAGTATAACATTTTTTTTTTCCATTCTATTCTATAATTATAATTTCAATAATATACGTACAGTCGTGGACGTATTAGATATTAATATTTTATTGTATTAATAGTGTATACAAATATAATATATATATGTATACCTACGATCATTGTAATACTTCTTCTAACAGGGCCGGCCACTGATGTGAATGACCGAGTAGCCTAACAGTACACAACATACCAACACATGGTGCGGCGGTTGTCAAAGAGAAAGTATATATAGCGTTTCGATCGTGTAATTTTTTTTTTCCTTGTCACTTAACTATTTAGATATTTTCTGTCATAATCTACACGTGTGATATATGTTTATAATATATATATATATATATATTATATGTGTGTATTTATTATTTAGAAAAAAATTGTAAGAGTTAATATGTCAAACTGTGACAAATGACTATAATACGTGTAATACTGCTCAAAATAACCCGAAGAATAATATGCGAAACGAAAAAGATGAAAAATATAAACACGACAATTTTAACGTTTATGGCAATATTTGAGTAGAAAAGGTGTCTCTTTTATTATTTTGCTTTTCCACATTTACGGAAACTCACATACATATACAAACATTAAAATATTATTATGGTTGATTGTTTATCAGTAGAAAAAAAAATTTTCCCAACAATTTTCTATGCTAACCCTTAGGTTAGGTGTGTCCTATATAAATATAACACATATTTTTTGCCCGTTAGCCAAACGCACTAGATTCCTAGTTGTATAAACCAGTTGCTTGTTCTAAGAGTAAAAAAAAACTCGTTTATATTATAGTAACAAAGTTTACTCAATAGTGTAATTAAATTTTATTATTCAAGAACGTCAATATGGGTCAATACGCGCAGATAGTTAAAGATTCCTACCTAAATGAAAATACTTCCTTTAGATGATTAGTTACCGATTATATATTGAACACAATAATAAATACCTATAAACCACATACTTTTAAATTATATAACATAGGTACTATTAAATAAAGATAAAAATGAGTAAATTTTGTACTACCGTAGATATTTTTCAAAAGTAATTTAGAAAAATCAAATTCACATCTATTATGTAAGATATAGTAAATATTAGATGTATGTATATATAGGTTAGGTTTTAACAAAAAACCAAATATTTTAATTACATTATATTGAATAAGTAAGTTTTTAGTACAAATACATAGCAATGGTACCACTACCTATAAACTATAAAGTCAATGTAAAAAAAAAAAAAATATTAAAAAAGAAATTAAAATTAAAATGATTAATGTATAGGTAACATTCTATCGTGTTAAAAATATTTTTAGACTTAGAAAGCATCTTTTTTATTTTAAAATGTTTAAACATTAATTTATACCTTATGGTATGTGTACCGAATCATTTTTAATATTTTACACTTGCACATAATAATGTTAAGCTTAAAATGTGTTAACACCGCTGATTCCAAATAATCAGAACGAATCGTGTATCATATTATAATATTTAACTTTGTGTGTACACATCAAAACAATAATTTATTGTATAATACTAGTTTTGAATCATTTGTACCTTTTTAATTAGACGATTATTGTACTATATTAGAGCGGTATTCAATAAAAATTTACCAATAACTAAATTTTAATTTGTTATCTATTTAATTCCATCATCATATGTCTATACCCATAGGTAGTAGAGCATAACTTTAAATACTGTCTGTTTTTAAATATACTCTGTATACAAATTTAAAAAAAAAAATTAATAATAATAAAATAGTAAACTAAACAACAAATTAGTTATATATGAAACTTACAAATTTAATTTATTTATTTTTTGTGTGTTTATTTATTTATTACTGTACACTGAATAATAAAATAATATGATTATCAATGTCGCTCTATGACTCGTGTAATAAATTATAAACCTATCTAATTAGTAAAACTGTAAAAGTAAATTTGATTGTTTACAATTACATCATATTATATTTAAATAGTTTTTGAAAAATAATTAGAACGGAAATTATATTCAATTATTGAGATAATTTTTATCTCGTGAATAGTTTTTATCCTTGTAAATCAGTATAAGTAATTAATATACTAATCATAACTACACTTTGAGTTTAATACTTGAGATTTCACTTATAAAGTACTTAACATAATATTTGATACCATAAATTAACATATTATATAAAATTTAATGATAACATTGTGTTTGATAAATAATAATATAGAACTCGATATTTTTATAACATCAAAGTTATGTATCTACCTACTTAACTTTTTTACATGTCATAATATCTGAAATGTAATAAGTGATAAATTTTATAATTAATTCATATAGTAGATAGGTTATACTATTTATATTGTTAAAAATATAAACCATATATTTTTATGAATAATATATACATTTATATTTGATATACAAATTGTATCTGAACTACCCATCTCCGTTAAATTCAGTTTACCAATATTAAACCCAATTTATTTAAAGTTTTTTATAACATACATCATGTTATTTTAATATATGCTACGTATATTAACTACATTTGGGTTAATTAAAAAGTTATGATGTAGTCTTGACAACAAAGAAAAAATTTTAATTTTATTATATTATACTGTATTATAATGTATTATAATATTAATAAATCAAACTTATAATAAAATTAAATTTATAACTTTATGTATGTTACTGTGTTAACTATTGCCATATGAATAAATAATTAAAAATTAATTCTATTTAAAAATTTAAAATATTTTATTTTACACCTACTTATATATTAATATATACAAACAAATAATAATAAAAATATGATTGTGAAGATTATAACGTATTGTATGCATTTTTTTTTTTTTTTTTTGTTCATTTATATCTATTGCATTATTTTATACAAAAATATACGATTATGATTTCTAACCGATGAATTAAGTTGGATATTTGTATGGTTATTATTATTACTGATATTTCTTAAAAAACGTACGTCTCACAATTGATTACGTCGCTTATATGGAGAATGTGCGCGTAAATATATTTTTCAGCTCTATAATATTAAAACCGAGAAAGTCTCGGTTGATTCTTAGCAAAATGATTTTAACTATCGTTGATCTCCATAGAAGATTACATTTTATTATTAAACTACTCAAATTTTTCTTGTTCTTCGACTTTCGTAAAAAATATTTATGTCTACATTTATATTATCACGTTTTACTATTAAATTACTGTTTTCAATGAATATTTAAAGAAAAATTAAAACAATAACACTCAAATGTTTATGGTTGTTATTAAGTAGCTACAAATTTGTATTATTTTACATTTTTACTCGTGACAAATCATTCAAAGTACCTATATAAGTATATGTGAAAATATGCTCTTCTATGTATACCTAATAATATAATATAATATGTATTTTTAATACGAACAAAAAAATCTACGATTTTAATACAAAAATGTCTCTTTTAAAATGACTGTTCCCATCACATAGTTTAAAATACACAATAATGTTAAAATTGTGCATAGCATTCAGTACTTACGATTAAAGTTTACTATCTTTAACATTTATATTTATATTATATGTTAATATTACGGTCAATTGAAATTGTAATTATTTAAGTGCGTATTTTGTGTGATATAATGATAGTATAGTATGTATAGATGTGAACTGTTTCGCGAATTATCGCAACTAAATTAAAACTTAAATAGGTAGTGTTTAAAATCAAATTATATTTATATTCTATGTGTTTGATTTCATCAACAAAAAATGAAAACAATTACCTATTTACAAGGACAAGGCGTATCAAAGAAGGCGAGAACGTCGTGTTTAAAATTTAAGATGCGTTCGACATTATTTCTATCAACGACAAAAATTATTAAGATATTCGCTACTCTCACTTTACGGGTACGATTAATGTAGGTATTTCGATTTGTTTTAGCGAATATAGGTTATGATTGGTAGTTACTATAATAATCTGCCACGTACTTACCCATCTAGGAAATCTATGATTTTAGTTGAATTATTTTTTTTTCTTTATCAAATTGTTAATTAGGTACAATCGATAGGTAAAACATCATTAGATTATAATTTATGAAATTTTAGATGCGTAAAAATCAAATTATATGCACTTAATATTACTTAAAATATATTTTTTCTGAAAAATTATTAATTGAATACATATAATGTATTGTTATAATTTAACATTCTATCATAAATGTATACATATATAATGGAAAACTAAAATCCTAAAACAAAATTAATCTTAGGAAATTTTTAAATATAAATTAAAATTTACTGTACTTTAATTCATAAAATTGGTTGAGATATTATTATTTAATAAATTGTTAAATAAATACGAATAGTTAATGAAAAAATTCTTTAGACATAGATAATTAATACTACTTTTACTTTAATTTTAAATAGGACGATACAGTTGTTGATATTTGTTAATATTTAAACAACAAGTTATCTTTAACAAATACAAAATATAAAAATCCAAAACTTCACTTTATAAATTAAGAATATAATTAAGTTTATTGGTAATTGGTAGTTTAGTAGGTAATAATTAGTAAAAATTATAAGAATCAGTATTATAATGGTTATAAAACGACTAATATATAATATAATAACTGTTTTGGAATATATAATTAAATATATATATATATATATATATATATATATATATTTTTTTGTGAACATCTTTGAGTCTAGATGAGTTAATAATAATATATCATTTAAATCTAAGCAGTTTTTACTTTTTAGTACCTAATAAAAATAATTTCTTTTCCTTTTAATTCCTATTATTAACTATAATATTATCAACATCTAACAAAATATTGATCTTTAAATTTTAAATCATACATTTTAAATACAACAGAATAATTTTTACAAGAACAGGGTGTTGATTCCTTGTAAATTTTTTTCTTCGATCCTATACAATGCTCTCTAGCTGAAATCTCATTTCATACCTCTCCGTTAAAAAAAAAAAAAAAAAACGGGAATATATACGCAAATTAAATATTATTTTTGAAATAATTTTTGTTTTTTTAAAAATGGTTACCAAAATGTAGACAGTCTTCACTTAGAATTAATTTTCACCGCAGAAACCCATTGTTTATCATTGAATTCAAATTTAAAAAAATCTATTACAGTGATCTACTCAAAAACGAGTTCTACTCGTAACCTAGCATAGTAAAGTTGTATCCACTTGCTTATCTTTTTATAACTGTAGATCATATTTTTTCAAATTTTAGATTTCAAAAAAATTGTATAGTATTTAAAAAAAATATTGTATTACTATCGGAGGGTTATTGTTATCATTAGATTTATTGCATTAAGAACTAAGAATAAAGATACCAAGAATAATATCTTTGCTATTTTTGATACTAAATTAAAAAAATTGTTAATCGTATGTTAATTTAATAATTTAAATAACATTTATTTAACAAAAAATTTAATAATATTTTATTGACTTATTGTTTATTTAAATAGGTATACTATAAAATTTCAAGAATTTGTAATTTTTATTTTTAATAACATTACCTAAATTTCTTTCCTGGCAGATTCAATAAGTTTAATATTTTAAAGTATATATATGATACAATCTTAAATGTAAATCTATTTGATAAAGAAACAAATTTACAAATTGTATATGAATTATAATATGTGGGTGCTTATTATATAAAATGAAGGCTATATTATTATATTATTATAGGCTTTTAAAATATGATACTGTGTCAATGTTCTTACAATAGACCTTGAACTGAGTAAAATAATATTCTTTAACTTATCTACTCATTTCAACTTTACTACATAACAGTATTGCTATGAATTAAATACGTAACTGTGGGAAGGTGTCATGTTAAAAATTAAAAACTAGTTCAAATAAACATAGAGTTGTCATATTATTATGCTTAAGCATATAATTTGCAAGGTATTTTTGTTTCATGGTCGTTTATCAATTATTATTCAAAAGCAAAATATGAAAATCTCTATTGAAAAATTTGACGAATTATTTCAGAAAAATATTTTTATTAGTATAATATTATGTGTTATATAATATTATATACCTGCATTAAGTCATGTCAGGTTGTACACTATACTTTGTGCACTTACATATTCATAAAAACCACGTTATTACCATAAATTCGTAAATATAATATTTTTAACATTCTGAAAGGCTAGCAACGTTTTTATGATTCGTAGAAAAATCCAATTACAAACTTCAACAAATAATAATCATATAGTTACTCTGACTTTTTCGAAGCACATAATATGTATATAAACTTTATTTATCGTTAAAATAAAATGTTATTTATTTTTATTATTTCCTAAGAACAAAAATTACCTATTTGTAAATAAACAATGATTTAGAATTTTTTTGTTTGAATCAACTTATGCGCATTTACAAATTTACGGCATATGAAAAAAGTGAATAAAATTTACAAGTGAGTAAATTTTTAAGTGTCTAAAAATTAAAAGATGTGGAAGTGCATAATATATGCATACAGTAATCTTTACAATTTTATCGCCGTAATATATTATGGTCAGGCGTGAAACGACAAAGGTAACATTCATATTACATTTCCGGATAGATATCTATTTTAAACAGAATTTATTACGTTCAACTAGCCCATATTTCTTCAGAATTACGTTAATTCTACGCACATACAATTAATTACTTTATTATATAAAATATTAATGATATAATCAGCGTTTTTATATGTAATAGTAATATAATGATAAATGTAGTGTAGGCATGTAGTGATGGTCACTAACCTATCCATCCTATCCATCTTATAGCCAATGATTAATTAACTAACTTCTTGTCAACATAATATTATTATTTTGTAACACTATTAACTTTTACCGTGATTTTTTTAATCACATTAATCATTAACAATATAATTACTTTGAATAAAATTTTACATAAATAACAATACTAAAATTAATTATTGTTTATGCAAATTTAAAAAATGTATTATTTCAATGAGAAAATAGTTAATACACTAATATTTTTTTTATAAGACTTGATACTTTATAATATTTTTGAACACAAAACTGACAAAACTAAAAATCATTATTTACATAAATTACCTTTAATATACAAAATTAAATATGAAACAAATACAAACATGGGAATTTTAATTACCACAAAATAATGTCTGTAAAAAAATGTCTCATTTGAATTTTATAAAACATTAATAGGTACTAATGTTAATTGTAATAGTATTTGCATACGTTGCGTGGAATGTAGTTATTTAAGTTTAATGGAAAAATTTAGATTCATTATTTTATTAATGTTAATTTAATCGCTTTTTTCAAACTAATGACTTATGAGTTTATGGGCATTATAGCTTCCTTTCTATATTACTTTTTAAAAGTTACTTACTCGATTTATTTAACATAAATATAGGTACTAGTGAGTACATCAAGTTTTGTAATATTACCTATATAGGCAATAACCTACTAACACAAGTGCACAACTTCCAGTCTTTCTCAATTATTAAGTATCTGCTGTTCTCTGAGTTCAATATGTTTACCATTCGTTAACGCTCAAGTTAAAAATTTAGAATCACTAACATATCAAATATATACATAACAGATGATTTACTGACCGTCTTCCCCGGCGGGCAGATGCCTTTTGACAGTAATCACGGCCTCGTGCAATGAATCCTCGCGAGTCACGTCCAATGGCACAAACACGATACCTCCTGGTGCTCGTTCCACGTCCGTGGAGGCAGATTCACGCTGCTTGACGCGCGAACGAAGCAAAGCGCAGGCTCCAGATGATGGGCCTGACGGCAGTATGCAATCAGACGACTCGACCGCATCTGACCGGACGTCCGGCTTGTAGCCGGCAAACACCCGGAAACCAGCAGCCGCCAGCCGGTCGCAAAGTTGTAGTCCAGCAGACGTCTCGCACGACGTAACTAGCACTGATCGAAGCGCCGGAACTGCGTCCACGGTTTTCCTGCTCATTTTTCGCAACAAGTATAGCACCTATAACAACGACCAAATCAATAAAATAATATTAATATATTTATATAAATTATAAAATATAGTACGAGGGTGCTGATTTGAAAACTGGTGAAGCACACTCATCCCTTCACTAAGATAGTGCCAATAATTAAAATATTACGATATAATCTTGTATACTTTTATATAGTATTTCTATGATGTCTTTAGCAATTAAATAAAAATAAATACCGGTAAAAATATCATTCACATATTATTATTATTATTATTATTATTATTAAGAATTAATTATAACTAAACATTCTATAACTACACTAACATACAAGGCACAACACCTACGCGCTCTACACTAATCTCAATGTACATTACTTTATAGTCAATTTTATAGTCTACTTTTTTAAAAAAAAATCTCCTTGTTGGGTTAGCTGAGCTGTAATAGGTAGACTACCTATCACCTTTAGATATATTAAAGTTTGGTAAGATTGAATAACAATATCAGAAAAAAATAGTAAAGTATTAAATATGTAATAACAATTAATCAATAATATAAGCTAGTATTCAATATTATTTCAATAGAAAAAAATAGTTAACATAAAATTGATTATTATTAATGTACATTGTACATATCAGACAATTATCACCCTCTGTAGTTTACGATATATATACGTTGTAGGTATATACAATTAAATAGGATGATATTATAACGTGTATGACGAGAGCCGGAAATATTCTTCCTCTATATACCTACATATTATACGTTATAAACTGCATAAATCCCATTCAAATACATGTGGTCGTGTGCATCGATATTGTTTTAGTTTAGATCATAAAGGTGGACATGAAAATTTCATATTCAACGTATAGGTATTATTGATGCGTATATAGATACCGTAATCGGTAAACCACATTCGAAAACAACTTCGAGTATGTACTTTCTCTCTGTGGAAACGTCTGAAACTCTGAACTGATATACTGGATTTTATGCAAGCAAATAAAAATGAGTTTTATCAAATTTTTATTTGAAAAAATTATATTATTAATGTACAATATTTATAATTATAAAACAAATATTGTTCATATTAATTAACGATCACCGGACCACATTTCACTGCCTATTCGCATAAAATATAATTATTTAAATGTTGCTACCTGCAGTGTAGTGAAATCCAAAAATAATTAAAATTGACAATTTTTAGAAGTGATAACTGTTACTTAGTAATGAATTATTATTAAACAATATTTAAAGTAAACAATTATATTTATGTAATAAGAATATATTAAATTCTAATAGACACATCATATCGTTTTTATTTATGTTTATAATAATATTATATAATGTATATAGGAACCAAATAAAAAACATATAACAACATATATTCTTAAATTTTGCTGCTAGGATAGTACATATTGACCACATACCAAATAATTATAATCCAGTACTTAAAATTCTAAGACCATCAACTGATGATAATCTGTACCGTGTATCTGTAAACCAAGTGTTCCTAAGAAAACTCACTAGCAGTTCTATTGACTGTCCTGTATTACTAAGTCAACTTAATTTCCATATATCTAGCTTCCAGTCTCGAACAACTTATCCTTTTTAACACCAACAATTATTCTCATAATACATTGATGTTCAAAATGACGCGTGCTATTAATGAGGATCGGTCAATTACTTTCTGTTAAAATTTTCGTTAACAGAGTTTATATTTTTCTTGTACATATTCATATTTTAAAATATATAATAATATGCATATATCATATTTTATATCATACTTATATTTTTTTCTGTATTTTGGGCCAAGACTCATTTTGTTATAAAAATAAATTTATAAATATGTATGTATGTAGGTATAATATGTATATAAATAACATTTTTAAAAATCAGCATAAATTCCATGTTATTGGTAGTATATTATCAGTAAGTTAATAGTCACTACGTCTACGAGTCAATTTAAAATATAAAGTTTTTTTATTTTTTGATTTTAATCAATCAACGTTCAATGAGTCATAGTAATGGATGGAGAGATATTGTGTTTAATTAATATATATACATTATCATGCATAGGAGCTAAAAAAGGTAAGTTATTACTTATTATAATATTTTCATTTGTCTTATGTGCGTACCGCACTAACGACTATGATCGTTTTATGTTATAATACGAATATTATGTTATCTGCAACAACTACTTTAAACTATTCAGCCAGGGATTTCTGAAGTCTATTTTTTCATTACGAAATTTATTTCGATATTATATAGGTACCAAATAATCACTCAAGGACTGTATATAAATATATTTATAAAGTTTTCATTTTGAGTTCTAATATCTATACTTAATATTTTCCATGTTCTATCACAAAATATTATTCAAGTCGATTTTTTTTCTAAAAACTAAATTTTTTATAGCATTAAATTCAATAAATAGTTTCATTGTTAGCTTATAAAATATAATATCAAAATATTTCAATATAATTACGAAAACTGCTTGTTTCAATGATCATTATTTAAATACATTATCGTTTAATTATATTTTCAGCAATATTAACAATATAATATTTCATAATATGTCATAAATAAATATATTATAATTAATTACCCATTATGGATCACTTACAATTTATTATAAAATACGTAGATTGAATATTTGTGTGCATTACCACACCATGTTAACAATATATGTTATATGAGTACTTATATAACATAAAATAGTATAATTTTTCTTGTAACCATATCAAAATATAAACATTGGTAAATTAACATTAAGCGCAATGTTAAACTCCATTCTTTATTGTAAAATATATAATTAATTTCATATTAATTGAATATAAAAAAATAGTATCACTAAGAGATATTTTATTTTAAAAGTAAATTAGATATTATTATATGTGAATTGTTAACCGTGCGTCTGTGTCTACAATTATTGATAATAGCCAATTTCTTTATTGTATAATTATTTGCAGATTGTAAATAATATTATATTATATTTTTAATAACTAAAAACAATGTGTTTAAAGTAAACGTAGGAAAGCGTAAAAAATAAACAAAAATAAAACATAATATTAATTATAAATTTCCAGCTAGACACGATTTTAAACGCGTATAATGGTAGATAATGGTAGTTAGTCTGTATAGTGAGTAAATATATTTGAGCCAAATTAAATTATGAAAAAAAAAATGATTTTATCTAACTATGATGATTATGTTGCATAGTTAACTTAGTCGTGAATATCACGTTTTGCTCATCAAATGTCTTTCTATAGAAATAAACTTAATAAGCCAATTATTATTGTTTCCTAACCTAGAATATTCTTTTAAAGAAAAAAAGACAAGCCCCCTGTTCTTAAAAAGAAAACAAAACGTTCCGTTATACTTTATGCTTTTGTTTTATAAGTACCTATGCGGCTATGCGTTATATTGTAATATACAACTGTTTTGGCAATTGGTATACATTATTAAATTAATAATAACCCATGTAGCAGTCATACTTTGTAATAGCAACACGTTCAATTGTGATAGATATTCACCTGATGATTTAGTATATTTTTATCAATAATTAATATTTATAATTTTAATTTTAGTATACATTAGTGCAATAAATTATATTATAGTATTGAAGAATAAGTAAATATTACTATAAAAATTACTGTAAAATTTAAAAAAAAATAATTCACAAAACAAAGAAACCTTCCAATGAAATAATAAAAAACTAAAGTTTAAAAAAGTAAAATTTATTTTATTTTATTTTAATTTTATATTATTCAAATTACTTTTTAAATGTTTCTAAAGTAAATGAAATTGGTGGTAATATATTTTATAGAGGATAGATTATAAAATTAAAATAAACTTGCCCGTCAAATCGTAAAATATTGTACGAACAAAAACAATTTATAATTCTACATAAAATTACAAGATGTTGCAAGCGCCAATTGCCTAACGTTATTCAATAATTTATTAAACAACAAATAATTGAATAATTAGTTACAATTTTTCTGATAAATATTTAATTTGTATTTGTTAAGCACTATTAAAAGTTTAATTTTAATAAAGGTTATTTATGCTATACTGTATATATAAAATTTAAATTAAATATGGTTATATTAAATTTATTGAATAATTTTAAGTAATATTCAGAATAATTGAGTAACTATAGTTATTATATATTATATACAATATTACACTAATCATATTTATTTTTTTTATCATTGTATAAATGAAATCTTAATTTTAACAAGTATAGTATTAAGAATTTGTTTGACATTTCTACGAATACGAGTTACAAAATGATAAACTATTTATGAAAATCATTAATTTGGTAAATAAAAACAACATAATTACATAAATAATTGTCATAACTCATAACTAAAATTATAATTTAAATATTCAAATAATTAAAATTCCAATGAAAGTAGGTAATTCAGTAATTATTAATTACATATAATATTGAAGTAATATTATTACTATATTTATATATATATAGCCATATATATGTATACATTTATCATAAAAAATCTTGTTTTTATTAAAACAATAATTAAGTATTATTTTTAAAATTTCATTTGGAAATGTTGATATATTACGTTGCGTTTAATTAACTTAAAATATTTATAATATATTATTATTCAAATAATTCTTATACAGCTATTTTACTATGCAAATAAACAAAAATACAATTTTTTATTTACCTCTACATCAAAACTTTTAATATTTAAATCAATTCCATATTACATAATAAATGCAGCTATCGCCTATCATCTATTAATAATAGTTTCAATGACGTGAATTATATTCATATATATGACAATAGTATTATAATAAAATTTGTAACTTGTAACATTTACTAACAATCAACATTCTGTGTTGTCTTTTAGTGATTGGAAAGTCAACTGTAGTGAAATCAAATATCAAAATACTAAATATATAAACTAACTTGTATATGGAATTCGCATCATCATAATATATTCATTAGAGATTAGGAACGTGTTTTTATTTATACTATAAATAAAAATAATATTTTTCCAAGGTTTTTAAATTAATTATCATAGAAGATGTACATACTATATCATCATAATTATGTCCGATTAGATATAATATATGTATCTATTTAGTCACACACAGGTAAAAAAAAAAATAAACTATTAAGTTGTCGTTTTAAAATATTTTCTATTTTTCGTGATTAAAATGTGCTATTTAGAAAGTGTTACATTATTTAATAACAATTTGTTATTATTAAAATAAAATATTAAAATGACGTCGGTTATACAGCCAAAACTTGAATAATCGACTGAAAAAAATTTCTGATACCATACACTTTATAATGTACATTATGTATAGGTACAGTACATTAATGTATATACTATATATATACATTATTATAGACCTGAAATATTGGGTTTTAGTCAAAATCGTTCAAACGAATAAAGAAAAAGATTTCAAATAGTTCAACCGTTACTTCGTAAAACAAACTTATAGTAATAACAAACTTCCAATTCCATATTATTATCTTTACATCGATCCGGATTCATGTAATTATGTATTCAAATACGATTCGCAATATTAACACGATAACGACATTGGTTGTCGGTTGAGTATTCCAAAAAGGCTCTTAGACCTCAGTGTTGATAATTGGTGAGCGAATCTTATAGAAAGCGTTTGAAACGTTCTCGTACACACGTTTATAGGTATATTATATAATACATTATACGAGTATCTACCAATATTACTCTTTCAGAGCCGAAGAGGCAAACCACGCTTCGACGCTTTATGAAAAGATTACAATATTTAAGTTATACCCTAGTCGTTTATAATAAGTACAAGAATATTATTAAAATAAATCGTAAGCATATATAACCCGTTTTGTTATTAGCTGGTAGCGTGTTTTCGTATAAACATATATATATATATATATATATTATCGATATTCCAACTCCAAGTTTCCCTGAGTGGTTAGTCACGATTTGAATGAAATGAGCAAAATACACACATGATAATATGTATATAAACGTATTATATATATGCAATTCTATGTGTGTATATATGTATATATATATATATATATATATATATATATACCTAAAATACGTAGTATTTAAACCTGCAGTTACTGTAATTATAGTATACACGTATAAAAGTGGTCCTTAACAACATATATATCTATACGTACTGTTACTTACACGCTTATATATTACGTACAACTGTACAAGTGCAAATAATTATTAACGTATTGAATCCGATTATTTCATGATTATTATCGAACATAATATCATATACTTTTATACCGATTTATACATATTACGTACATTCCATAGTAATAAACAATATTTGCCCATTTTAACGACTGGCGTTATTTTTTCTACGTGTATAGTATCATAAGTATAGGTATTCGTTAGCTTTTCTTTAAGAACAGTGAATTGACAAAATATATGAGTATTATAATATACCCTTTTTAGTTTCTTACATAGATTTAAATATATCATTATAATATATATTATATCACCCAATATAATTATTTTCTGTTATTATGTTATAATGTAGTATAGTTCAGTTGAAAATGTTATTAAAAAATTATTTTTGTTCTCAAATAAATTTATCACACATAATAATAAAATAGATGTATATATATATTTATTTATTTGTCAAACGCAATTAATGGATGAGATTATGAGACACAAAATAGTCTAAATGGTATGGAATGATTAAATAATTAAATATTAATTATAATTTAACGCATTTGGTTACATATTTTTAAGGCCTATTAAAATTAAGTAATTAAATCCAATCATTTTATGTTGCAATAATAATATTACAAATTTATGAAATATTTAATCCATGAAATCCACAATATTATAACTTTATAAAATTAAAATTATATAGTTGTAATAAATAATAACTCAAATAATTTTTTAACCCAATTACTAAGATTATATCGAGTGCATCATATTATTTATATTAAATATAATATGCTACAATGTCATATTAAATTTTACATGACATGTAAGTCTTGGAACATATGCGTTTTACTTAAAGCCGTAGTGATGTATTAGGTATAATAGTAATAATAGTATACATTATTATTAATATAAAAAACACATCAATTTAAAAATAATTTTTATACATTTCTACCTTTTCAGTTTAAAAAAGGAGATTTAAATCTTCATATAAATTTTATTATATTTGTGATTCTACAAATAACAAATTAATAGATACGTGTAAAAAGATTGTAGTCTTTTTTTTACAAAACTACAAATCAAAATTTATGACGCTTTATTTAAAAGTATATTCACTACTTTTTGAAGTATTGCCATATACAGTGAATAACAATATAAAATTACATAATTGGAAATATATACACTTCACGGTTATAAATTGAATTTGTCAATACATCGACGTGTGTAGTGTATACATTTTAGTACTGAACACGTAGTTATGTTTGTACACAAATTATATTCAAAAAATTGTTGTAACTATGTAATGTAGAAATGTTACTATAGTAACTATTAGTTATTACTACACTAACAAAATTCTTAAAATCTTCGTATATCTTTATCATTAAATACTAAATAGTTTTATTTGTAACATTTTAATTAGGTAAACAAAATCGTGTAATCAATTTTTCTTTATAATTTTCTTGATGTTATTATTCCTAAGTATTAGAAATACATAGTCGTTAATATTTGATTAAATAATTAGTCATTTTTATTTATTTATTTAGTCATTTCCTGAAAAATCATTGATAATTTTTTTTCAAATTTAAATTAATCCTTGACACTTTGCAGCAAAAACTATTGCAATTCACAATAGATATTTAATTGATAATTATATGACTGAAAAATCTCACTTAAAATTATTTCTCATGGTTTACTTTGAACGTCGTAAAATATTTTATTTCTATCGACCACAATGTTAATCAGTAAATTCCATGCATCATTAATGTATATATTATTATAATTCACTACGTTTATTCGTATAAAAACTGAATTAAAAATAAATAACTGGTAAACACATATTGAATATTACAATAATTACAACGATACAAACTTTTTCCACGATTCCGTATCTTTAGTTAACGGTGGTCAACGAGTGTCTTTTAGACTATAAGAAGAGCAGTGACGTAGCTAGAGATGCTAAAATAGCTGCAGCCCTAGTTGAAATTTTAGAAAAATTCAAAAATATTTTTAGTATTCTATAAACGCGTACTTATATTAAAATTATTATTTGTATGATGGTTGCTGCGAAGTTTTAAAACGTTTTATACCCACGGTATCGGCTTATTAAACATATTAGCAAATCTCTGTAAGCAGGGAAGCGCTTCCCCCTCCCCACCAAAAAAAGAAAAAATAATAATAATAATTTGGTGATTGTTATATGTATATGATGAATCCTAGTATCCAGTGAAGCTTATATACTTTTATAATTATATCGTGAATGTAATTTTACATTATTAACTCATAAAATTCGATTAATTTTAATGAATGGGTGCCGGCTGGTAAATTTCTAGGTCTGGCCCTCTTAAAAAAGTGATTTACGCCGATATTCTTCAATATAAATAACAAATTATCAACTACGTCTTAAAGTGAAATCCTGGCTATGCCACAGGATCAAAGCAATACAGGACTGACTACGAGTGGCTATGAAATGAGCACACGTTTATGAAATTTTCAAATCCACTTTTTTATATTATATTACATTATACGTATGTAGTATTTGCACGAGTGTGTGAGTATGATATGTTATAGATATATTTATATAGCCATGTAGGTACCCACCAGAGAACACGCTATGCAACACAGGGCCAATAGTTGCACGCCCAAAACCAACGCTGTCTCCTCGTCCATTATTATTTATAACGTTTTGATGTGATAAAAATAATTATAACATTAATAATTATGTACGTCCACGTACGATGGATTTACACACTAATGATTAAAAATCCTTACATATTAAATATAGGTCTAGTGAAGTTAAGTTAGAAAAAAAAAATACAAAGATGATCCGTTTTCCACCACACTGGTGACACACTATATAATAGTATAAGCGTATACTATTCACTAACGCACGACCGCGCGGTACGAGGTACGATACGCGCACTGCGCCCGGTCCGGAGACGCGTTTTTACGCGTTTTGTCTGCCGCCGCCGCTGCCGCAAACGCGCGTGCTATAGAATGTTGTTGCAGTCGTGCGCGGGAGATGAAGATTTCCGATTGTCATCGGCCGTATCCGATTTCGTACGTGTCCGATTGGCCAGTCACATAGAAAGCAGCGGCGGCGGACGAGCTCGAGTATGCCTTTTAGGCGTAGGTAGTTTTTTTTGTTTTATTTTATTCTTTCCGTCCACGTCCGTTGGCTTTAAAAAATTTTAATTAAAAACTAAACGTTTCAAAAAAAAAAACGAAGGCATAGCTTACAATCGTAACGATATAAATTGAAAGAAAAAAAACACTCTAGGTTCCGTAGTAGTTATAAATAATTGTATAAGCGATATAAACACACATTTAAAATTGGAATCTAATAAAAAACCAAAGGTGTGAATGGATAAAATGTTATGCAAAACGCCTTGGATAGCCGCTGAAGACTTTTGACCCACTTTTATTTTGTTCACGTCGAGTGTCATTTTCTATTATTATAATATTATATCTCAACTACACTTCACTGTAGCTTAGTGTAATAAACCGACACAAAGTAGAATAAAAACATAATTATTGAATACGTTATTAACTTATTTTAATGTTATTTTAAATTAAAAAATTAATTAATTAAAAATATATTTTCTTACTTCTGAAATATAATATGAGTAGAGTATTATTTTAATATAATTTAAGCTTCCAGCTGACTCATTCAATTTTGATTATATTTTTTACTGATTAATTGAATTTTTATTGCAGGTTATATAATTACTAATTACTTAAACTATTACAATTCATTATTATATTGGAAATAGAGTTGTAGGTACTTAATATTATAAATTTTATGACTACATTTTTAATTTTACTTAGCGTTTTATTTTTATTTTTACACCAAGTCACGATGAAGTATTTTTGTAAAGATATTAAATATTTGTATTAGCTCAAAAGTCAATAACTAAGCAAAAACTAATGATATCACTTTTTAGCTGTTATTTAGATGATGTATTAGTTCATCGTGTTTTCTGCTGTGTCCACACGAATTTACTCTTTTATATGTAACAGAACCTACACGAATAACCGATTTCAGCAAACATATTAAAATAAACACTATCGAATGTATAATAACATTGTTTATGATTTATGATGTACAACATTATGTTATCACTTTATCAGACATATTATATGACAATGAAACGCCACACGTATACATAATTCCCGTGCATTTCATCTGATTTTGGTGAACTCTCTAAAATTTTGTCAACTTTCGACTAATCTTGCACTGTTTTCGCCTCTGTCAATTGGTTAAAACAAATACCTACAGAATGGAAACCCTGCTGCGTTAAGTTTCATTAAGAAAAAATAGTTTTCAACAATATATTTTTACATAATATAATATATGATATATCTATATTTTATTCAGTATCTTCTATTGTTAAAAAAGTTACATTAGTCCCTTATCTATTAATATTGAAAACGTAATTATAAGTGTATACAAACAAATTTGTCTATTTATAAATTGTTAAATTTCGCAATAAATTGTAAGTTAATGTTGTTGAAAATTGTAATGAGCATATTATCCTGGTTCGGATATTTTATGCGTGATGTACTATATTTTTACTTAAACTTGCGAATAGCGTCACAAGCTGCTATGGAATTGGATCTTATTTATTTATTATATGTGCGTCCAAGCCCGGATTAAGGGGGGCGGGAGGGGCCAAGTCTCCGGGGCCCACGTGTGTTAAGGGCCCATAGTTTTCTCGGTTTAAAATTACATTAAGTGATAATTTGTACTTTTTATAATACCTACATTAGTACCTACAAAAATATTTTTATTTTTTTTTTGTTTGAGCTAACAGTCGATGAGGCCCGTCGACCGTGTTTACCACCAATAGTATAGTAAGTGGGGAAACATAGCGTCATAGCCATGTTTGTGTTTGTTGGGAATAGGCATATATTTTGATATTACTATATTTAAAAATAGAATTGGGAAAATTTGTTTATGGGACTGTCTCGGTCATGAATACTCATAATTCAGATACCTACCGACTAAACCTGTTTACATAAACAAAACTTAATTTTATGTGTAAATATATATTTTAATAAAAATATAATATTTTTTTAATATTTTTATCCTCATCAATCGTTATCATACTTAAATAAAAATGTTTAAATTTGTTTTATTATATAATTTTATAACTTTAAAGAATTGTTTTTATTGACGGGGGCCCACAACCATGTATTGGCCCCTGGGCCCCTGAAGCTCTTGATCCGGGCTTGTGTGCGTCTGTCGTCTTGGGTGATGAAAAACAATAACAGTCATTAGTTTAAAAATTGTCAGTATAAGCTAAACAATAACCATCATATTAAAATAAAAAAATAAATATCACACACTAGACGCTTTGGCCATAATATGCGGAGTACCTATATATTATAGTATATTATATATATTATTTATTATAAAGATATAGAAAGCGATTTTTAGACTAAAATAATAATTTTCGGTAGGTAAATAGATAATACTGTAGTAGGTACACATAACAATAATATACTTATCAAATATATTAATTATATGTACATTATATCGTAGAAGTATTTTTTTTTTACTACTTAAACAGAACACATGCAGCAAATGCATTATTTATACATAGGTACATCGAATTCGATATCAGTACACTACATTATTATAATTTATGATTCTTTACAACTTGTTTATACTATGTTTATCTTTAATCGATGTATCATTGGTTACATTATATTATGCACTGTAGGTTATAGCGTTAAAAATATCAGAATATTATCTAACACGTAGACTGTAATGAAGTATACCTATACTCAATTCTGTAATAACTTCAATAATTCATGCTATATTCTATAATATTTGTAAATGAATTTAAACGTTTTCATACGAATTCGGTTAAAGGATATCACAAAGTATAATATAATATAATAATATTTATGATACTTCTCTGCTCTTATTAAAACTGTTATAAAAATCATGTCAATATACATTTTTTTTATTTTTTTATCTTAATAAACACCATCTTAATAAAGTATTATACTATAATACTATCGTTTACTACAGACAGTCATTTAAAAATATTTCTTAAGACTTAAATAGTTTAATAAGAATTTTATTTTATCGAAATAAGCTATTAATGTAGATCAGTTCAGTATAATAAATGCAAATATACTCATCTTACAAAATCATCATTTTACCATTGTAATAATATGCTATCGTTATTATACGAGCATGTATTGATATATCTCTTATTTTATGGGGTCTCCGTAAGAGAGTGTGCAATGGTCCTATATATACATAGGTTAGCTGAATATTGGAACATTATTGTTTAGTTTAGACTAAAAAAGTTATAAAAATCAAATATGTATGAAACCAACCTGAAAACCACTAATTACCTATTAGTTGTATTGAATATTGAAGAAAATAATGAAATATTATTAATAGTATTATTGACTCTCAGGTACTTAACTTAAGCTATCTAATCAACGGTTTTTCGACTTTTCAGAGTAGGTTTATCGTTGAAAAATGCGTACACGAATGCGACAACACATATTATACTGACTATGACAATACTAATTGCTACAACTGAATTATCGTACGCTATAAGAAATTAAGTATGTCAAAAACGAGAAATAATAATCATAACTGTACATTTATTATACTTTCGTGAACAAAAATGACTTAAACAACAAGTGGTAAATAAACACACATATGTAATTAATTTATACTTATAGTTACATAAATGTTTGTCCTGCAACCGGGTTTTAGGTACTTCTACAATGTATTTTAGTTGAACATATTTAGTGTTTATTTGTTCAATTGTAGTTACTATTTAGTCTTTACCTATTGGATTCTCATATATAATTATTAATGTCAATGAATTTATATTATGTATATTAATAAAATATGAGTTTGAAATATTCAGATAAATTATTTATAGGCATAACTAAATTTTACTCACAAAAATGCAACGCTGTTTTAGGAAAAGTAAAAACAGGAGTGTAAGACTAATCATCGTGCAATAAACTGTGATGATTAATCATAATTTAAAAATAATAAGAAAAAATGTACGGACCGGATACAATGACTAGATGGTGATGGACATTGGTTTCGCTTCACTCAGTTAGGGGCAAATATGCAGTGTTGTATATTATAACACATATATTTCAAAGAAATGATAAATCATCGTTGGAAAAACAATGAGCACGTATAAACATCAAACGGTCTCATAAAAGAGATTTTTGAACCACGATTTTTTTAATTGATGTAAAAAACACAACGATGATTGTTATACATACACTATACATATATGCATAGATAATTATCTGAATTTAAAATTACAAATAACATAAAAATTAAGACTTTAAAAACAATTAAATTATCTAGATAGGTACTAAACGAGAATATTATAAATTTGACTATTTATTTTTGAAATGTTATACACAAGGTAACCCAAGTCTATAGTTTATACCTATCTTCACACAGACCGTATGTTAGTGAAGTACGTTGGTTATTACGCAGGGAATTCACTGTCGCTGCTCGCCGCATAATATGGCAGACAAACGACTGCGAGTCGGCTGACAGCCGACAGACATTGAGGTAGCCGTTTTCCCATATCGTGCAAGCACTGAGATAAGTCACAAGACTCGCCAGTTACGGTATCACCGGCTTTCTAAACAAAACTACAAGTCCGAACAAAACCAATCCACGAGCGGAGGTTTCCTTACGAAAGCAGGAACCATTCCTAGACGTCACGTGGTCCCTGGGCTTTACCTCCAACCCGTGTTGCCATTCGTTGTTGTTATCGATAGAACATAGCTCTCCAGCCAACCTTAGCTACTTTAGGAGTATTGCGTAACTACTCCAATGAAAATAAAAACTTCTATTTTTAAAACGAGAACCCATCTATTCTATTCTATATTATTATTACAAATGAAATGACTAATGTAATCTCATTAAAATGTTTTTAATTTACAATATTTATTAAATTGTAAAAATTTATATTATTGTGATAAAAAGATATTTACGGTAAACGCGTATTTTAACTCGTAATTTATAATTAAAGTATACATTTAAAGTACATTAAATGTATTATAAATTACAAAAATTTAAAATTTAAATGTATATATTGAATTTTATTGTTGGCTGACTACCTAAAATGTATATGACATCGGATAACCAATAAAGCTATTTGTATCATTGGAGTAAATCGAATCACTTTCTAAAAGCATATTTACTAAATTTCAATAAATTTCTTATAGTAAAAATTTGTAGATATAAAAAGCATTATACTTTATTTTCCCATTAAAATTAAAAATAATGATTGCTATCACTTTGATATTTAAACATACATTGTTATATTTAAATTCAGTTATGCAAGAAATTAATAATCAAAATTCTAAACATAATATTATTATTAAATTAAAAGTATCATATTCAAGAATATCGTCGAAAGAGTGATCGGATTTTCTACTCGTCACCACGTACAAAAAACCTCAAACATAATTAATGCTTATTTTACTAAAATAGTAAAATGTATATATCGTACACAACGATAATGGAAATTAAAAAAGTATAATATTAAAATTTAAATATATAGTTTATTAGAAACAAAAAAAATAATATTTTACTTTTAGCAATATTAATTTATATTATTAAAATATTACCTATTATTTATTTACTATAAATCAAAATAAAAAATGATCAGTGATATCTTATCATTAATCATATTTGTTTATGAAATGCATAACCACGTCATAGTGTAATAATAATAAAAAAAAACTATACCTAAATAACTAAATACGCATACTTACCAAATTAATGAAAGACATTAAAAAAAAAAAGATATAAAACTATTAGTGAATATTCATTACTGTTCTTTATTAATTGTTAGATTTTACAAATAAAATAATTCGGCAGAATATCAAATCAAAAATTATAAAATTATTTAAAATGTTGTATTCAAAACCATATATATACTCTGTCTTCGAAATAAATACCTATCTAACAAAATGGATTTTAAAAGCAAATCATTTTTCTCACCGTTAAATTATAAATTATACGAAACTAAATCGTACTCTTATACTTATGAAATGAAATAATTTGATAAAAATTAGAATTATAACTTAGTTAATAATATTATATAATATAGGTATGAAAACTATCAAAAATATGCACGGTCATACTATAAGTATATACACGTTATAAGTTAATATACGAGTATATTAATAAATATTCACATTGGAAAAAATATTTTACATTCATGTCAATTTGTGAAACATATACTTAACGTTTAAACTTATACATCAATAAAATAAAAATATACATTGATATTCTTATAAATTATAATTAATCATATAAATATGTACCTATTATATTTTAATATTAAATTAATTTACCATCTTAAAACAAATAATGTGTATGCAATTACACTGGCATAACTTGTAGTGAGTTCTTAGAGACAGGTACTTTTATAAATCCTTTTAAGTTTTAAACATATATTAATAACAATAATATTAAACATATTTTATTTAAAATATATGATTATAAAAAAGACAGTTCCATCCAACCATCATCTTACCAAATATATTTTTTATAAAATTGTAAATCAATACATATTATAACGAAATTATAGTACGTTTATTAATTTTGTTAATACTCGGTCATCTTAGAAACCAAAAATGTTATAAAATTTTCACTGGATTTTTATTTTGATTAGATACCACGTAAAAAAAAAAAAAAATAACAAACATAAAAAATAATAATCCAAAAAAAAAATATTTCCTACAATACAACATTAGCGGGGTCACCTAATAGTCTATATAATAAACCTAAATATATAAAAATTATCAAGAACATTTACGTAAAATAAATCAGAAAATCACTTAATTTATAATATAATTTCTATTACTAAAAGCATTTATATATCAATTGAATTATTTAAAATTCTTAAAAATTTTTATATTATGTAAGGAACATTTTTTTTTTTAAATATAAACTTCTACTTTTCTAAATTACAACTACTCTTTTCGTCTATAAATTATTTAGTGAATATTTTTTTTGAAAATGTTGACGTATCAAAATCAAAATTCAAATGATTCATTTTTAATTTATTTAACTTTGTGTACTAAAGATAATAAGTCCATCACAAATAATAACGGGTTTGAAAAATTGATGGTTATAGTAATTTGGAAATTTTAATGTATAATATTAATCTATCATAATTCATAACAAGTTGATTCATTTCTAATATATATATACTAGCATGAATGAAATGTTAAAACACTTTTGATGATATATTTCCAATGATTATCAGTTAATTACCTATCATAAATAACTAAATTTTTAAAATATTCTACAAGTTAGATTATTCGAGTCATTTGAGTACATTTAAAATCTATTTGCAATAAAAACGCACATTCACCGATTCTATCTTTGTCCTAAGAAAATGCATTTTATTTGTACGACACAATGTACATAATATAAGTACATAACAAATAACTATTCTATTCTTGCAGGATCTTAGATTACAAGGACTGTTCAGTGTTCTCAAGTGAACTGAAAATCACGACTGTAATTACTTTTGTATAAAAAGTAATCGGAATGTGCAGTTACAAAAATAAACCTAAATAAATTATTTTTT
This sequence comes from Melanaphis sacchari, assembly GCF_002803265.2. NCBI lineage: Eukaryota > Metazoa > Arthropoda > Insecta > Hemiptera > Aphididae > Melanaphis > Melanaphis sacchari. The sequence continues at coordinate 7,988,742 of NW_020270366.1, read as the reverse complement.
TATTCCTGGTTTGATATAGTTGCAATCTGCAACTAAATAATTCCGTGACAATTTATCGACTGATACCTAACTGTATACGACCTATTTTGTACAGCATTTTGATCGTGAACGACTACTATTCATTGAAAAGTATAATAAGTAATATATATATATATATTCACCTACATAGGTACTTGTAATCTAAAATATTATCATGTATTATTTTATACATAAATAGTTCACAGACAAAAAAATAATGGAAATAAATAAACAGATAAAAATGAAATCATCAACAATATAATAAAATTAAAATTGTTATAATTTATAATTTTTGATTAAAATGCATTAATTCGAATAGAAAAAATATTTTGGAGACTTTTTGTAAAAAATGTATCAATAGAAATGGTATAATACAAGACATATACATAAAATATATCTCTATGATTAGAGTTAACCTAACCAAACCGGGATATTAATTATAATCTTTTTTAATAATATTTATTTTAAACTTTTTTTTTTTTATATAACCTTTTTTTTTTTTAGTCTCAAGCTTAAAATTTCTGAAGCTTTTTAATAAAAAGAAAGACAAATAAACCTGAAAACAAGTCGATTAAAGTTATTTTCTCTCGGCTTCATTTACTGGGACAAAATTAAAGACCGGTCGGAACACTGGAACATGTTCTTAAAACCGGGACAAATGGCAAGCCTATCTATGATTCTATGATATATAACAGATAATCTAGAGTTTTTCTGATTTGCAATAGAAAACGGGGTATAATAGATAGACTGTGTTAGAATTATTATACATATATATGTTAAATCATTAGAATATTTTTAATAATAATTATAATTGCCTACATCAATGATCAATGTATTATTCTATAAACTATCTAAATTTAATACCAATATCACTGACATCTTTTTAAGGAGTTTTTTACAGGCAATTTAAAGAACAGTAAAAATTTAAAATATATCAGTTTACCATTATGTTATATATTTCACTTGTGATCTCCTATATTATAAATATCACTGTTAAAAAATATTCATTTGAACAAACAAAATATTACGTACTACTTTTTATATAAATCTCAAGTAATTTAAAAATTATCTGTTTAATTTTACTCAGTTTTAAAATAATAAAGAAACAATTTATATTTTATAACATAAAATTGCGTAAATTATGAGTACACAATATATATATATTATATATATATGATATAATTAATTAAAAGTTATTATTTTTATTATTGTATAACTTTAACAGTGGTGTATTTTATATTAGCGGAGGAGGAAGGTGTAAAAAATAGTTTATGTAGTTATTTATAACTTTTGAATTCAATTTTCAATTTTTTTTTAACTGCAGTATGAAATCTTATAAATATATTTATTATATCATTAATTAATAATACATTTTTAATTCAGCCGTAATCATAATTTAGTGTTTATTTAATTATGTTAAATTAAGTTAATTATTTTTAAAAATTAAACTTTTACTTCAAATATTCAATTCGTTTTTTGTTCAATCATCACATACTCTTATTGTGCTAAATAGTACAGATTGTATATATCTTAATAAAAACTAAAAAAAAAAAAAAAACAATAAATTAATTAATAAGTTTATAATTTTTATTATAATATGTAGGAACTATTACCCAATTTTTTGGGAATCATAATACGTAATGCATGTTGAATGTTTGTATATATTTTTAACAAGTCCAAAGTATTTGAGCACTCAGAGGGTAGCCAACGTGATCTGGTGGCCAATGACTACAACTGCTGATGTGCTTGTATCAATAATATATAAGCAAATGATAAGATGATTGTATATAATAGAAGTTATAAATATATCCAATATTTATTTTTGGATATACTTGAAGTCCGTGATTAAAAATAAATTATTAAATTCAAATACCTACAAGCCATGCACAAACAAAATAAAAATTAATTAATACATTTGCTTAATATTAGTTTTAGGGATAATATTATGATAGTAAATTTGTGATAAAAATAATGATAATAAAGTCGGCCATTTTGCAGCTATTCGAATTCGTTTGTTTATGGTTCATATTCGCCAATGGGCAATCAGTATTCGTTGTAGCTCGGCACTCACTAATCACTAATCCCGTGTTTGTCTGACTGTGGCCGATTCCATGTTCACTATTCACATTTCACTACTATAGTCTATAGTTTTCCTAGTCAAAAACCGTTTCGATTGACCAAGTACCGCTCATTAACATTTCAGCTACGGAATCCTTTTTTCGCAGCTCAACTTGCTGATCATACACTGTTGTGGTCCTAAAATAACATGAGTCGCCGTCGTATTCACGATAGTTACGAAGATCTATATGGTAAGATTTTTTTGATTTTTTTGATTTTCTTACATTCTCCGTGCTCGTATAAAATGAACCTTGTGTAATTTACAAATAAAAATTATAAAAATATAAATAACTTATTTACTTATCAATTGTGCTTCTTTTCACTGTAGGTACCTACACTTGTTTTTATTTCACAACAATTTATAATGTAATGTCAAATCTAATTTTTTCTAACATGTACAGATTGCGTGTTTTACAGTAAAACAATTATTGCAAATTCAATCAATTTGGTTGGTTTTTGTATTAATACCAACATTTCAATAAATACTATTTAGATATTCTGCTATGTTTCATCAGTCCAATGTTAAAAATACAATTATACAATTTTAATAAATAAAAATTTAAAAATTATACTTTTTTGTTTTGAAAACACTAATTTATTAGTACAAAATAACTAATTCATAGTAGTATTACAGATTCTAAAATAGCATTTACTTAGTTGTATATAGTCTATACAATACTGTAACTGTATAGACACTGGTCTCAGCAAAATAGTTAGAACTTAAACATTAAGCACTATTAACATCAAATATATTTTAAAAATAATTATCTTGATATAGATACTATGCAGTACCTATATTGAACTAAATATAAATAAATCAGTTGTACAATTCTCACTATATGCCACTTATGCTGCTCTGCTGTTTTACTAACTATCACAATAATGTTTAATCAGGAATAATCTTATCTATATCTAGAAATTTTAAATTTTCTTCTATGTAGGATATACAATTTACTTACAATACAACCAATATTTTATATTGGTGTTCATAAAAAGATTGTTAACTATTAATTTAATTAAAATTGTATCAAATAAATTATATTACTTATCTGAAATCACAATAACTGTTGTGCTATTAAAAAAATAATAATGGATATCAAGTTAATTGTTGTAGTTTATATTTATTATTGTTATATACAAATAAATCGGTATTTACAGCTTCAAGAGTTATGTATGTACATATAAATAATTTGTGTTTATTGTAATTTTTAGGTTCTGATCGAGGTTATAAAAAACGTCGCCGTGGTGGTTCTGAAAGTAATGATTTAGAAGATAGATTGGAAAGTCTTGTTCTTAAAGTTGGAGAAAATGTAATTTGTTTTTAAATTATTAATAGTTTCTTATTAAGTATAAATTTGATCAACAATATCAAAGTAAAATTAATTACATTGTTGCTTATGGTTATATTAATTTAATTTTTTAGAATATAATAGATAAATTAAAAACTTTTTGTAAATTATTTAGTTCAATATTGTACGATACATAATTTATAATTTCATTTTTTGATTTATTTTTATGAACAGACAACTAGCACAATAGAAAGTAATTTAGAAGGTTTAGCTAGTGTACTTGATGGTGACATACAAAACTTTAAGAAAAAAGTACTCAAATTATTAGTAGAATGTGCGGTTAATATGCCAGAAAAGTGTACAATTTATTCAACGCTGGTTGGATTGTTAAATGCAAAAAATTACAATTTTGGTGGTGAAGTAAGAGAACTTAATATTATATAATATTATAATACTCCAATTCTAGATACTGTTTTATATGTGTGCTTAATCTTAAAATTATTTTTGAAAATTCAGTTTGTAGAAAACATTGTACGTTCTTTCAAAGATAGCTTAAAAAATAATTCTTGGAATGAAGCTAGAGTTGTTCTACGTTTCATTGGTGATCTGGTGAATTGCCATGTTGTATCAGCTAGTTCATTTGTACAACTTATGGGCAGTTTATTGGATGTTACTAAAGAAGATGGAGTTCCTAATGTACGCAAAGACTGGTAAGTAAAAAAATGTAGCTAAAAATTATAATTTTAATGATAAATGTATTTGTTTTTATAGGTATTGTTACGCTGTTATGTCATGTTTACCATGGGTTGGTAGAGAATTATATGAAAAAAGAGAATCACCTCTTGAAATGTTGTTGGCAACAATTGAGGTATATTTGAATAAACGTCCAAAAAAGCATGTTAATATGCTGCGGATTTGGTCCACAGATGTACCTCATCCTCAAGAAGAGTACTTAGAATGTTTGTGGAATCAGATTAAAAAACTGAAACACGATAGTTGGACAGAGACCATTATACCAAGACCTTACCTGACATTTGACAATGTTTTGTGTGAAGCTCTTCAGCATAATTTACCACCTATTGTGCCACCTCCCCATCATAATGCTTGTGTATATCCAATGCCATGGGTTGTATACCGAATGTTTGATTATACAGATGTCACTGATGTGAGTGAATAATGAATGATATAATTTTAGAATTTATTTTTGTTATTTAAAATGATAACGTTTATTTAGGGTCACATTATGCCTGGCGCTCATTCCATTGAACGATTTTTAGTTGAAGAACATCTACAACAGATAATTGATATGTCATGCAAAAATAGAAAAGAATGGTAATATTTAACAACAAATTATACATATACATATATATATATATATATATATATATATATATATATATATATATATATGTGTGTTATTTAATAGACTTAATACTTTAATGCTTGAATTTATTTATTTTTATTTCTAGTGCAACTAATTTAATGAACTTTGTTCACAAAAACAAGGTTCCTCTAGAGTATTGTATCGTTGAAGTTATATTTGGTTTGATGTTCCACCAACCCAAACCAAAATATTTAGAAGTAATGTTTGGCTCTGTCTTTATTGAATTATCTAAATTATCAACTAACACAATGCCACTTGTACTGGCTCAAACAACAGAAATATTATATTCCCGTATAGAATCTATGCATGTCTGTGCATTTGATAGGTATTTCACATTATTATTGATTGTTATTTGCCACTTTTAAATAAGTGAATTAATATTTTTAGGTTTGTATCATGGTTTGCATACCATTTAAGTAATTTCAAATTCAGTTGGTCTTGGCAAGAGTGGGCAGATTGTTTAGCCTTGGATCCAGAACACCCAAAACCAAAGTTTGTTCGCGAAGTCCTTCAAAAAGCCATGAGGTACACATGTCTTGTACTAATATTGTAACAATTATTAATAATTAAACATTTATTGGTTATTTTTAGATTATCATTTTATGAGCGTATGCGTGATATTGTGCCACCAGATTTTGAACCTTTATTGCCAGAGAAACCAGAACCAAAGTTTAAATATGCCATTGAAAAATCTAGTAAGATTTCACATTTTTTTTTTTTATTACAACATTTAAAATTTTACTTTACTTCTTTTTTTTTTCAGTGTTACCTGGTCAGTTTTTATCCAACACATTACTTACTAAAATACGTAATAAAACAACTCCTGAAGATATACTTGAAATATTAAAAGAACCATTAATGTCAGAAAACGGAGAAATTATGGAACCAGCTGACATTAGTATCTCAAATCCAATAAAAATTGATGCTTTTGTTCAAACTTTGTTGTTTATAGCCAGCAAGTCATTTTCACATGCTTTTGCAGCAATCACAAAGTTCATAAGTGTATTTAAGGTATGCATTATTATATTCATATGATCTGTATCTAAATAATATACTTCTAAGCAGAAAAATTTTTGCATTTAATAAATGATAATGTTTCTGTACGAATACATGATAATTTTAAATTAAAATTGTATAGGCCTTAGGAGAAACTGATGATGGTCAATTGCAAATATTAAGAAGTACATTTGATTTATGGTGTGCAGATCAGCAAATGTTAACTGTACTCATCGACAAAATGTTAAAGACACAAATTATTGAATGTTCATCAGTAGCAAATTGGATATTCTCAAAAGAAATGATACCAGAGTTTACGAAGTAATCTATTTATACTATTTACAGTGAGATTCATGAATAGTGATTAATGGTAGATCCTAAATATTGGTACCAGGAATTCTTTGTATTGTATCATTTCTATATATATATATGCTAAGAAAATATAATAATAAATTTATAGTCCATAAAGTCTACACAATATTTAAATTATAAAGAATAAATATAATGATCAATTTTTTTATTTTTCATCTTTAAACAAAATTGACTTAGATAATCACTTTTCATGAGTTTGGCCATAGTTCTATTTTTCTTTTTCTTCAGTTACTTATGATAAATTTTATTTTTAATAATTATGAATTTTTAAGGTTGTATATTTGGGAGATATTGTCATTGACCATCAATAAGATGTCTAGACATGTGGATCGATTGACCAGAGAATTAAATGAAGCTAGAGAAAAGTTACGAACAACAGCAGCGACATCAAATAGTTCAGATGACAGTGATACAGAAACAGAAAAGACTGAGGCAAAACCTCGACAATCAGCAACTACATTTGGCGGTCAAGTTCCAATGGATGTAGATGATAATGTTACCGAAGAGATGGTTGAACGTATGGAAGAAAAACTAGAAATGGCACAAGCTGATCAGAAAAATTTGTTTTTGATTGTTTTTCAAGTATGCTATATGGCAAAATTAAATAATTATCATATTAATATATTTTTCTATTTCAGAGATTTATAATGATATTGTCTGAGCATTTAGTTAAATGTGATACAGATGATAGACCATTTGACACATATTGGTATAAATACACTGTTGGAAGACTCCAACAGGTTTTCTTAGCTGTAAGTATAACAACTGAAAATTCATATATTTTTCAGGGTTCACTTAAAACAAACTATATTCTTACATTTTTAATAATACTTTGTATCGAAATACAAGTATACAGTTACAAACTCATTACCTTTTGTAAAATTATGTGATATATTGCTATCATATTTAATTACAAAGTCATATTTTCCCATTCTAATGAAGTACTTAAACATTTTTTATGCTTATAGAATATTACTTTCTATAAGTTTTAAATTCATAAATTAAAAAAACCCTTACTTATCATTACAACAAATTTCTTTTTTAAAATAATTTTTATCAATTTTTAATTGTTGCTTATACTTTATACTAATTAAATTAATTATATTAATAAATTTGTTTATTTGTTATGAATAAATTCCCTTTTTATTTTGTTTTCAGCATCATGAACAAGTGCAGAAATACAGCAGTACCCTAGAAGGACTACTTTTCACTCAAGATCTTGACATTCATATCCTTGAAGTGTTCCATCAATTTTTAGCTCTTCGTTCTTAAGTGCCAGCATTTGTGTTCTTGCAATATAATATTGTATTTTAGGTTGCATTAATATTATTTATTTGTATAATTATTTGTAATCAACACTGAGGTTGATTATATTTAAACAGTATGACAATTGGCAATAGTTAAAAAAAAAAAAATGTAATTATTACTATATACAACAATAAATGTTCAATCTTTTTTATTTAATAAATTTCTTATGAAAAATGTATGCATTACAATTGATATATTTCTAACAATTCGTTGACATCCTCTTTGGAGCCCAAAATTACTGGAGTTCTTTGATGTAGCGCTGTGGGTTGTATGTCCAATATGGGTATCTTACCATTGCTTGCTAATCCGCCTGCCTCTTCGACTATATAAGCCATTGGGTTTGCTTCGTATAGTAGCCGTAACTAGAATAGTATAAAATTAATTAAATTCATTAGGTGACTTAAAATATGTTATTTATTTTACATTATTATAATTTTATTAAATTATACCTTGCCGTTTGGTGATACTTTTGTGGCTGGGTACATGAATATACCTCCGTATTTCAAAGTACGATGTACATCCGCGACCATTGAGCCAACATACCTGGCACCGTACGGTTTACCACACTGAAAAAAAACATTAAATGTTTGCTGTGATTTATAAATCATATAAAAATAATGACACAAAATTACCTCAGGATCTTTTTTCCTCCTCACATACTTTGTCACGGATTTGTCCCACAAGTGTGAGTACCCTTCGTTGATACTGTAAATATTTCCTTTGCTGGGTATCTTGATATTACTTTCGGTCAACAAGAACTCACCAATCGACTGTCAAAATGAAATTCGTGTTTAAATAGAAAAACTCTAATCATGTTATGAAAATTTATTTTATTTATTATTATCTCGAGAACTTACTGGATCTAACATGAACCCGTTAACTCCGCTCCCTTTGCCGAGTGACAAAACCATCATTGTTGCGCTACCATAAAGCGCATATCCGGCGGCCACCAAATTCCTACCCGTTTGAAAGGCATTTGTTACATTTGTCTCGTTGCTCTCGTTAGTTTTTCTGTGTGTTAAACGTAATGTTAAATTGTTTATTTTTTTATATTATTTTATTGTAAAAAATGATAATAGAAATTTCTTAATTCGTAATACCATTAGTTATGCGCTAAAATAGATTAAGTTAGGAGGGACTTAACTAAATTAAAGTTATTGAATAGTTATAATTATTTCCCTCACCTGCATATATTTAATATAAAATATTATTGTTTATTTTTTGTTGGGGAATTTTTAAGTATTAACGTAATAAAATGACAATAGTTTACTATTCCGTCTTTATTTTTCTCATGCCACATCATTAAAATCAACAATATATATGTATTTATATAATATAATGGGCGTATATCAATTCCGACGGCTACTGTTTATAGTATCTACATATTGATTCCGCCGACTACTGTTTATCGGTAAACGAAAATTTGCTATGTCGTACATGTGTGAGACATATTAATTAATATTAATTAGATTTAGATTTTAATTTTGATTTATACAATTATTATTATCATTTTATACAATTTAGACTACACATTTTAATATTCTTTTAAATATTCACATAAATATTAATATTAATAATTATTATTTTTTTTTTTTTTCATAAAAATTAAAAATTTTGTAATACTTTAAATAGAAATTTAATAATATTTATTGTTGATTTATTTTATCACAACAATAAAAATATTTGGATAATTAAATACTATAAAAGTTTAATTTAATTTTTCATAGAAGGTGCAATTCATTTTTTTATTTTTATGGTGACGTAAACTAAAAAAGTTTGGAAATCGCTGCTATATATTTAAAAATACATATACAAGAGGGGCATAAATAGTGTCCAGCAGAATCGATGTGTGGATATTATAAACAGTAGCTGGCGGAATCGATATGTAGATATTTTAAACAGTAGCCGGCGGAATTAATTGACAACGGAATCGATACAAACCTTTTTCCTAAACAGGTAGTTTCGGCGGAATCAATAATTCCCCAATATAATATAATATTATTTAAACCTCCCGGCTCTCTTCTACAGTCATACTGGAAAAAGATTTAAATAGGTACGCAATTGACTAAAATAAGATATTGGTATCAGTAAAGTAAGAGGTATTTTATTTCATAGCATTAAACAATTTGTTTTTGAACTGAACAATAGAGCGCATAAAATTAGGAGGGTTGTTTTTAAATACTACCTAAAGGTACATTTAATTTTAATTTAATATTGTTTCTATTCTCTAGTGTATTGAAAAAATCGGTGATAAGAAAGATAAATTAATAATAATAGCAAATGGACATGATCACCTGTGCTTCAGGCTTGATGATTAGGTAGGTAATAATAAAATAGTATTATATAATGAATACCTACTTGAATATTCCAAATATTGAACCGATGGACACGAGGCAATCGATGTTGGATGAACCATCCAGAGGATCGAAACACACAATGTATTTACCTCGTTTTTCAGTCTCAATCTAAAAACAAACAAAAAAAAAATATTGAAAAACCGAGTGTTTTGCAACGACATAGTTCAAACACTTCAAACGGCGCAGCTTTTAAAACTTTAAACAACACTGCTACAGATTTAATCCATTAACAGTAATTAATGAATAAACAATGAGTTGAGTAGGTACATTGTAGAAAAAAAAACATTAACAGTTTCTATGCGTGCTGAAATTACTATTTACTAATACTCCCGAATTCTGGGCTTAGCCCTGTGGTCAGATCGAGTAACTAAACGGTGGAAATACAATGAGGATACGGATACTCGTCGGCTGTTATTGGCACACACACCATAAAATAGTAATAATCAAGGACGTAAATGAGTACCTACCTCTATCACAGTCTCATTTTCTTCACTAACCATCATGTGGACCGTAAAGGACGACGCCAACATGTTGATGAACAGTTCGTTGCTCAGCACGTCCAGCTTCTTGACGTCTTCGCCCTGCACGTTCGTGGATCCGTCCATGCCGTACCTATATACAACACGCGAAAGGGTCCAGGATAAGACGTGTATTGTTATCGGCATTCAGCGAGTATCGTTACAAAACGTGTTTGGCAAGTCGATTGACACAATTGATTTAATTTAACTCTCTTCAATATTACGTCGAGTGTTGATTACATGCAGACTTGTGTCGAAGTACAGAACGTAGAGTTAAAATGATTTTTGTTCTTTTTTCTATTTAACTCAGTCTTAAACCATTCAATGTCCGTTTTCGAGTATGGTTATTATCGGACATCAAACGACATCACGACAACACTTTAATAACATATGCACGTATACGTATTATTATTGTAGTATACTCGAGTCTGGGCAGTGTCGTCCCGAGTGCAGAGCAAACAAGTCACTCGCCCAGGACCTCGCAACTCGAAGAAGCTTGCGTATATATTATACAATAATATATAATATATCGTGTAAATAAAAATATTTCCAAACATTTTAGCAACGACTTAGAATTTAAATATATTTCAGATAATATCAATGTTTGCATAGTGAAAAGCTGTTAACTGTTGTTAGAATAACATAAAAAACAACATTATTATATTTTGAATAGCTAATAGGTACCTAGGTACTGATATTATTAAAATACTGTAATAGTATGTGTTAAATTTCGTAGCAATGTGGATAGGTAATCTTTTAATTATCTTTAACACGTAAATAAGGTATACATTGGTTGATAACGAAAAGAAAGGTTATTAGATCAAGTTAGTAGACATTTCGTCGGAGTCTGTAAATTGCGTCCCACAAAAAATGTCATAGTCCTATACTATGTAAATTGCGGCCCATATATTTTTAAAATATACGTAAATTGTGGCTTGTGTATTCTTATGACTTACGTAAATTGCGGCCCGGGATATTCCGATATCTGGTCGGCTGTACAATTTAAAGATTAGTAATAACTAATAATTATAATCTACGATGTAGATATCAACTTGAGAAGTCGGGAAATAAAAAGCAAAAAAAATTACTCCGTTAGACTATGTGAGGAAATTATCTTACAAATTTTTAATAGTTTCTTAATTACAATTTTTTTTTAATGACACACATTTTTACCTAATACTTGATTAGTAATTTGTTAATGATATATTTTTTAATTATAAACAAAAAACAGCAAAACGAATATTTTTAACCATACCCGCAATACTAAAACAATTATATTGCCAGTCCTAAGTCTGAAAAACGGGAAGGAAAATATTGATTTTAATAAATAAATTGATTTTATATAAATTATACCTCGGCCGCAGTTTACATATATACAAAATATATCCTTGCCGTAATTTACCCATGTGTATGAAATATACCCGGGCCTCAATTTACACAAAAAATTAAAAATGGGACGCAATTTACAGCGACCCCATTTTCGGGTACTCGAGTATGAGTATCTATATAAAACAAATATTGAAGACCGCTACTCTGGTGCACAAAACCTATATGGATTTCGATGTTATTTTGTAAATCCGGGGGCCTCGAATTCTAATGATGCCCGGAGCATCGCAAAACCTGGGAACGACACTAAGTGTTGATTACACACTTGCAGAGCGTCGACGCTGCACAGAACGCATTTAACTCTTAAACCGTTCAATGTCCGTTTTCGAGTATCGTAGCTATCTATTACCGGTCATCGGACGACGTGACGACCAACACTCGATCGACGTGCCTAGACAAAAAGTTTATTATAGGTACTTACAAGTGCGTCAGTCCGGCCCTCCGCACGGCCGAGCTGACCGCTTTGACGGCCGTCTGAATGCTGGTCAACAGTTGGGTCAGGTCTCCGGTGGCCGACGGCACTTTTTTCTGTTCGGCCAGCACGTAACGCGTGAGCGTCATGCAGTTCGAGTCGAACGCCGGTGGCTCGTACTGTTGCTGTTCCGACATCGTTTTGCTGGGTGTCAAGCGCGGTGCTTTTGGTATGGGACGTATGCCAAGATTATCTGTACGCATGAAAACAATCGAAAGCAAATTGTTATTTGGTCGGAGAACGTCAATCACATCACATCATCTCAAATGTGTATACGCGTTAATAATAATTATTAATCATCACTGCTGTTATTTGATATTAGTGACGGATTTATTTTAATATATATAATAATATATTACCGCAGAACGTAGTAAACCATCGTAAGCCCACCGCCGATCGCGACATTTACTGTTTTAAATATTTTTTTAAATTGTTTTTTTTTTTGCGGCTGACAACGTTTCTCGACACCTACACAACTGTTATAAATTTATATACTGATTATATAATACCTGTGTGATTAAAAAAGCCTATGCATTTCAATGACGTTCAATTAGAACTTGTGTGAATGCGTGATGGAGCAAAGAAAAAGAAAAACGTAGGATGGATTGTTAATTAGTTTGTTCGTTCGTTGTATCGTATCATTATTACGGTGAGATGAGTGCGACGTGTTCAGTGGTATAGTCGTATACTCGTGCTATCATAAAATGTTTATGGCCATATTATAGAACATGGCGCAATGGTCATTAGAGGGACTTTTCGAGAAGTTGTACATCAGCGTGTTTTATGTGTATTTATTGAATGGGAGGAATAAAAGTTTGAAGAAAATGAAGGGTGAAAAGCTTCACACGCATTAATTGTACGTTCAGAACTTATAGAATTAGACGCCCACAGTGTCGGAAGGAATGTAGAATTAGATGAAATATACTCAATTGTTGAATTGTAATTATTTCTTCTACAAACACATCCTCCACTTCTTTGTGTGAAAAAAGTGACAAACCAAAAATTAAATGCAGACATTTTCCTATTTCAGAATTAGGTTTTTTATACTCTGTTCGTATTGTAGTCCATAACTTTGAATATTCCTCCATCAAGCTTGTGATTAATGAAATCTGTATTCTACTGGTAATTGCCAATTACCATATCGTACGATTATATAAACTATAGATCAGTTAGTGACTAGTAACGAATATACGCGGAAACAAGGTTTATTATTAAATACTTTATATTACTTAAACTAAGATTAAAACTTGAACTCTAAACATTAATTTTTTTACATGTTTGTAAAAAACTATAATAATATGGTTCAAAATTCTTAGTACAATAACGTACAATATTTACTGTATAACGTGATTAGTGATTGTCTATATATACCTACATAACCATGTTACATGATATATACGACACACACACACATTAAATTTATAGTATCCAAAGCGCTGGGTCATTGAATCAGTCAATATCCCTAACTATAATTTGCAAGATAATTCTTTTAAATATTCTTAAACATAATTTCATTAAAAATAAATTAAAATAAGGCTAAATAAAAGAATATGATATATAATGTAACATATGTTTTAATGTAAGAATAGATTTTTTTTTATATGGATAAGCAAGAGCGAGGTTAAATATAATGCTAGACGCTTAAAAAAACATAATGCGTTTTTTTTAAAGTTATATCTAAATATGTAAAAAACAATTTAAAAGCTTGAATTAAATATTAAAATAAACATATTACCTATAAACTGATGATTGATCAATGACGGCATTAAAATAATCACTCTGTACAATGTACATATATAAATTATACATTTTTTATAAAAAGTAGTGTACATCATTGCCGCTATTATAGTATACACACTCGAATTTCTGTTAATATTTATTAGAATGTGCTCATTAAATTCTGATAGTCTGATTAGATTTTCATTTAACTATAAATTATACACACACATTTATGTAGGTTATCGATAGCATTTTGAACACTTTGAACAACAATTTAATGAAACGATATTATTTCTTCGTAGTGATATATTATTATGAACATTATATAGTTTGCTAGTCTACACAACATGTATAATACCTACTGTATACATAGTTATAGACCAAAAGTGTATACGATACCTTAGTGTTAATAATATTCAATATTCTTTCTTCAGCGGGCAACTTTGGTAAACAATTATCTTAAAGCAGGCTACCAAAAATAATCACAATTAAATATATCGTACATCATCTCAATTTAGTTTGAACCTAGAGCAAGCAGTGAAAAAAAATATTATTTACTTTAAATTTACTGAATTATAAACTAGCTGACTTATACATTTTGACTTTTGAGTATGGCTATTAAATGGTAAGTTTTGTAAATAATTTTTCGTTTCTATAAGTTTTAGATTTTAAAAGTGACGTATAACTGTATAATAGTAGGTTATACAATAGTATTATTAATAATATATTCTTATTTCCACATTTTTCATTTTCAGCTGGCGAAAAAGCTCCTGATAATATCTCGGTTACTTTATAAACCATTTTTAAATTTAACACAAAAATATTTTAGTTATGTTTAAAGCAAAAAAATAGATTATACTAAAATAAAAGGTCTTTGTCGACAACTAAAGCGTTAAAATTCTTACAAGCGTTTCATATAGTATTGATATGAACCACTGAATATTACTAATAATATTTATATATATATATGATTGTATGAAGCTATGAAATAATGAAACACATTGTAAACTGATATGTGTGTAATTAAAGGCGTGTAGGACTCCCTACCCCATATACGACTGGTCTTAGGAATTTGCCGAGTAAACCCTTTTCACTTTTTTGACCGAATTTCCAGCTCGTATGCGATGACACACACACATGTAGCAGTCAGTCTTTGTCCAGAACATTATTACAACAGAACCTTCAGAGCCTTTTTCTTGTAAATTAATTCAAATTGAATAAAAAAAAATTCATAATTCATAACAAAGTAATTTTATCTCAATAAATTTAATTTTCGCCAAGTCAATCAGCTCGAATCGGTAACAATATACTTAGCATGATGTTATTGGTATTTTTTAATTTTTTTTTTTTTGATCTAATCTAATTTGAAACTAACATTGCTATATCGAAAAAATCGAAAAATACGATGTTTTTTCTAATATATAAAAATATAGATTTAAATATATTATATAGTATACAATTTTAAGTATAGGTATAGCTTCGTGTTTTTATAGGTCGCTTACATTGTTCTTTGACCTATCTGTAAGTGTGATGTGTGTGTATGTTATCAGTATAAATGTATGATATTTTATGCTTGGATAACGTGTAATGTTAACAAATATTCTAAAGCAATAGGTATATGAAAATGTGTGTTTTTTATTGACAATACATACATTTAATAATATCCACATTTGATGAAAATTCGATTAATCATAGATGGTATAATATATGGATAGTATTTTCAATTATTGCGGTGGACATTTGACATAACTATATAGTCTGTAGATTTAAAAATAGTATTTATATTCCATTGATATTTTTCTTTTTACAAAATAAAACATCGAAAACACATTTTAACGGGTTCAACTACTTTTAAGTTGTTAGTCCTAAGTATAAATAATGTAGGAAAAAGATTTGTATCGATATCATTTTTTTCTTGTAGAAACTTACGTAGGATTGTATTTTTTTCATGTTGTACCTAACTTGCGTTGCTATACCAATGAATGATTTTTATGTGCTATAATATATTTTATGGGAACTTAAATTCACTTAACAGTGACAACAGTGTACACCCTTTAATTACACCTATAAATATTGCATCCCTCGACCAATTGTGGTTGTAGCTATACTATTATTATACCTTTGGATGTTCCTTAAGCCCTCAACGGGATGCACAATAATGCTTGCTTTCAGAAACACTGAATTAAACCTTAATGGAGAGTAATAGTTATTAATTAAGACCAGTTCAGCGGCATATTACAATTATTATAATAATAAATCAATATTATACTGATTATGAATATTTTATTACGTTGTTATTATTCAACGATACTTGACTGAGATGAAAGTCTCAGGTCTTAGGTTATTATGGTAGGGGTGTGCGTTCACGGTCAAAGCATCATGCGGAACTTAAATAATTAATACAATTAAAATTTATAATCGAGAATATTTTACGTACATTTTATCATCTATTTAATAACATTACGTATAAGTTTAGTTAACATGTTGAGGTAAATTTTCAGATATAAGCTATAAACCTACAAAAAAAAAAAGTTGTTATATACTAGATCTTATGATTTTTTGTAATTTTCTTCACTAAATAGTGTTTACTATAATTGGGAAATATATTACTATCATCTCTTCAATTCCTTACTTAAACATAAAAATCGGAATATATTATATTAAATTTATTTTAAAATAATATTCATACGTATATACTATATACAATCATAATTTTTTTAGTTATACATTATTGAGAAAAGTTTACTGATAATAGAGGACTGGAGAAATTAAAAAAAAAAATAATAATTAACTTAATCAGTCCGTGAGACTTAAATTTTTCTATCTTATATCTTTATTATTATGCCATAAAAAGATAGGAATATAATCGACTATATAAATGTACTTATACTTTACATTATGTGTTATTACTTTTAATTTCTAGACAGTATACTAATGTGGTACCTTCTAACAATAACCATTTTTTGAATATATATATATGTATATGTATTATACTCGAGTGTACAGAAAAAGCTCATAAATTTAAGGAACTGACGTGATTACAAGTACTATCATTGTACGTTTTAAAGTTATTGCCAACAGCTGCAAATTTTTTTTCAACTAACTACATCATTTATTTATATAGTTTTTTTTTTATCAGCCGTTGCCCGTTTTTGAACTTTTTCTTAGGCTTATTATTCATGTAAAATTAATAGTTAAATTTGCTTTATTTAGACCAGACTTGAGACATATCCATACGGCATAGGACTATTATAGGAGCTATACTATAAACAATTCCGTTCTGACTAATGACTATGGAAGACGAAAAATAAACTGATCTACACTCTATCACATAGAGCAGTTATTTAATTATATTTTTTCTAGTAAATTTTACACTAACATTTTATTTATTTTTTTATTTTCATGGATATACCACCGAAGCTATTCCTGCGTCATTCCCGCTATAAACCAACGGTGGTTTAAGGAGAAAGAGAGGATATAAACCGATAAAAAATTGGTCTTGTTCTTACCTTTGGGTTTAAGACGAGAACTGCTGTTATTGACGTTGAAATTAGTTGCAACGAATTTGAAAACAACACGACGCACTGTATGACATTAAGCAAACAACTGATTAACGTGTAGAGGAGTGAAAACTGTGCCACTGCGGAGAGTGGAGACTATTTGTAGACGCTGTGAAGGTCATCGTTTTAAACAACAACACACACGGAAACGTGTGCGCGCGCATACACAATTATACTTGTTTACAAAGATTATGTTATAGAATAATATTATTATTATGCATATTGTGTGTATATCAATCTATGACGCGTATAACAGATAAATTATAATAAATGATAATGTGATGGTAAATTTCAATGGATGAAGATGACAAGTTACGGAAAAGATTAGCGTAGGTATGGAAGAGAAACAAGAAATAACAAAAACTGATCACAACGATTTATTTTTATTTTTTTTTCTTAGCCATTATGTAATTAACTGTATGAAAAAATAAAAAAATTAGTGAACATTTTATTATGTTATGAACACAGCAAAATTATAACTTATAACTTTTATAACTTTTCTGTAATTTTTTTTTCGAGCAAAAAGCCACTCGCTTGAACACTTTTTTGTTGAAATTATACAAGGTGGCCAGGTTGACGGTTTTCCATTACATTTCCATTAATTATTAATTTTTTTTGTAATAGTTTTTTACTAATATTGCACACTATCATATCCGTAATTCGTAAACGTGCAAGCTTAATTTTGCAGCTAACCCATTAATCCATACTTCCAAAAAATCATAAAAAAATAAAAACTACTAAGAAAAAATTATCGACAGGTATCGTCAGCATACTTCGATAGTAAAAATTAATTTATTCGATAATAATAAATAATTTTTTTGTAATTTTTAATTGACGAATATATTGCTTGCCATATTCATAAATATACAGGCTTAGAAATGAAATGACAGAAATAAAAGTACATGGAAGTAGTTATCAATAAGTCTTGTCAACATACTTCCTATACAGAAAAAATAATTTATTCAATAGTAAAAATAAAATTATGATAAATTTAATTTTTATTTAACAAATATAAATGCATCATTCCTGTGAAAATGTAACTTTTTAAAATTTGTAAAACTGTTTAAAATTTAAAACGAAACTTCTTTCTCGAAAAATAAAAATATGCAAAGTTACCAGAATAACGTTTTTCCTTAAAATTCCTATTAATTTTTTTTTATAAATTACGCTTCTAACAAAAAATATATATAGAAAGACGTACATGCAAACATGTAAGATTCGTTTTGAAATTCACAAAACAATCATAACTCCGTCTTCGCACAAATACGTAAAATGAAAAATAAATAGAAACGACTATCAAAAAACATATTCGGCTTACTTCATAAACATTTATGGATTCTTATCTGATCTAATTTGAAAGTTTCAAAAAAAATTATTTTCAGCCATTTATATTAATTTGTTTGCATTAGAAAAAAGTTAGTTATTTCTATTATAACTTATACACTTTGAAACATTTAATCAAATTTCTTTAAACAAGTTTAAAATTATTTCTATGAAAAATTAAACCATTCATTATAATACGAAAGAACTATGAAAATACAAAAAATATATTACAAAGTAAAAAAATAACTTATTATATTTATAATCTCTTAAGATAAATTTAATATTTTCTTAAAGTTGGGGAATAGTAGTTAATATTAAATGTTCAAAATATCTGTTTGCATAATAAAATTCTAAGTCGTTATTAAACATAAGTTTAACTTAAGACTTTTTTCTATTTGTAGGTAGATACTTTAATATTATTATGAATTTGTAATATTTTTTTTTTTTTATATTTACAAGTCATTTTCTAGGTAATTATATTGGGTATACTAATTTTGATTAATTTTATGTAAAAATGTATTTTATTTGTTTCGATTGAATTCTCGTTTTATTTAAGCATCACGAACAAGCGCAAAAATACAGCAGTACTCTAGAAGTACCCTTTTCACTCGAGATCTTGACATTCATATCTTTGAAGTGTTCCATCAATTAGCTCTTCGTTATTAAGTGCTAGCATTTGTGTTCTTACAATATATTATATTTTAGGTTACATTAATATTATTTATTTGTATAATTACTTATAATCAACACTGAGGTTGATTATATTTAAACAGTTTAACAATTGGTAATAGTTAAAAGAAAAAAATGTAATTATTGTATAACATTTACAACAATAAATGTCCAATATTTTTTTGTGTAATCAATTTCTTGCAAAAAATGTATGCATTACGATTGATATATTTCTAACAATTCGTTGACATCCTCTTTGGAGCCCAAAAATACTGGAGTTCTTTGATGTAGCGCTGTGGGTTGTATGTCCAATATGGGTATCTTACCATTGCTCGCTAATCCGCCTGCCTCTTCCACTATGTAAGCCATTGGGTTTCCTTCATATAGTAGCCGTAACTAAAATAGTATAAAATTAATTAAATTCATGAAGTGACTTAAAATATGTTATTTATTTTACATTATTATAATTTTATTAAATTATACCTTGCCGTTTGGTGATACTTTTGTGGCTGGGTACATGAATATACCTCCGTATTTCAAAGTACGATGTACATCCGCGACCATTGAGCCAACATACCTGGCACCGTACGGCTTACCACACTGAAAAAAAACATTAAATGTTTGCTGTGATTTCTAAATCATATAAAAATAATGACACAAAATTACCTCAGGATCTTTTTTCCTCCTCACATACTCTGTCACGGATTTGTCCCACAAGTGTGAGTACCCTTCGTTGATACTGTAAATATTTCCCTTGCTGGGTATCTTGATATTACTTTCGGTCAACAAGAACTCACCAATCGACTGTCAAAATGAAATTCGTGTTTAAATAGAAAAACTCTAATCATGTTATGAAAATTTATTTTATTTATTATTATCTCGAGAACTTACTGGATCTAACATGAACCCGTTAACTCCGCTCCCTTTGCCGAGTGACAAAACCATCATTGTTGCGCTACCATAAAGCGCATATCCGGCGGCCACCAAATTCCTACCCGTTTGAAAGGCATTTGTTACATTTGTCTCGTTGCTCTCGTTAGTTTTTCTGTGTGTTAAACGTAATGTTAAATTGTTTATTTTTTTATATTATTTTATTGTAAAAAATGATAATAGAAATTTCTTAATTCGTAATACCATTAGTTATGCGCTAAAATAGATTAAGTTAGGAGGGACTTAACTAAATTAAAGTTATTGAATAGTTATAATTATTTCCATCACCTGCATATATTTAATATAAAATATTATTGTTTATTTTTTGTTGGGGAATTTTTAAGTATTAACGTAATAAAATGACAATAGTTTACTATTCCTTTTTAATTTTTCCATACTAATTTAAAATTAACAATATAATTAAAATATTATATTGTATATTATATATATTTTTTTACAATCATGAATAAATAGTATGTATTGTGTTATAGGTTACTCTGTTAGATTATACTAACGGAGTATAATTTTCAATAAATATAAAATGTCATTGTTGCAAGTGATTATGAATATTATATTGTATCAGCATAACATAGACCTGGAATATATGCGTGTTGCATGAGTATAATAATAATAGTATTATTCTGTAAGTACTTGAATATTCCAAATATTGAACCGATAGACACGAGGCAATCGATGTTGGATGACCCGTCCAGTGGATCAAAACATACAATGTATTTACCACGTTTTTCAGTCTCAATCTAAAAACAAAAATAGTCAATATTGAAAAATCGAATGTTTCGCAGTAATAAAATGGTTTACAGTGTAGCCTTTTAAACTTTGATGCACGTCAAAAGTAACTGATAAATAAACAACGAGTTGTGTACATTGCAGGGCAAAAGACAAACATCTCGTATATACTCAACAAATTACAAATACAACTCGTGTATAAACGTATACTACGTGGTGCGCTCTCGTCAGATCCAATAAGTATACGGAGAAAATACGATGACAATATCGAAGTCGGCTGTCATTGGCATACACCATAAAAGAGTAATAATCAAGGACGTAAATACGTACTTCTATCACAGTCTCGTTTTCTTCGCTGACCATCATGTGAACCGTAAAGGACGACGCCAACATGTTGATGAACAGTTCGTTGCTCAGCACGTCCAGCTTCTTGACGTCTTCGCCCTGCACGTTCGTGGATCCGTCCATGCCGTACCTATATACAACACGCGAAAGGGTCCAGGATAAGACGCGTATTGTTATCGGCATTCAGCGAGTATCGTTACAAAACGTGTTTGGCAAGTCGAACGACGCGATCAAGTGATTTAATTCAATCGACTCGTGTCAAAATATTACGGCGAGTGTTGCTATTACAGACTTCTGTCGAAGTACCTACAGAACGTCGAGTTAAAACGTTTTGTCGGTTTTTTTTTCTGTTAAACTCTTAAAATATTAAACCCAGGCGCGGATCCAAGGGGGGGGGGGGGCCAAGGGGCTATGCCTCCCCCCCACCCGTAGACTCTGGTGAATTTTCTATTATATCTATTTTCGACAGCCGATAAAATGCATTGTTTTATCAATAGCGTTTCGGCTGTGTCCCCATGTCCGTTTTTATCGGTCGCCGTCAAAAAGCAAATTTAATCTAATGGAATATTTAAACTTGTTTGATACAATAAAATGTCTAACTTTAGCTCTTAAATGGAGTAATTGACGAATATGCCAAATCTAAAAGACGAAATGATTTTGTTCTGTGATCATTTTTTAATATTTGTTATATTTTATTATTAATTATTATTAATTATATATTACGTATCATTATTAATTAAACCATTTATATTACTATTATCTAATTATTTTATTTATTTTATTATACTGATAAACTAGGATTTAAATAATAATATTTAATTATTAGCTTACATAGTAGGTATGTACAATGTTTTTATCGGACTTAGGCTAAAAATTCATTTAAAATGCGCCCCCCCCCCCCCCGTAAATATGTTCTAGATCCGCGCCTGCTTAAACCATTGAATGTCCGTTTTAGAGTATCGTAATTATTACCGGTCATCGGACGAGATCACGGCGACCAACACCACTCGGATAACACATTATTATTATTCACGAAGACAGGTTAATTGCTTACAGGTGCGTCAGTCCGGCCCTCCGCACGGCCGAGCTGACCGCTTTGACGGCCGTCTGAATGCTGGTCAACAGTTGGGTCAGGTCTCCGGTGGCCGCCCGCACTTTTTTCTGTTCGGCCAGCACGTAACGCGTGAGCGTCATGCAGTTCGAGTCGAACGCCGGTGGCTCGTACTGTTGCTGTTCCGACATCGTATTGCCGGGTGTCAAGCGCGGTGCTTTTGGCGTGGGACGTATGCCAAGATTATCTATACGCATGAAAGCATTCGAAAACAAATTATTTGGTCAGAGTACTATAGCTGTTAATCGCATCACATCATATAAAATGTTTTTACGTGTAATTATTAATTGTTATTGTTGTCATTCGTTATTAGTAACAGATTTACTTGATTTATGCGACACTACGTGCATGTGATACGAACCCCTGATTATAATATAAGCATAATAAGCATAATAAGCATTTTAACGCGAAATCCGTTGACACAATAACGATAGACCGAATAAGCGTCGCCGGCAGTCGTATTTCATTCTACATACCTGACTCATGCGAATTCGTTTAATTAGTATGGTAGGACTAGTAGCTAACGTATTATTTGGTGTATGCGACGACACCGACTCTGACTATTTTAAGGAAACTATTTTAACTATTTTAAGTTAAGGAACTCGAACACTCTAAATCCCAACTTTTCCAAATAACTGACACACAAACACAAATTATGAAATCCATTTTAACATACATATGTAAATTCCTCATCGATCGAAATAGAAAATAAACAGGGATCTCTGATAGCCGAATACAACTATTTATCAGATATAACAAACGCAACGGAGATGGAAGTAGGTGTCCTAAAATTCCAAAATGCACCAACGAAACGGGCAATCGAACGATAGAAAACGTTATACCTTTTTGGCGGCCAAACGATTGAGAACACTTCAAATTAAAAAAGAACTCACTGCTGAATCCAAAAAAAAAACAATAAGATTGAGAACGAATTTACGTGCAAAATTGCCATATCATTTGGCTTTTGAAAAATTCAGTATATTATATAAAATAAATATTCTTGAAAAATTGTATAAATTAATAATTATAATCGTATACAAATAAGTGCCTAATAATATGTAATATATAATATGAATAAAAAATGTAAAATATGCAGAACTTATAAAACTATGAAATATGTATGTATAAAAATGAAATAAATATAATGTTTTGTAATGACAACTTAATTACCTATATATCAGTTATAGCGGGATAGCGTAAGCCAACATACTCTAAATATTTTAATAAATTATTACAATTTTTATTTCTCACATATCACATATATTTACTATGCATATTAAGTATTTTATTCTTTTGTTTTTTTTGCCATTTTTTTTTTTTTTTTTACTCTGTATCGTAGCTATTTTCAATATTGCTTCTGCTTGAGTTTCAATTAAAACTTTAATAACTAATATATTGCTGTATGAGAGCTGTAAAGTTGACTATTATATCATTCACTAGTATCTGGTATCTAAGTTACTATTAATATCCGGCTAATCCGATAAAAGTCCAATAAATATCAATAGATTATTGTGCTCATATTATCGATTGATTACATTTGGCAACGTTGGAAAAAATCAAAAAAATCAAGCACTCTCAATCGTGTTATTCAAACGTATAAAAATAACGTTCAATCGTATTTTACTGACGGAACGTATAACACTACTAAATGTAATTCTAACTCCGAATACGGTTTTACGAAACGGAAAATTTGGCTAATATAATTAAATCAGCATTCTTAGGTCATGTTCATCCTAGTCTATTAGACACTGATATATTCATTCGATAATTAAAAGAAATACAAATACAATTACCAACAGGAGTAGGCTTACCAATTGACTTATCAAAGAAAGGGATATCGGAACTACTACGGATAGTTGAAATTAGTGTAGTTTACATAGAAAGGATCCTGATGTTTATCATGGAAATGCCATTGATTGACAATTACGATATTATATTATATAAATCTATTCCTTTACCTGTAAAAGTTCGTTCGAAATAATTTGTATGTTATTATAGAACCAAACTCTGATTATATAGCAGTAGATAAAGCCCTTTTATATTATATAGAATTAAATAACTATCAATTTTAAAAATGTAAGATAACCACAAAAACTATTATTTTCAATCATGAACAGTCTGTACAGCACATAAGGTATTCATGCGAAATAATGTTATTCCGAAATCCTAAAACACTTCCTAATGTATGCACTATTAAATATATTAGTTTTAGCCACAATGCATGGCATAAGTTAGAAAATAATAATTCATGGTTATATGTAACAAACAAAGAAAATATTATAATTACATGTAAAACTCTAACCACATCAATAATAATAAGTGTAAATGGCATAAGAATATTTAGTTTAGAAAATCATTGTGAGGTTTACACTGCGGATAACGAAATTAAATTAGTACCTACAAGTAAAATAAGTAAAAACATAATATATAAAAACTATACTCCAAAGCTTAATTTGTCAATAAATTTCGATGTATTAAAAAATTTATCTAATAAAGATATGGATAGTTTCTTGTTTCCAAAAGAAAATTTCAAAATTAAAGATAATTTGAATAAATTAACAGAAAACTCTAAATCACTAGACGAATTACATAATAATTTATAAGGTTTTATCGAAATATACTATGACTCAAATCATTATCTACTAATCAGTGAAATATTGTTGATCAGCGGTGTAGATTTATTATTATTATTATTATTTTTAATATATTGTAAAATTAAAACATATTGTTGTAATAAAACTAATCAAAACGAAAAAGAAATTGTATCTAAAACATATGAGGACATAGCGCTTGTAAATTTCACTGAAAGTCCATTACCCAGAATAATTTAAATGGGTAATGAACTTTCATTTTACCCTGGGGGTGCTACGAACCCCTGGTTATAATATAAGCATAACAAGCATAATAAACATTTTAAAGCGATGTCCGTCGACGCAATAACGATAGACCGAATAAGCGTCGCCGGCAGTCGTATTTCATTCTACACACCCGACTCATGTAAATTTGTTTAATGAATAAAAGTATTTAGTTAAGTGATCAAAAGTCTATTTAATTAATATCTAACATAATCCTCCGAGATTTATGTTTAAATAATATAGCTGTTTCCATAACGAAGACGAATCAACAAACCCCTAAACATATATAACCGAGAGAGAACCAACATATGACCACAAAACTTGGTAAAAAAAAAACCACCACCGATCGCGACATTTATTGTTTTTAAATATTTTTTTATCTTTATACGCCTGTATAATTCTTATACTGATTATATAATACCTATATAAATTAAAAATCAATGCGTGTAAATTACGGTCAATTAAAACTCGCGAGATGAAGCAAAGATAAAAAAAAAAGCTCTGAAGGTGATTCGAACGTACCTAAATTAGTTTTTTTAAATGGTTCGGTTAATTTATTTACTTTGGACAATAATTAAATTTACTCTGATATAAACTTGATTAGTCAAGTTTTATTTTATAATATTAAATGCACGGACTATTTGATTCAGAGTGATAATAATGTATACAATTTGATATTTGTTAATGTATGTTTATTTATGAGTACTACAATGCGTGCCTAAGATATTATAAATCACATAATATTCTCCATTTGGCAAAAAATCTATGAAAAATACTTTCAAAAATGCGTTTGAATATACATAGTATACGTATTACAAAATAATAAATAAATATATTTCTTGTAAGTATATAAATATAACCTCTCATGAGTCAATCTGTTTCTGAATTTATTTGAATTTTGACCGTCCTTTTTTTTGGTGTCTGTTTTGTATAATATTATGCTAGTAACTATTATTCATGAAAACTCACTCTATAGATATATTTCCTAAAAAAAATTTCCTATATTGATTATTTATACACACACACACACACACACATAATATTATACAGTAGCAGCAGCTGTAACAATGGAACAAATACCGAAACAATTTGTCCCCGTGATTTATTTGCACACACTACGAGTTTATTCAGAATCAGAATATTATTAATATTTTAATATACACAGCCACACAGGTATCATTATACACATAGGTACATATATTTGTTTTTATACAAATCAAATTATAACGGTACAATGCTTAATACCCTAGGGTAATATTGACAACTCCCAGTGACCATATCGTTTAATTCGATAAACTACACATTTAATTGTTTTGTTTATGCATGGAAGTGGAAACATGGTTTCTTAATATTTTATAGAACTATGATAATAAAGTTTAAATTCTAAATATTTATCATTTATGTGTAAGTATTTGTAATTATTATTTTCTTTTCTAATTATACATATACACTTTTAAATACCACAACTATACTATAGTCTATAATGTATGTACATTGTACAATGTAAATTATCGCATTATTTCATTAATCATAAACCATACATCTATATACATAATACATCATCATGATTTAACGATTATGTTTATTATAAAATTAAGATTTCATTGTAGGTAATGTGTTTATAATAACAATATAAAAGACTTTTTTTGTTGATTACAATTTCATAAACAACTTTAATAATAGAGTCCAAAACTCAAAGTTCATTAATGAAATATTTAAAAATAATATTATTAAGAATCCAGGATGCTGAGTAAACCACTGAATATGTCTAATCATAATTAAGCTTTTGCATTAAAAAAAAAAAATAAATAGATTTATGTGAACAACAAAAGATTATTTCCTACAAGTGATGCATGCAATGTGGTACGGTGTTATTGGTAGTTTTACAAGTGTGTTTGTATTTTTCAAAACTTATTTGACACTTATACTTTGCTATACCGAAAAATTTCAAAATATGATTTAAATTTTTATAATTTACATAATATGAGTATTTTTCATGTATCTGTGACCTATTTATAAGTGTGTGTGTGTGTATGTGTGTATGTGTTTGTATGAATATGTAATATTGTATGCTTAAAGAATGAAAATATAGGTATGTGTACCGTCAGTTATTTGTGTTCCAAAGCAATATATAATATTATGTGTTTTTATTGAAAATATATCAGTTTAATAATATGCACGTTCAATTAAAAGTGGTTCCCGAACTATTATTTCTCACTACTCATTTAAAAAATACTTAAAACTATCCATAACTCCTTCCTACCATGGTGTGCTGTAATTTATTACTATACTTTTCAATCTTTCTTAATCCTCTAATGGGGTGCATAATATCACTTGTTTTTGGAAACACTGAATTAAACCATAATTCAGTGTAATGTCGTTATTAATTAAGATCAGTTCAGCAGTATATTATAATTACAACAATAAATGGATAATAAACAGTGGGTAATGAATATTATATTATATTATCACCCAACGACATTCAACTGTGATAATGGTCTTATATAAATATTGTTACGGAGGTGCGTTCAAAGTTAAACAGTAGGAATTTTAATAGCTTATTCACTCTTTAAATTAATTATTTTATATAATATTATAATATCATGTAATAACTAATATGCATTATAATTTATAATTCCTATTATTCGTTTAATATGACAATAATTTTAGATGAAATCTGCAAAACTACATTTTTAACTTGCCTAGTTATTCCTACTATACGTAATTATTATTACAATTCTATGGACAGTCTGTATACAAATGGGAAAGAAAATGAACTTTCGTAATATATAATATTTATTTTTAAACGTTATATTTTTTTTTAATCTATAAACAATATCATTCCATTCAAACCCCCTTGTCACCGACCTTAAAATCCTACTATCTCTGGCGATCTCGGTAGACGATTAAAGCGTAACTGGTACCGTAACCTACTATAGATACCTAAAATCAATTAGATTCGACGACGAAGTATCACCAATGGGTGGCTTCTTCACTCCAGATATCTTCAACGACCATATAATATAAAAAAAAAAATTACATCACTTTTGCTTATAGTAAGCTGCTTTATAGATTGTTTAATAAAAATATTTTATGACAAAAAAAAAAAATAAATAAATAAATAAAAATATTTTTAATTAGTATGTACCTAAAAAAAAAAAAAAACTACAGGCCGTAATCCAGAAGACATTATTATTGCGCGGAACGCAACTAATAGCCAACCAAAATTTTGAGAGAAATAAAGTTGTAATAAGACTTGTCTTGTGGAAAAAATAAACTGAAAAAAGTTACTCTTGTTTTTACCTTTATAATAACGATGAAGCCCGTTGTGTTGTTGTTAGCATTGACATTTGTTGCAAAGAATTTATAGACAGTACAGCATGCCGTTTAACAACGAGTAAACGACTGATTGGTGAGAACTGTATGACTTAAGAGAGCGGAGACTATTAATTTATAATTAATAAAATTAACGCAGAGAAGATAATCGCTTCGAATAAATGCACACAATAAGAGCGTGTGCGTATGCATAAAGAATTATTATATTAGTTTACAAAGATTACGTAGTAGACTGATATTATTACGTGTGTGTGCGTATGTATGATGAATTATGTCGAATGTATTATGTAAATTCATCGTGAATAGGTAATGACTTATAAGTCTAATATCGTGAAATATAAAATAAATAGCAATAGAGACTTACAGACATATTTAATATGATGATGTACTCATTTATACTAATATAATTACAAAATTGAAAATAAAACAATACTTTATTGTAAAAATCAATGGGGATTTTCAATAAGTACTCCGTAGTCCGTTCTCGTAGGTATGAAACGATTTCGATTACAAAAGTTTCACTGTTACCGCAATTTAATGAAACGGTTTGTGGTAAACTACTCAAATACCTAAACTGAAAAGGTCATTACAGCGTTAGCTGATTATCGAACGATTATGAATGTTATACCTTATTGGAAGAATGATTGAAAACACAATCAGTGTTGGGATTTATCTAGATGAAAATATTATTATCTATTATCTTATAGAGATCTATATAGATTAAATTTTACTGGTCATCTTTTTTTTTATCTTAGATAAAAAAATTCAGTTATCTATATTAATTTATCTAGATATTTTTTATGTATAAGTATTTATTTAATATTAAAGTACGTATTATTATACATTTTTACATTTTGTGTTTGAAAACCATAGTAATGTAATTTAATAGATATAATATCATATTATGATAGTACAAATTTAAAGCAGCCACAATTCATAATGTATAAAATATATCTTGAATCTTGATAGTCTGTATTCAGTAGCCAATAATTGTTGGCTGTTGTGTTATTTCCATTTATTAATATGTACATTGTACCTGCAGGTCATTTCTTAATAGTTATATTTTCTGTTCGATAATGGAAAACACAACATTTTATAATATGATATATTATATAAAATACTAATTATTTATAATAATGATAGCGTATTTCTGCAAATACCTTTTAATTATAGTTATGCATTTATTAGTTATTACTGTATATAATATTATGTTCCTATATCCCTTGGAATTACCCATGAGAACATACGAGTCTGTCTCCTACACAGTACACGGCCCGTAGACGTTGATTGTACAACTGCAACTATATTATATTATTATTGTCATTTGTTATACTCTAGTGCTCTTTTTGTTGTTATCTAGGTTTCTACCTATCCTTATTTCGGATTTTGACTAGTGATATTTAAAATATTTAAGTATGAAGCGGTTTTTGACTGGAACATCTGTAATAGTTCTAGTGCCTTATTTTGGGTGGTCGAAGGTAAGGTTAAATAGTGCACTACATGGCAATAGAGTATCTAGGATTTTTCCACAGGTTGTGGGGTAGGGGAGATATAAAGATTTTAATGAACATATTATTTAGTAAACAGATATATTTATATTATTATATACAATACGTAATTCCTATTGCTTACAAAATTTAGTCTCCGTGAGTTGGGTGTGTATGACCCCTATTCCCTCCCCTCGTAGATACGCCACTATTAATTGGTATTTAATCTAGTGGTTTCCCCTATCTTGGGAAGTTTCTGATAAAGCCTCTGTATGTCTACATAGCTTTTGCATGATATAAAAAATACAAAAATATGATTATCTATTTTTTTTATCTAGATAAATTCCATTTATCTATTATCTATTATCTAGATACTTGAGTAATTTTTATCCACTATCTTTATCTAGATAAATTCCTATCAATAATGTATTATCTTTATCTAGATAATATTTAAGTTATCTATTCCCAACACTGCTTACAATTAACAAAACATTTATTGCTGACCTAAAAAAAGTAATACTATTGAGAACGACTTTACGTGCAACATCGCCATATCATTTATTTGACTACTGAAAGATTCAGTAAATATATACCTATACGTCTATACATAAATAAAATGTATACTTATAGAAAATGTGCCACCCTATGCAACCGCATAGTTTGTAGTGCCTAAAATCCACCTCTATATACATCGTATACACTTCGCTGCAAACCTAAACAACCATTGAATGCATTTATATCAATTATTACATTGTACAATTATCTTATCTTTGACTATAATTTTATTTTTAAGTGTTTTTTTATTATTAATATTCTTTGTATACACCAAGTAAAACCTTATATTATTTCATTCAGAATATCGAGTAAATTAGTATTTTTCATATTATGTTATTAGTTTTGTTGTCCCGCATGTAGAATCGTGAAACCAGGAAAAATGATTTATTAATACGTCTTGATTTTTTCACTATAGTCAGAGAAGGTTTTCGGAATGGGTAAGTTTTTGAAAAAAACTCTTTTTAAAATTTTAAATGTATTTTTTTTGAAATATATAAACATTTTTTCCAGTGGTTTAAATAACACTCCAATTGAAAATACACTCCAACGAGTTCTCATATCTATGAATACTCATACTTTTCGAGGAATTTAAATAGAGTCGTAGAGTTCCTTTGTTGTGGAATGGGCGTTAAATGCTGGATCACTTGCACGTATTTTCAGTCTTAAATTTAGTGTGTTGGGAATCTTAATGCACGATAATTTTATTGAAAATTCAACTTCTGTAAATGGAGTCACAGTAAGTTTCTACATGCAGATAAATATCGATTCCAGCGTGTAGAATAATTCATTTTGATAAATTTGTTTTAGTTGTGAATGACACCTCATGATTTTTATATCAATGAAAACATTATTCTCCACTATACGCAAAATTATATTTTTGCACAAATCATTGTCAGGTATAGGAGAACTGTCGATAATGAAGTACATCTTTAAAGGGCCTTGCACAAGTCAAACGAAAATTTTAAGCCCTTCGAAAGCGGAATTTACTCCAAAAAAACGAATTATTAGTAACTAAATATTATAATTTAGAAAATATAACATTGTTAATAATATTATGTTTTTCAAATTACAATTGAAATAATAGTTTAATAATATCCTAGACAATAGTAGTATGAAAAGGGGGATTCAAACACTGCCTCCACCTTCGCCGCCGCCTCTTCACCACGGCCTTCGCATATACATGCTATCAGTTATCACACTTGTTATCAGTTATATTATTTTTATATACGTACTCGGCTTATATTTTACCGCCGTTATTGTTTTCAATCATACATTTGAATTTAATCGTGCATAAACATATATTTTATGTGTATCACCTGCTACCGTATTCAAATAAATGACTATTTAGAAATTCGTACGACCTGCTCGTGTCGCCAGGATGTCGTAGACTTTTAATAACCACTATCTTAACAATAAAGACATTTGACCACTATGGCGCCTTGCAAACATTATACGTTTTCAATTAAATATCGATATTTACACAATACCTTGCAAAAATGCAACATAATTGTATGAATATTCAGTATTCTCACAACGTAAAATAAATAAGTATACATACCGTGAGCATTTTTCTCATGTCTCTTAAGATTTGACATGGCACTGAATGTCTTGATGCATACAGAGCACAGAAAACGAATTCTTCGGTGTATGATTTTGTGTCTGACCAAACTGTCTTTACGCGTGAACATTGACGGGTACTGATTACAATTAAACATGTTGATAATTTTTAAGGTAAAAACGAACGAAAAAAATAAAGTATAAACATTTAAAAACACTCAGAAATACTCGAAGAC
Organism: Melanaphis sacchari; assembly: GCF_002803265.2. Lineage (NCBI taxonomy): Eukaryota > Metazoa > Arthropoda > Insecta > Hemiptera > Aphididae > Melanaphis > Melanaphis sacchari. The sequence continues at coordinate 7,956,094 of NW_020270366.1, read as the reverse complement.
AAAATGTGTGTACAACGGCTTAAAACGTACTGAAGAACTGTTGGCTCTTTCAGAATATATATTAAGACGAATTTGTATATATATAGGTATATATTACGTTCTTCATTAATTATCGATGAATTGAATAATATGGGATATGTGAGAGGTGGTGGTGTAGGGATATACATTATGAGTCGGCGACGTCCTGGCGACATGATCCTGGCGACCGGTCGGGGACAATTAGCAAATAGTATCAGGGTTAGGTGCGATTTTCAATATTAATGGATTTTGCTGGAATTGAAATATATAGCGTCTATTAAGGGTCTGCGACATCTAGCGACATGCGTTCTTCATTGATTATCGATGAATTGAATATAGGATATGTGAAAGGTAATGGTGGTGTAGGGATATACATTAAGAGTTGGCGACGTCCTGGCAACATGATCCTGGCGACACGATTCTGGCGACCGGCCGGGGATAATTAGCATATGATATCAGGGTTAGGTCTATACGTTGTTGTTAAAATATTTTTTATAATATACATCCTGGCGTCATTGGCGAAAATGACATTTTATAAACAAAAAGTATATCGGTTATTTATGTGTGTTATTCACTAATAGACATTTTAATATCATTAGTGTGCGACAACCTGGCGACCGGTCGTGGACGATAAGCAGATCGTATCAGGGTTAATACACATTTTTGTATATTATTTCCCCAAGTACACAACTATACGTTGTGAGAATATTCATATGATTATGTTGCATTTTTGCAAGGTATTGTGTGAATATCGATATTTAATTAAATGATTGATAACAATAACAGCGGTAAAATATAAACCGAGTACGTATATAAAAATAATATAACTGATAACAAGTGTGATGACAATAATATGTGATAACTGATAATATGTATGCCGCGCGATCGGCTGCAGTGGCGTCCGTGGTGGAAAGGCGGAGAGGCGGCGGCGGTGTTTGAATCCCCTTTTTCATACTACTGACAACAGTTAGGTATTTATGTTAATACTGGTTATTGACATAATGACATGTTAAAATATAATAAATTATTTAACATTTATAATATTATGGTTGATAGTATGGTTTACTTTAAATATTATTGGCATTTTCGTGGTTTCGTTGGTAGAGTTATTACCTAACTAAAGAGTATAAGTATGTCGTCCTGTCGATAACATTATTTTGGGATCTCAATATCTCACTTTCTAGTGCTCTTCTAATTCGCCTAAAATATGTATTATTGTAAACATTTATTTAATTTATTTGAGCTAAAAATTAAAGAATACATTATTTAATTAAATATTAATTGTTATGTATTATTTTGTTTAAATTATTTTGCATGGGGTCTCGCTATTTGAAGCGCAGACCTTAATAACTGGATAACCGTGTAATTTAAAAATTGTAAAAAAAATTTGTTTATTTTAATTTGAAATTGTATTTATTGACAAAAGAAAAAAAGCCAACGGCACGTAGTGTTCCCAAGCGGTCACCCATCCAAGTACTAACTACGCCCGACGTTGCTTAACTTCAGTGATCGGACGAGAACTGGTGTATTCAACGTGGTATGGTCGTTGGCGAATTACTGATGGAAAATAAGAATATTTAAAAACAATAAACAATAAGAACCAAAATTCGGGATTTAAGGCATTTATAGCATTTTCATATCCATCATACCTAAGTGATATAAAACATATCACAGTGATAAACAAATACGTTTTATAATATGAAAAATTCAAAATATGAAATTTTATTTTGCACATTTTTTGCATATTTTGGATTTTTTGCTATACTGACGCATATTTAACAATTATTATTGATTCATTCAAAATATATTATTTAAAATGTTGAACTATTAATTAAAAAAATTTGTTTTAAGTGTAAAAATACTATTTGTGTAGCTATCTGTCAGAAAAATGTTACACATGAACGATATTATAAATACTCAACAAACCGAAAACCATGTTGTTATCTGAGATTAAAACGTACCAAATCTCAATACGTATGACGAGATTGTTGGCCACATAAGTATACACATATTGTACCGGTGTGATGAACCTTATTTCAGAGAAGAATTACATATACAGTCAAATTCGCTAATAACGATTTTAAAGGGACTTAGAGAAACTGATCGTAATGATTGAACTTCGTTATACCTAATCAGATTGTAAAAAGTAATTTGATTTTTTTGAAAAATTGATTTATTAAACACATTTTTCACTGTATTACATATTTTATTTAAGATCACATATTTTAACATCAAATGTATTTATAATTTTTAATAAAAGTACATACATGCATAGTAGGTACATAATATATTATGTTTACGATCTGTTTGAAAAATAAACTGTTATAGTGCTTTGTTTATAATTTGAATAAGATTTTTAACAAAATTATAAATATTTTTTAATGCCATTGATACTTCTGGTGTATTTATATCGCTGTTTACCGAAACAAAAATACACACCAAATCAATATAAGAATAAACTTCCGACTTCCGAAATAGACGGTACTTTAAGTTTAAATAAATATTCCGTATACAATATACGTGTCGTATTATATATTTACAATACATATTATCTGTTACAGATAAGATTAAAGATTATTGCTTCAAATGAAATAAAATTTACTACTTATGGCATGTATTATTAATCGTTATAGGCGAATATAAAAACCCATTTTCATTTCAAAACAGTATCGTTATATCCGGATTATCGTTGTAACCGATATCGTTATATACGATTATTATTACTACACACTACACATAAGATATAAAATCAACCAAATACATTGCTTGGAATCGTTTTACTCGGAATATCGCTATAATATTATACGCATCGTAATAAGCAAATTCGACTGTATTTAAAAATCAAAAAAAAAAAAAAAATCGACACTGGCGTATAATAATAAGTGATATTTTAATATAACACAAACATACGACAAATGATAACAATAATAATAATAATAACAATTAATCATAAAAAATTGAACGGTTTTAAGTTTTAACGAGGCATATACCCGAATCACGTAACCGTATATTATATAGTGTGCATGGGTGAAGAATGAAAATAGTGATGATGATTGGTGAGACGAAAAGTGTGGCAGATGTTGATGTTGAACGACGCATGGCAAGTATAACTATAGATATAATAATCACGGAGTATGTAAATGCTCATATGCGTATAGCGGCGCGAGCGTGCGAGATCAACTAAGTTTTCAATAGTATACTAATACTAATATATATGAATATCTGCGTAAAAGTAACGCGAACAACTATTTTCAACTTTTCGTACCGATTACGAACGTCGACTGCGAACGCAGCGACGCGATGATAGCTAGGTCCGTTGTTTATCGCGACTTTTGCGACAAATGCATTGTGGTCTATATAAATATGGTATGATATTAATATTATAGTACCCATTGTTACATCGACAAATGTAAGTAACAGAAATGGTTAATTGAAAAAGTACTTATGATTTAGTATTTTCAAAAATGCTTCTATTACTTCTGTCGAGATGGAACGTTTATTTTTGCCTTTTGGCATATATCTAAATGTATTCTAGCCGTTAATAGAAGACCCTTCCGATTCGAAAACGTACGAAAACACCTTATAGCTCAATACAATCACAAAGATTAACATATTATTAAAAACAACATATTTTTAGTAAATATTTACCTACATTATATATAAATGTGTATTTTTTTCAGAACATTCAAAATCCAATTTTTAAAGATTTTGTTTTATTTTTTTAAATTAATCAATTACATATTATATTTAAATTACATTTTTTTAAATATTTATATCAAATTAATCCTTTTTGTTAATGATTTTTTTTTTCATTTTGAGTGCATATTTTTAAGTTTATCGAGTCATAATATAACATAAGCGTATATTTTAGAGCTTTAAAAATCGAACTTTCGTAATAAGTGACTAATAACCAATGCAATATCATTCAAATGTCAATGCATTGCAATATAATGCCGTACTATTGGTAAGTTATATAACATGCATTTTGACTTGTATCAAATATTATAAAATATAATTTCTATATAGGTGCATATCAATGGTGAACGCGTGAACGGCAATGGTATTTAGAAAAATAAGCTGGCACAAAATTCCATGACGCTTACCGATGTGTATGATTATGAATGTATATTATATGGGACTTGGAGATATTTGGACTTTTTGACGCCGGCATGGGGCGGAAATTGAATTTTGTTCATTTGCAATATTCGTCAATAACACTATAAGTAGGATAAAATGGTATGTTCTGAAGCCTGAGCCCTGAGTCGCCACCGCTGCCACCGCCCTCCGCATTCTCCACACCATCGGCCGCCGCAACCGCATCCCCGCCGTCCGATCACACGTACATGCGTGACATACGTTTGTCGCTGTTATCATTTGTTATCAAATGTTATCAGTTATCAAATAAAGTGTTATCAGTCATTATTTTTCGCGCGCATATCATATACATGATATTATTTCGTTACCGTATACTTAGACGTATATTATAAAAATATTTTAACAATGTATTTATGTATACCTGGGAAAATAATATACAAAAATTTATAGAAAACTCATTGGCACTGAAAAGACATTAACATTTATATAGAATGTATTGATAGTCGTTAAGACATCCACTAACATGAATATGTATAGAAAAGCTATTAATAACAATATTAGTAAAATGACAATTTCTATCGATGTTTAATAGAGTAGACATCTGCTAACACGGAAATGTATAGAAATCACAACTATTTTTTCGATCTGTATCGGCCTGTCTATTAGCATAATAATCGTCAGGATGTCGTAGACTCTTAATACCCACTATATATTTAATACACCTGAATACTTAAAACTCTATAGTAAACATTTCCATATTCAATTAACTAATTGCATTCCAGCAAAATCCATTAATATTGAAAAATGTTCCAACCTATATAATTTCGAAGCACCGGACTGAAAGAGCCGGCAGTATATCACCGAGTATAGCCGAATCGGTTTAGTCTTCCCCTACACATTTATCGTTCTCATTCGCTCGCTCCGACTTCAAAAATTTTAGTGAGTTTTTTTTAAGTGTTTAAAAATTATTTTATTTTTAATTATAGCTGGTACATTCAAATACGTAACACCTACACCACCGGCCGTATTCATCGATTCGACAAATTTCACGATAGACTTTTCTGAACGTAAGTTTTTACATGTTGGTCTGGATCAGACAAAGAAATTCGATGTGTCAATTCTTATAATTACACCATCACGCTTTGTTAAAATATCTACGGACTTCTTAAGACGTATTTATTCTTTGATGGGGCAAATTTTATCGTATATTCTCGATACTGCTGTTCAATATAAAAGGTTTATTTTGCTCGAAACCGAGTCTATTTCGATCTCAAGTATGGGATATAAAGGAGAAACCGTACTAGTTATTGAATCGAGAACCGAAATCGGATGTCGAATTTTACTTAACCGAAAGGATCTTATGGTGATTCAACATTTGGAGACTATTTTTGAAAGTGCGTCAAGAAAAATAAGTTTTATCAAACCTATGGTACAAGATCAAATTGAGAAAATTGCCGTACATTTTTCCTTTTTGCATAGTGGGAAAACATGTTTTATGGATGACATGATCGCGATTATTGCAAGCAACCACGGTGAAAACATACAAAAAACAAAACATTGTATATTAAACGAGTTAATATTATTCGCAACTCAGCAGATTGCCACGCGTTGGTTTGAAATATATAAATATAATGTCATCAACAGAGCAAAAGTCTACAACATCTCTTGAAGCGGGTATAAGATTGAGTACGTTAATCATACCTTTGAAAAATATAAATTAAAATAAAATAAATAAGATTGTGGAAGAATAAAAATACATACCATGAATATTCTTCATATGTTTTTTGAGGTTAGTTTTGAAGCTGAATGTCGACGGACAAATAGCGCATGTAAATCGTATCCCGTTATGTTTTTTTTTATGAACTTTCAAATTGTCCTTACGCGTGAACGTTGAAGAACACTGTTCGCATTTAAACATGATTATAATGTATAAAAATTAAACACTTGGAAAACACAGAGTGCAAAATAATAGTAAAAATAAACACTGAAAAAATACGGTTCAGTAGAAAGCAAAATTTCCACACATGGGCATGGGTGTCGAACACAGACTGATTCAAAAAACTCGGATGGACTTGTATTTATAAAAATATATTCCATTATCAATACTGGTGACAATAATTAGGCTTAATTCTTAGGCATTTTAATATCTTTAGTCTGCGACATCCTGGCACCGGTAGGACACATTAAACGAAATAGGCATTTATTCATGATTATTTAGAAATCGCCTAATGTCTAGACGGTGTGTGAATATTGAATTGAATACGGATAATATACCTATTTTTGTCAATACGAGTAAAATGTCTTTCAATATAGTGTCTCTTGATGTTTAACTGTAGGTTTAATTGATCTATTCCTAATAAGTATTCATATCTGATGGGAGGAAGTGACTCCTATTGTTAAGATATTAAGCTAATGAGTGTGAATATCGGTTTTAAGTCTATTCTGTTTAGGAAATTACTAATATCGGTTATTAATGTATTTTTCAATGTGACTAACATGTCGGCGACGGTGTAGTACTAGGTTGAGGGTCAGCTAACCCGGGGATGAGGTTTTTGAACGCTTCTTTTTATACTACTATAGTGCGGCCAGCGAAATTAGAAGCTTGACGGTCACGCTCCTGGTGGCCGTTTTCGTGAAAACCAGGGGCTCTAAATATTTTAGTTGCTTGTGTAGCTGCGCGATCTTTTTTTCGAAATTGAGCGTTCTTCGTACCCCTGATAAAAAACGACTACCAGGAGCATGACCGTCAAGCTTCTAGTTTCGCTAGCCGCACTATAGTAGGCACTGCTGACAATATTTTTGCCCAACAAAACACATAACCACTAACAGCCGTGAGTCTCTAATAAGTGGCCATCACCGGCATCGGTATACCGGGGGGGTCACGTGGTCGCCCGCGCCGGTACGCTAGTGGCCCCTTAGAGTTCTGTCGTTCGTCGTGACGGAATGCCAGCACGGACATCTCGCTAGCCGCTTAGCCGCATCCGAGTAAATGACGGCCGTGACCGTCACGCTGCCGGCGGTCAGGAACGTGTCAGCTAAGTGGCATATCGCGCAACGTCGATTCACGTTCTTTCGCTTAACCCAACACTCGAGTTCGGATTAAGATAATTTTATTTTGGGCCCGGGGCCAAAAAATATTAGGGTCCCATAACCACAATCAAAATATTGGTGTCCCACAAATAAATAGATTTCAGAGACAAGAAAAAACGTACCTGTCCGCTATGACCCCCCTGCCACCGCTTTAATCCGAGCTTGCCAACACTGTTACTTGCGTGCCAGTCGACTGTTGAGCGTTAACGACGTGGAGGACGTCTTTATTCTTTTGCAATAACGTCGACGGAACTCCGTCTTATTACGACTTTCCGGATTCTTGCTTCCACTTTATGCCGATTGTGACCACCAGGGCTGTGCTGGTCGCGACTGCCATAGTTTCATACGATCATTTGGTATAGGATTACAATTAGCCAGACCGCACTAACCTTGACGCGTATTCTTCACGTCATTAATTTGTCATCATGTATCTGTCTCCTCCACAATTTTATTATTTGATGATATTTTCAAGGGCTATTGGTCTCAGACAACGAAAATTATTTTCGATAATGATATAATAGTCTGATTATATACATTTTTCTGATTATAATATTATTTATTTTTTTTAATTAATATATTTATTGTACAGCGATAACGAACAAATATACATATCGTTATGTTTAATGTTATCGATTATCTTAGGACCATATATTATTTAAATTTTTATGAAGAGTGATTAATTTGGTATAATCATGTATTAATAAAAATAACATATTTTTTTTTAACCTTAACTATGTTTAAATATGTCATTGACACTTTTTGTGTGTTATGAATGTCATTTTTATATTTTCTTGTAAAATATAATTATTGACAAATAGTCTTTATAAGTAAAACTATTATCACCTATTATTATTGGTTTAGCGAACGATTATTATTTGAATAATACCTAGTACTTTGATAAGTTCAATTGATGTAATAATTTATTATTCTTATTTAAATATCATATTTGTTATTTTATACGAAGAAAATGATTTGTTTACGAATAACGAACACGTACAGTAAAGTATGTATTAAATATTATATTAAATTACATGTAAATGTAATTGAAATATATTGCGCGTTCGATGGCGTTCAATCAATACCCGTTATTATACTCATGTATCTTTTCTATACTAGACACGTCGTTGGTTTTGCTTCTGGACGATATACATTTTACATAACTTATGTCGTGCAATTTTATAATACTTTATCATAAAAGAAGCAGGTCACGAATTCCTTCCGTTTCTCATAATTTCTTTAGATGAAAAGTTTCCCGTGATGATATAGAAACTTACTATCATTATATTGAATCAAAAATGTATACGCGTAAAATTTGTCTTTTAAAAAAAAATATGCATGAAAATGAATGAAAACAGTTCAATAAACGAATGTATCAATTAAAGTTAGACTATTTTTATATTCTGACCAAATTAGTTATGTAATATATTATAATTTTTGTATACCTATATAATACATTTTTACGACTGAGCCTTGCACGAGTGAAGAAAAATTGAAGCCTTGCAGATAAAAAAATTATACATTTATAAAAATATAATATTCTTGAAATAAAAATAATTTTTTATTATGCAAATAATATTCTAATAAATTTAAGCAAGTACTCAATTTTTTTAATTTTTTCATCGTTACTTGTACAGTTTTTCATATAATAGTATTATTTACATTTTAATTTTTGCCTAAAAACAATCGTAGATTTACTATTATACCTACTACTGTCGATGGTAATAATTATTATGTAATAATTTATGTAAACAACACAAAAAATACAAAACTATATAAAAAAATATCGTCAATATCTAACGGAATTTTTATTTAATTTTATTAAATATTAAAAACGTTTAATTTTGAATTCAATTGCATATATTTATCAGATCTCTGTATAAAATAGAAACTTTTGCAATTAAGGTTTACGTCAAGTCGATTGTCTGACAATAAGGACGAAGTTCCCAGTTTGTTCTGTCAACTTCAAAAATCACCAAATAATTGCAATTAATAAAAATTGCTTTTTTTTTTAATTTTCAAATCGATGTTTTTTTTATGAACTTCAAATCATAATTCATATTTATTTTATTTTAATAACAATAATAAGTTTTTATATTCATGAACATGTGTGCTTCAAATTAAAAACTGAAACTAAACAGTTATAGGTAATAATATATATTACAATATAATGAGGGAATATTTAAAACTAAAAAATGATAAGTATATAAGTTAAAGATAAATTTAGATATTCACCCGTAAAGTGATGATTTATCCTTAAACAATTTTTAATATTTTGTTATATTTACAAAAATAATAAGATAAGTATGTATTTGAAATTTTGAAATTATTATTTTCAATACCTATATTATGAAAAAATGTTCAACAAATTTTAACTTTTTTTGAAATATTTATAGTTGTGACAAATTTTCAATTTTTTTTAGTATTTTTCTATAAATGTCAATTAAAAATTATTCTTTAGGTAAAAAGAACCTTTATTTATTATTATTTTTAATATTTTTTAATTAATATTGGTCGGGCTCAACTTTGATAATTCAAAAGTATTTGCGTGACTCAGTTCAATGTTATCCATTGTATTAGTGTCGAGTAGGTTATGAATGTTATGATCATGGATATGTTAAATTTAAGTTTAACGACATTACCATTTTATACAAAAACGGTTCTGAATAGAGATGGTTTTTTAGTCTATGCTGCTAAGTGCATTTCATGGTATGTTTTTTGATATTGCTATTAATGTAGTTTATTATACTATTTATATGGGATCTTATCTTGCATTACGTTTTCAAACTTCTTTACCAAGCAAAAAAATATTTGTTATAACATATATGTATACCACTCACGTGAACAGCATATATTTTGTTCACCTATATTTTATATATTATTATAGTTATAATAATCACCTGTTACCACAGATTACCAGTTATCAATTATATATTTAACCACGCAGAAAATATAATATTCTGCATTATCTACATTATCTTCATTGTATTAATAGATTTTGGACTTAAGCTGTACATTAATTCATGTGTATGGCGTGCGAATGTTGGATATAAGATATCAAAAAAATGGACGTTCAACTGTATGTAAATTGTGTATTACTATTTAAGATTATCAACTATATTATTATAATTTTATAATTGCTTTGCTTGATGTATTAAGACATTTCGGTACCTATAATATATAGTTATGTGTTATTTAAATTTTAAACTGTATACCTAGTGTAAAATATAATTTAATTAACATAAAGTAGTAGTGTATAGCTATAATGCACATTGTATACACGGTGGGCTTCTGTGTTTTACTGTTTTACTTTTTGTGCAGTGTTAGTTTAATAGTAGAATACGGTACTCCAGTGTATAATAAAATTATGCTATGATACCATAATAATTTAAGACGTACACCTGTTGTATAATATAACTGGATAGAATGAAGGGCATTTTTATCTGTCGCTGTTATTTTATATTAGTGCATATCTCTCGTTCATCAAATCCATTTAAAAAATCTTTATTTATGGCTCAAATATTAGGTGTTCATGAAAATGTACTTCGTTATTGTTTACATAAAACATAATCCAAATATAAATAAAGAAGAGTTTCTGTTAGAAATGCATGTGGATAAGTATATAAACCGAAAATAGAATGTTGTAGTAATGAACTTTTCTATAGTTGAAACAAGAAAATATTCCCGGTGTATATTTTATTTTTTCAGTAATGTGTAGAGGAATTCGCCTCAAAAACAACATGAATTGATTTCAATTCAATGACAATTTTTTTATACTGAAAATTCTTAAAGAATTTCAATGAAAAATATTTTTATATAATTGTAGAAACACTAATATTATTCAAATTATCCAAGCTAAGTCTAATGACGAATTTTAATAGTTAACAAAATTCAACGGAACTACTTTGTCTTTAATCGACGAATCGAATTGATGATGACACCTACTCATAAAATCGACTATATAGAGTAACACATGGTTAGGTACTAAGTTTAGTTTTTTTTTTAGATCGTACATATTAATAATTAATCTTATTTTAATTATTTTATTATACCTATTATATTATTGAGTTTTTTTTTTTTTGTTATTTCTTCATAGTTATTATTTTTATTATTTTTTATTTAGTACCTACTTATTTAGCTAAAGAAAATAATATACTGTTAACATTACACAATCTATTTATGTATAAAAGAATAAAATTAATTAGATAGGTATCTATATAAGTTTATGTATAGTTTTAATAGGTTCTCATAAGTTTTGAAACGTTAAAGAGGAGGAGATAGGATTTCCATTTATAAAATACGAGTATAACTGTTTTTTGTGTTACTAGGGCTTATTCCTCCGATTTAACTGATTTGTTGATATAATGTTTTAAGTAGATTGAAAGCGGTGAATATTTGTTTTTATCTAACATATGGGAAGTATAAAAATTCAGAAATTTTCTATTTCCAAAATATCAATTTATCAAATGAAGCAATAAAAATGTTGCAAATAAAGTTGATTTAATGGTAAAATTTAGTAGAGTCAGTTTCTCTCATTTTTGTTCGTTTTGTTTTTAGTTTTTAAGTTTCATATTCTTCAAAATATAACAAATATAAACAAATAACTTTAGCTTTTTTAATATAAATAATTTAAGATTTAAGGGGGAGAAATAATAAATATGGAAAATCTTTTTCAAATAAATGTAATGAAAAATTAAAATTTATTCTCGAAATTCTTATTGCTTTACTAGATTAATTGATACGTTAGAAATAGGAAAAGTCTTTATTTTCACATAAAGTATGTGTTAGAACAAAGAGATAGAAAAACACTGTTTACAATATCATTAACTAAAAAAAAAAAAAAAAAAGAAAAAATAATAAAATAAATAGTAACACATAAATAAAAAAAAAAAATAAAAAAATATTAATAAAACTTTGAATAAATTATTACAACACATTGAAGTATACATAGTAGAGCAAATACTATGTGTCACATCTATATAACAATAAACATTTCACACATTATAAACATTTGGCATATTATATATTCTAAAGCAGTAGAATTCGTGACATGTCGCAAATAATTTTCTCCAGCTATGACTTGCTAAAACAGAAACACGTGGCACGTAAATCATACTCTGATGCTGCCAAAAAAATAAAATAGTAGTAGTAGTAATAATAATAATAATAATAATAATAATAATAATAATAATAATAATTACTTTGACAGGTTTATGCTGTAAGAATCAGCATTTTAATACATCATTACATTTTGGAAACCTTATAATGCCGCTTGAATCAAATTAATTTTTGGTAGTCCCTATATTTATGAGATATTATATGATGTCTGCGAATGTGTTTAAAATAACCTTTAGAATTTTTTTTGTGCCAACATTTTCATAAGTTTTGTTACGTCCGAAACGGTTTTTGGCAGTGTCATTACTTTGGTACAATCAACCAGTATATCTAGGCCTACCTAGAATGATTAATATAAAAATATAACGTTGATAAATTGCAATAAAATAATAAAACGTACATTTTTTCTTTTTTTTTTTTTACTGATATATTGGATGTTTAAAGTATATCATAACAAATTAATCACGCATAGTTGAAATAATTTAATTGTACCTTAATTTATTCACGATTTATGATGTATGATATAGTATGATAATATATTATTTAATTATTAATTTGTGTAATGTTTGCCTGTATTATACATTTTTTTTCAAATTTTGATAATCATATTATATTGTAATAAGCAATGAGTAGATTGATGTGTGTATTATTTTAAATGTAACGAATCGACATCACTCATAATTATATTTAAAATTGCAATTAATAGATTTCGGAGATTAATTTTTTATGGTTATTTTGTTGGAATAATAGTATACTGTGTAGGACAGTTATATATTGAATCTTCTTTCGTAAATTAACGACACTTATTTGTTATTATACTAGTAAAACGATAAATCATGAATGTATTATATTAATTGTAGTTTTTATCAATTACGCCTTTTTCTATTCGTATGTTATAATTTATGTGTATATTTTTAATAAAACGTCTTGTCAATAAAAAATGTATATATTTATTGTTTTTACTGGGCCACACTCAAATATTGTTTGGGACAATGAAGAAAGCAGATTTTCAAAGTATTTTATATTTAATGTATAATATACATCTATATAACATACATCTACTCCTCACCTCACCATTTTATGCTGTGGAATTTATTGTAACTAGACCAAAACTATACATTAACCTAAAAAAGTCAATGCCAAAAATGCATTTGTCTGCCAAACGTCAAATCCTCATTAATACTTCTTTTACAAGTACAAAAATATAATGTATATATATGAGTTTCACACATGATGTAATTTAAACATTAATAATCGTGAGAAATATGCCCTCAATTTATTTTTAATTTACTTAAATCTTGTTAATCACAGAATATATGTATCAATGCAATTTATATTTTAAGCAATATTGTTTTACACATAAGAGTATAAATTAATTTTTTTTTCTTAAACTTAATACCTATAAATGGCATTTTACAATGACGCTTAATTTTCAATGAACATTTAGTAAATCAAAACGAATAATAAATTTATAATACTTATGTACAATAATACCTTAAAAATGTAAAATTAATTTTTAATATATTTAATTAAAACAGTGATTTAACGTATGAATTTGTGTTCAGTTGTAATTATTTAATAAAACAAATACATATATGTTCGTTATATTTAATAATTATAAAGTTATTATCCTGCATTTCTAAATTGATCATCAGACAGATTTCAATGTTTCGAGTTAATTTAAAATTATTGATCCTATTATAACAAAAATAGAAGCAAGTTTTAATTAACATTCGAAACGGAGTACACAATACATGAGATGTTAAGTTGCATATTCATGCGCCGTCAATAGACATTATTTTATTTGTATGTGATTTGTTATTATATAACTTAAGGAGATTCTATGTATAAAATAATTTACAGTTATTATTTGTTTACTTAAAACTCCTTTTGTCAACTCTTATTTATATGTATCATACACTAAAAGAATATTATACTATTGATTTTTAGTAGGACAAATAGTCAAAAATTCATAATCGATTTTACTAATAATAATTATACATTTGAAATATTATATTAGCATTATATCTATAATACAGCGTTTTTTTAATTATCTATAATTAAATTATTATACATTTTAAACACCTTCATAAACTTAAAAAAAACTTCATGATTTGATATTATTTTAAAATAAATTGTAGTTCATTGAATCTTATACAAATTAAAAATGATATTATGTCAATGCATATTACGTTTGATTACTTCATTGAAAATGTACTGTTTTTTAGTATATAGTTTCAACATGTATGATTTCAATAATTTACATCTTATATTTTAATACTTAAATTTATGCAATAATAAAATTGATGTACTGTTTAAAATTATTTTAAACATTATAGTTGGTATGATCTATTTAGAAACTTGTTTTTTTTTAAAGTAATTATGAAAATTGAATATATTCTTGTTATAGCATAATGGATTATTAGACAAATTCGATCAATATAATTTATTATTATTACTATTAATTAGAATTTTTTACGTGTTATTATTTAATCACAAACAAGTATTTATCATTAACTGATTGTATATAATATACATTATATAGTGTGGTAAATGTACCTAAAAATAATATTTATATATAATAGAAATTACAAAAGAATGTTTAAAAAAAAAATTGAGATTGATTAACAATATTTTATTCAATATATGTACACTTGTAAATGTAATAGTAAACATTTAAACATTTTACCCGGATAAATTGTATTTTATTACAATAAATAACAACCAAAAAAAAGTGATAAATTATAGTTTAATAAATCGAATAACTGATTTATCATAATTAAAAGTAAATATTTTTATTCAAATTTAAAATATACTGCTATTATTAATTTTATTTTAACAACAGTTTGTTTATTATAAACCCGTTTAATGAATGTAAAAATAGTGATATTAAAGTGTCGAGTAAAAATAATTTATAATATTCAAATAAAAATTATGGTTTAAACAGTTTTAATATATCTTGGAAATTAAAAAGTTTACTTTTACATTCCTCCAGCTATAAACAAGAATCGTATAATTATTATAAATAGATCAGATATAGTTGAATTATTGGTATGTTGAAATTTCAACCAATGTGATGAATATATTTCATCATTTATCGTCTTTATTATTGAAATATAACATCTGGTAGAACTATGCACTTTTGGCAAGTTGTTGTTTAGTTAAATGTAATTGGTCACTGGTCAGTAAAGGTCACAATAGATATTCAATGAAATTAAGTATATTATAAGGTATAATAATATGTGAATGTACATAAAAATTAAAAATCCTCAAGATCTACATTTTCTGTGTGACTTAATTTCTGGTAAATGTTAATTACAGCAACAATATAATTTTTATAATTTTTACATGCACAATGAATGCACTTAAGTTTGATTAGCAGATACTTTATCAGTAATACAAACTGAAATTTTCCCAGGGGCAGAGATATCATTTCAGATTTTTTAGGGTATGCGAGGTTTTAAGCAGGCCATTTTGAAATTTTACCAGGTTATTTAAAAATAGATATATGTTTATATACATAATCCTACTTTCAATTATTTCCATACATCGCATATACTGAATTATTACATCAATATAAATAAAAAAAATCAATTTAAAAACTACGTAAAGTATAATAAATAATTAAAAATCATAAAATTCGTAATTGAAAGCATACCAATATTGATAAATATAAAAATAAAAATAAAAACACCATCAAAAAGATTTAATTTTGAACATTATCTCGGCATGGCGAAGGTTAATTAATACTGTTTTAAAAGTAAAGGGTGCAACTGGACTTCCTGATCCCCCCCTCCAAATGATGCTTCTGCATTAGATGAGATGCCAGAAAATAATGAGCATAAAAATATTAAAGATATACAATTCTCTTTCCTTTTTCAGCCTACAGTCACCTGTTAATTTTTTTTTTTTGTTAAAAATCTAATAATTCCTCTTTTTTTAAAGTGTAAGATGTTTGTAAATTTTGTTTGAAACAAGCTAAAATATTTAGTGGGATGTCGCTCTACTTTTTAATATAATTATTTATTTGATTTTCGAATAATTTACTACAAAAGGTCTCGAAAAACCGTTTTTTTTTTTTTGTGAAAACCACATTTGATGCAAAATTCAAGCGTTAGCGAAGGAATAAGTTTTGAATAAGTTTTATTTAATCTATATTCACCATTAGAATTAGGGAACTATATAATATATATATATATATTTCACTTCTATACAATATACATATATTATCATTATATTTTAAATTTATTTTAACTCATTATCAGTGATAAAAGATTATTACTTGATATAAATTCTTGAATAAAGTTCAACTGTGGAGGTACAGATGTGAGGAATAACTATCCTGGTCATGTCATCATCAAACGTAATAACAATAAAATAAAATACATGGTAATAGAATGTAAGATGAATGTTATAAGTGATTTTTGATTTAAGGTAGATATTAGTTATTATTTATTAGAATAATCGTTGGTTAATAATTATATAACTAAATTATTTTTGCATACTTAAAATAGATTGGTAGTATTATAATTTATAATCGTACTTATTATACTTTAGACGGCGTACGTTTATGCAATTTAATTTAATCTATTTTTAAAATATTGTTGTCTTTTCTTAATTTTATAATTAGTTTGAATTTATAAAATGATATTACTTATTAGTTATTACTTAATGGAATAGTTGTAATACGTGAGTTAGTTTATGAAAAAGAAACTAAAAAAAGGGAATACCTTTAAGAACAATGAAATTAGAACATAAAAATACAATTTTTAAACTTCTGAAAAGCTACTAGTCCTAGTATACGCTACAATTAAAATTTGAATTTATTATTTATTTATTGTAGCCAAAAATTATCAATAACAGTATATGAAGTATTATAGACCAAGCAAATATTGGTACACATATATTTGGTTTTCTTAGCTTAATCCAAAGATAAAGATAATTTGCTCAAAAAAGTGCATAATAGAAGTACCTACCAACTGATTCACTAATCTTCGTTTACTATAGTAAACAAAATTAATTTTAATAAATGTTTAACGATTTGTTCCTTATTTATATTGAACTGATTCTGATAAAGGAAAATCCAGTACCATCAATTACTTAATTTGGCATACAGTTATCGAGTTCGAAGTTCGAACTATTCGTTTGTTAATGTATTCATAAACAAGGTACTTTAGTTTTTTAATTTTGTAAGATGGAATTATATAAATTTGATTATATTAAGTATTATAATAGTGAAATTATTTTGACTTAGGAAAACAGACCTATACAGCTAGTATGGCTGATAAGTACTCCTATTATAAATATTTAATACATTTTGGTCAGCCAACGTATCTGTTTTATTTTTAACCTATTCGGTCAACGACTAGTATTATTATGTCTTGAGATAGTAAAACTATTTGTCTTAAATTCTACATCATTACACATTCAGTAAGTAATAATGATACACATGCGCGCGTTGTCTGTCTGTAATGTTTTGCTTATTATGAAAATAACAACTCGTACGTTTTCGACGTTAAAAATTACAAATTGTAATTAACATGAGTGATAACAAATAAATAAAATATTAAAATTATACAATAATAATAGTAATAATTGTAAATAATAGTAAATAATTATATTAATAATAAATAAATAAATAATACAAAACAGTTCTGTAGTACAATGTTATATAAATATACGTCTTAAGTATTAAAAAAATAATAATAATAATGGTGGATTTTCCACACAGGAAATAGAAAATATCATACCCAATAATACAAAATATAACGATCATATATTTATTAACTCTTTGGTTGCATTCAACTACTATTAATTTATAATAGTGATCGATGCTGGAATTTATAATATTATATAATAAGAATATATAAGAATATACCTAATATAATAATATTACGCGTGTACTTAAATCATATCGAAACGGAAAGGTGCAAAGTCCGCAAAAATATAAATAATACCACCACTTATTTTCAATAGTTAATAATTGTTTATAATATATAATTATGATTATAAAAATATAGTATATTTACTCCTACGCACATATAATATAATATACGTATGTTAGCACTTTATAATTCCATGTAATCACATATATATTTTATCTAGGTAACTATTACACGTAATCAATAATAATAAAAATAAAATAAGAATATTAATAACAGTAAAATAATAATAAAGTAATATATATTATCGGTGTAAAAATGTTTCGTCCGAATCTATCACACGCTCGGGAAGGTGGTGGCAGCGTTAAAGTATTATAACACTATCACATAATATCGAAGACTTTGTTTCATTGCATACGCGTGTAATGTATACATGTTTTTTTTATTTTATTAAATCAACCGTAAAAAACTAACATAATAATATTTCGATGTTTAAAAATCGGACTTTGGTTGGTGGGCGTGAAAAAAAAATCAACGGTAGGTATACACATATAATATCAACATATACCGTGGTCGTAGTACTGATGACTTAAGTCGGGAGGTCCTCCACCTCCGCCGGAAATCAATTCTTTGTTGTAATCGAACAATTCGTCCACGCAAGACGTGTAAACGTTACCAACACCCCCGACGCCAACAATCGGATAGTGGCCAGTGGCCATGGACGCGGCCGTCGTAGTGGTCGGCCGGTGATACACGTCAGCAGGTTGGTTGGCCACCGATGGAACCGAGACGTAACTACTGCCGCCGTTGAACATGGTGTCTTTAAGTACCGGTGGGTCAACGGCTACGCGGCCGTGATGACGATAAGGGCCGTTTGCATATGATTCCACCGTATACTGCTCTTGTAGCTGTTGCTGGTGTTGTGATTGATGCTGGTGGTGTTGTTGCTGTTGATGTTGGTGGGAGAGCCTTTTCGCACAAGGGTGCGCCGAGAGCATCTTCATCAGTTCGTTTCGCTGCGTCTCCAGCTCTTGGATCTGTGATTTGAGGTCGTAGTTTTTCGTCTCCAACACGTTCGATTCCTGTGAACGTATACAATAGTCGTGATGAGTTATAGACAAATTATACTTATTATGTAAACACGTGCTACGGTTTTAAAATACCAAAATTGCATGTAATATAGCTTTGGAAACACTTTGTGAAAAATCGTAGTTTCCGATAATAATTTTATCTTAAAACTGCAAAATTACTATAAAAAAAATAATATGCACCATATTATTAAAACATCGGTTATTTTCACTACTGTTCCATTCGCGGATCAATATGTATACATTTCATACCTTGAATTGTGATTTGGTAAGCAAATTATTGATTCTTCAATCAAAATTTCCTATCTAATAATAGGTAAGTATTGGTATAGGCGAGTAGAACATTGCAAAACCTATTTTATAGCAGGTATATATATTATGTAACATTACATATTATACTATGTTCAAAAGATCACGATAAACTTTAAGATAAGGTATTGAGAAAATATTTAACGAAATAAAAATAAATATGATGAGAAGAATATATTTTTAATATTTTGTATAGACCTATGGAAAATGTGTAGCAACCATAGTTTTAGTATTAATTATTTATTTATTTTTTTTGTGTTTAGTATAATATACGTAATATTATAACGATCTCCAATGTTAAGATTTTGTTATAACTGCTATTTATACACCACGAACCGTAAAATATTAATATTATTATTAATGACTCCATTGTAAACGTGTTTAAATTCCCTCGATTTTAATTTTCATGATACAGTCTACAGGCTATTATATGAATTATATCATTATACCAGACGGTATATGATTGGGTTTTGAAGTATATATTTTAAAACTAACTGCGTTTTCTCAAAGAAAGTGTCCCAATCCAAGTCAATCCAAACATTCTAAACACAATTATTCGCGTAGTCACATATCCGCTAGTAATACTAATTTGAGAATATAGTATTATACTAGTGCGTCCGAAGATCCTTAGTTGAATTTCAAAGAATATTTGAAACGATAATTATATCCAACATTTTGAAGGCTACACATGTATTGCAACGGGAGTACAGTCGGAATGAATATAGTGAATTTTGAGACGTGCACAACGATTCTTGACCTTGTCTGTATTGTTTCAATCCTAAAAAAGTGACCGACTCTTATTCGACATTGCTTTCGTTGTACGTATATTATAACGCAGGAGGCTGTTTTCAGTTTCGTCAGGTATATAATTGCTCAATCGAAAACTGTTTGTCTGTTACAGCCATTTATAGGAGCACGAGACATATCATATTAGAGTTATTAGACGGTTTAATAGATAAATATGCTGTTACACTTTTCAGTCAGGGTCATATAAACGAACTTCTCATAGTTGAAGGAGGTGAAACTCGAAAAAAAATATGTAAATATGTTTTGTGTATTGACGTACTAAAATTCTTGCTAGTTGATTAAAAATTATTAAAAAAATCTGAAATCTATTTGACGAATGAATAACGATTGCCCAGTAAATTTTTTTTTATATTAAAATAATAAGTAATAGATAATAATGAACAATAATACACGTCAATACTCAATAAGTATTTCTAACATTTTTTAAGTTCTCTTATCATATTAGCCCTGAAACGAAATATGTTTAGTTCACTAATATAGATATTTAAACGTTATAGCAACACCATAAATTTATTACATAAACATTCATTTTAGTCAAAACGTTTTATGTATTTTTAACATTAAAGTATGCGATCGCAGGAAAATGAAATATTATAAATAGTGTATTCGGAGTACATACCCATCAAAGTATATATCAAAAGTTGATAAAATAAAATGTCGTTTATCAAATTATAATAATTTGTAACTGAATATTTATTTTCATCGGACGTTAGTCGTTACATAATAATAATATGTTTATTCTAATGTTATTACTAGGCTAAACAGGTTTAGTAAATTTGCGTGATTTTATTAGAGGTTTAACGAACTCCGATATACCAGTTTTATCAAGAGAACGTTTTTCTGAGAAAAAAATTACATTATCTCCTAGCCATGAGGTCGTTAGATAACATAAGTCACATGGTATTCTGACGTCCACGAACTTTTTAAATGAAAAAAATTTGTTTCACGCAAGCCTGCACCGCGACAACCAAATATTATTCTACAGCAAATAAATTTTCTAACCGAACGTTTGAAAATGAAAATATCACAATTCAAATAAACCGACGACAAATATTTAAATTGCGATTGCAGGGAAAAACGTCATTATCTAAGGAGTAGGTATGTTTTTTATTGTACGTTGTCGAATGGTTCATGCATCATGCGTAAGGTGACCGCCACGTGTGTATCAAAACTCTCGGAATAGTTATGAGTATAATATTATAGAAGGTATGTTTACTTTTATAGGTACTTCACAGAATATTTAAATAAATTTTATTATTTCTTTGGAACCCGTGTGGAGTAATATCCTAAAGAAAAGATATTAAAAGCCAATAGCTAATAATCTACAGTCACAGTTTGGCGAAGGATAATGTAATAAAAAAAAAAAAACAAAATGAATACTTCAGTACACAAATCGAACGTTTGCAGACGTGACGACGTTCGAGTTAAGGTATACGTACCTAAACACGTAAATATGTAAAAATCGGACTACGATTAAATTGTAACCCACTTCCGTGTGTAGTGTCGTGTTTCACACGTCACCGCGCTGTTATATTATACTATATTTGTACACAAACTGACTACACTCTTATATGCGTGTATACTATGCCTGACGATGTGCAAGGTTTTTTTTTTTTTTGAACACAGTAATCGAACAGTTTTCAGAACAGATAAAGATGAATGCCTGACGTTTTCAGTGCATGTGCGATGCATGTATTATGACAACGACGATAATGATAATGATAGGTAGGTACCTAATAATATTTAGTCAAAATATCAAACATATTATATATCTATTACGTATTGTTGTTGTTATTGTGTAATACATAATAAACGGTCGACTACAGATAAAAACGATGAGACGAGTCAGAGAGATTGCCTACGTTCATAATATAATCATTTGATATAGACGATAAAAAAACTTTATTATAAGTAAGTACATGTATCATAATACTATAGTTTATTCGTTTTAAAGTCAGTCGATTTGTCTTCTCCTCGAACATAATATAACTGATGGTTTCCGGCGATGCATTGGTTGCCCCTTTCTTATCCACGCACACACAATATCGATAATATGTGTATACATCGCAAGTATAGGAGGTACACTCGCTATGTGCATCTATAATAATATATATTTAATACTGTACACGCGACTTTTCACACAAGATCCTTCTCTAGCCTTATCGAGATCGTAGTTTCACGTGACATATTATAATCACGAGTGTACAAAACAATACATATATTATATATGTATATGTATATTGTATATATATATACCATGTGTGTTGTATATAATGTAATACAACTGCAGCAATCTGAAGAGATTCTATTTCCGACCAGGTCTCTATCTCTCTCTTTCTCTCGCGATTCGGCGACATTCATGTAGGCGTACAGCGCGTATACGAAATACACGACCGATACACACCAGGATTTGTGACCGTAAGGCGACATAAATTTTCACACACGCACACACACACGCACACACACACACACATACACATACACATAAATACACGGCTACCAGTACAGCTGTTACTATAACTTCTACTACTAGTTACAACTACAGCTGGCTGCTTGTGAAACAATGGACCTGGCGACGAGCCACGATCTTTACGACCCAACGCAGATTAGACGATACAATAATAACAGGGTCAATGTAATAAGAAATATCCCGTCAAAAATATTATTTTTTACGCATTCATCGTGTACTTATTGTAATAATATTGTACGCAAAGTGTATAGGTACCTACAGGTACTCACTTGCATCAGATTCGTAGTCTTTTCGCGTTTTTTCAACCGACACTTGGTCGCCGCAAATTTGTTGCGTTCCCGCCGCCGCTTCCTCCGTTCTTCATCTTCGGCCGTGAGCTGTACATACACATATAAAAAAAAAATCGTTATCATATTTACAACGCAGACTAAACACACTTATGGCACGCCACGCGTAACTTTATCACACGTTTACACGACGCGTGCACCCGAGGAGCCCGTTCATATCTTAGAGTTTCTATTATAGTTATAGTTCATAATCATAATATATTATTGTATTTATTATATACCGATAAATTACATACATTATATTAGCACGAGAAAGAATTATCGTAAACTTTTTATTGATGATAATTAACAATGTATAATAATGTTAGTGTATAATACGTAGGTATATATTCAGTACGGATTCAAAGCGATCATCTAGGATGGGCCATTAATTTATATATCACACAAATGTTTTTAATTATAAAAAATATCACATATTATTGGTTAATTTTTTGAGTATATAGAAATATATTTAATGAGAAGAGAGAGGAGGTCATGGCCACATCAATATACTACACTTCAACACAGGACGGTCCCTGACAATATAGCTATTTTCACCGAGTGTACGTATAGTGACGGATCGAATCTGAATGTTGCGATTATAATTTAAGTTTGTGTGACGTATAATACGATGCACCTATATTTATATTATAACATTATAATCGAACATATACCGTAACACTGTACGGATTATTAAACGGTTTTGAGACTGTGGCCCAAAATAATAGTCACTGCATCAGATGCATGTGACTTGTATGTTAAACATAGACGAAAACCATAATTATATTTACTATTATTATCATTATTATCCATCGTCACACAAGCACACGCGTCAATTGCATTCTTTGGGTATTTATCGTAGGCGTACATTCGAAAGTGACGTGGCAGCGTTATCATATCTATAAGAACGCGATATGTGCCGAAGAAAAAGGTCGATGGACGGAAAAAAATACTATAAAGACCGGTCGCGATATCGCGCGCGTGCGCATGAATATACTGCAATATACTGCTTACAATTTTGACTCGTGCGTGTAGAATGCGATTAATGTAATAAACAACAAATTTTTTTTTACAATAATTTATTAATTTAGACATTAAGTTAAGTATTACATTTTGCGCGCCAAAAAGTGTTATCTGAGCCAATTGCTACACCTCGTCTTATAACAATCATTCTGAACAGTAGGTGTGTTATTAAAATATGTATTATTATAATGAATCGGGATGTTCTAAGACAATAACCATATCATTTATATTGATAATTGAACGCTTACTCCTTCGCCATGCGATGATACATCATCTCCGTCGTCGTCGCCATGTGACACCTCATCGATCCGCCTCTTTCTCGCATGTCCACCGCCCGGTGACGATGCTGCCAAACCAGCCGATGCTGTCGCCGCAATGATCATTCCACACGAACCGGAAATGTTCGGTTCGCTGGTCTCCACCGGATTTCTGCCGGGGCACATCGATGTCACTGTCGCCATCACTGCGTTCTTCTGTTTGGATTGGATGGCCATCTTGAGTTCCTCCTTGATCTTAAGACTAGTGCAGAAATTCTGCGTTTTGGACGTCGGTGATACCGGGGAACACGTCGACACGGGGAAACACGTTGATACGGGAGAGCACGTTGACACGGGAGAGCACGTTGACACAGGAGAGCACGTTGATACAGGGGAACACATAGAACCGGATGAATCTTCTGACGCGTGTGACCCGGTACTGGAAAAATTTTGGAATGGGTCCACCATCAAGGACATGATCGAGTTTATCACATCGGGCGTATTCGGGATCGAACAGCTATGTGGTTGTAACGCAGCGACTGCAGCTGGACCGCCACCACTGCTTCCGGTAACCGAGTAAGACATGATAGCGAAAATAGTAAACAAATACAGTGCTTAATAACGCTGTACGGCGTTTATAGATAGTGGTGATAATAACAAAGGAATGCGGGTAGTATCCTATTTATATAGCAGGGTGACTGGTATGCTTGGTATGATCCTGAAAAATTGAAACCAATATTTTATTAATACTTATCAATTATATTATAATATTTTATGTTACAATTAATTATTTTTACAGTGATCGATCATTATTTTAAAATATATCAAATTTTGTAGGCATATATTATTTTTGGATTATTTAAGATAAATTAAATTTTAGCATTTTATATTGTTTCAACTTGTTTTTGCCTAACATACCGTATTACTAATAGGACTAGCAATTTTTATTTTTATCTAATTTATTATATTCCAATATTAAATACAATAGCTCTACTAAAAGTAATATAAATATGATATAAAAAACTCTTACAAATTTATAGTCGAACATTATTTCTCCGCTTATTATCATTTTTTGTAAGCTATAATTTATAGTTGAATTAAAATTTAACAAGTCTATTGCAGTAACCTACTCAATGATGCCATGATGTGGTTAGATTAGGTTAACACCTACTGTCTTACTATACATCAGAACATATTCTCTGGAAGATTTTTTTCCAAATGGAAACATCACATGATCGGTATAGTTTTCTTGAATGTAGTTTTATACACAAACCGATCTATAATAACAATTTTTTCTTCGTTAAAATAAGTTTATGCACTAAACAGTCATTTTAATTAAATATTCATATTAATACGTTTTTTTTTTTGTTCAACAGCTATCCCTATTAATTCTATAACAAAAATAAAAATATATAAATACTTAAAAATGAATAAGTTTTCTTTCTTAGTGATCTATGGACAAATCACAAATTATTTTATACTTCAAGCTTCGTATAGTAATTAACAACTGAATAAATTTTTAATGCTATAGTTAATATATAGCGCGACAACTATAAAAAAATTACCATATTTATGAATTTATATTGTGAGATATTTGTCGGTTTATTTTATTTTTATTGATAAAAAACGAAAATCTTATTCTACCACCTACAATATACGAATATTTAACAATATTATGCGAAATAGATATAATGACATTTCCATACGTAAACTTTGTAGATTTTGATAGTACGAATTTTATTAATGTTATGACTTTATCTAAATGTCTACTATCATCATTTAATATTTTATGCATAAATAATATTATGATTATAATATCGTATTTGAAATTGGCAGTAGGTATATACACTATTTATGCATTAAAAACATCAAAACAAAATAAATATAAAATTAAATACTTTAATATACTCTTTATGAAATTAAATCATGACGTAAGTAATTATTATACTTTAAACATAACATGATGCTAAATTGCGAATATTTATCAACTTCTACCGGTAAAAATGAGTAAGATTATAGTATTGAAATATACCTACATTATTTTTTTTTTCGCTAGATTAAACCTGATAAGTTTTCAAACAGCCGTACAAATACCGGACTACTGCACACGTGCATTAAAAAAAAATCTTACGATAAAACATAATAAAATTATCGGAGTATGCATTAAATTGTATACATACATTATAGGTATAGCTATACATTTTTTGTATAAATATAATACATGCATACGACAAAATAAGTTGATAATGTACGTAAATAGTATAATAAAATGTTTCTTAACAGGTTAAAAAGATGAATTAAAATTAAATGAAATTAAACAGCAAATGATGTGTATGGTACATTGCTAAACTTTTTATACGTCAACTCATTGAGTAAACTATAAACTTCTATGAATAAGTTTAAGTACTTAACGTATTGAACCAAACTTACAAAATTAAAAATGTTCGTTTAGTTAGAGCCGAAATGATGTGTAAAATATTTATTTTCGCAATAGGAAATCATAAGTGTTGATTTGGAATGATTTTGGTCTAGCATAAAAATACATATTTTGTGTTTACCTACAAAATTTATAGCATCGTTTATAATCGTAAATAATATATAGATAATAAAGGAAATGTATTAGAGGTTAAAATAATAATTTTCCTAATGTTTAAACTTCTTAATTTTCATGAAACATAATTATGTACGCTCTGATGAGAACGTGCGAACGAAAGTATAAGATAAAAGAAAAAGTTATAAAGTATATTCTCAAAAATCGTTTGTTTTTTGGATCCTCATCGTTTCACATAAACGTAGATGATGTATGGTTTTCTACTGTAAATTAGTCGCCACGCCGTCGATCTGGGATTAACGCCCACGCGCTGTGCGAAATACTATACCGGAAGACGAGACGAACTGAAAAATATAGGAAGATGTCGTCGCAGAACTAACTAGTCGTCATAGTACGTTATTTTTTCTATTTTTTTTTTTTTTTTTAGGATCAAAGCCAAGTTATGTGTACAATATTGTACAACATAATGTTATGGTAGTTGACATACAACCATACTCTACAATATTTTGCCAGCAGTATTAAATTTCACGGTAAAGGTGACAGGTTTTTATTTCGCATAAATTAAGTAATGAATATGCAGAACAAAATAAAAAAATTATTATTCACGAGGTTTATTAGTATATTAGTATATTGTTACAAGTACGAGTTAACATACAAAATATGTGAATATATTCGATTATACACATATGCGAGTAGATGTAATTTTATTGATCTTTTTATAATATATACATTTCTTATATAATAATACCTATTTTTTTTATCGTTTTCTATACATATTTTACTATTTTATTATTATGTTATACCTAAATATTTAGTTGATTGTAAAAACTTTTAACTTTCCAAACTGCAATGTGTTGGTGTGTATCCACACTCTAAAATTAAATACTTATACGGTATACATAAGGAAATGTATACAATAATATTTGAACATTCAATAATTTCTAGAGAGAAAAACTCATGGTAAAAAAAATAAAAAAAAATACTATCTACGACTATCGTATGACGTGGGAATCATATACTACTTTACACAGCTATATTGCTTGTTTGTTGGGAATTCCAAAACTAAAATATGAAATAAAAAGCATAGAATTTCTACTGATATATTATTATGTACGTTTATGACATAATAATGAGGTGTGGTACCAATCTATTTGGAATGCCAATCGGCTGTTTGTTTCTTTTATACGTGATATGCGAAAACTATAAGCTAATCATATTTGATACCTATATATGTACACACTGTAAATGTGTGAATGACAGACCCAACGTACTTAGTATATCAAACATGATTTAATTAACTAACTTATTAATTTAAAATGATTAATAAATTAATTTCTCACCGTGTCTACAAGACCTAAAAGAGTCACTTAAATTATTTTGAGGCGTGAGTCACTCATTGCTGTTAAAGTTTATTTTGCATGTAATTATGTGGATATCGTGACCTGTGAGATGATAGATGTACCTATACATATCAATGTGTATTCGATCAATAACCACAAATCGTTAGATATGCACACTATTAAAGCAATTTTATTACTTTGTGAATAAGGTATATAAATGCAATATGCATGTACTCAAATAATGCCTATTTTAATTAAATATTGAAATTAAAATGTTCTTGACTGTATATTTGTTAAATTGTATATAAGAAAAATGATTTCATATTTGCTATAAATTATTTTAACACACGTTAAACATTTTAATCGTTGACCTATATAGCTATATAAATTCGAAACAACAAAACATATAGTAAACTAAATGATATATTGTAAAATATAACTATCTAAATTAATATTAATTCAATATTTTAAACTATAAGCAATGTTATTTTGTACACAAACACGCACGAACGTGATTGTCGAATTCAATAAATTATTATAATGTTCTGTGTGCGCGAAATCATAAAGCGTGCTCCATGTTTATTTATTCGTATATTTAAATGATTACGATAGGTACCTAATAATTTTTGACCGTATATTATTAATTATAAAGAAAAATCTAATGGGCTCGCGTTTTTTACTTTAAAATACAAGATTCGTTTGATCGTAAACGTGTTATCGTAGTAGGTGAATTATTAATCACTTTCTTTCTATTAGGTGCAGTTTCCTGAGATGATAAGTAGGATTAATGTGAAACCATGGCCTCGATATGGGTAAATGCTCATCATCAATTGTATATAATTTGTGTGTCTAGTGCTATAATAGTGGGTGTGTGTTTATGTGTTAGTTTTAACACATATTTGTATATATACGTATACATACCCATATCTAAATGAATTAACATTCATGTTTAATCGTCAGTCGATACAAACACAAAGCTCATTGACCATAAAAATATTTGCACTCAATTCTGAATTAACTCGTCAAACGATACTAAATTAATATCGGAATATATTGTTGAATTGTTTTTTTTTTTCATTCTTACAACATTTACGTTGTAAAAACACCGATTGACTTTGATACAATTTATAAAACCACACGTGATCACAGTCATTGAGTGAAGTTCATAAATAATTTAAGCTAAATATTACTTAAATGAATATTGCAGTGTTTCATCAAAGCGATTTATGTGGGAGCTCAGAAATTATTTATGATTATTAACATCATGGTAATAAATAATAATAAAAAACAAAGAATTAATAACGACATTGTACACCTATCCAAGCGATTATCATTAATACTATTTATCTATACATTAAACTAAACAATGTGTAGTATACTATTGAAAACTGTCTTTCGAAAATACATGATCATCGTATTGTGATATATTATGTGCATATAGATAGACTTTTACTATATTTTATATGATAGCAAAATGCAAAAGTTTAAAATTAAAATGGTATAATACGCTCGTGTAACATGTATATAAATACTTATTTCATTTTTTTTTAATTTCACAGACCAGGGGTAATATGTTATTGTTAAAACCGGAAATAATATAACATTTTTGGTTACCACGCATAACGCAATGCATTTATGATTGTTTTATTTCTTTAAACATAATGATTAAAAGTAATGCATTTATACACAGCCTGCATCTACAAAACTATATCAATTAGGTAAATTATAAAATTTATTTTTGTTATTAATTCAATAATAAAAAAAACTCGATTCGTCGATTGACGCGCACCTACGTATCGCGTATACTGGACATATTATTAGTATTAATATATTAGAATGTAGTGAGCAAAAATTAGTGAGGATATTATTTATGTATAATTAACTTTTTTCTTCAGAATTCTAATTTGACTGGGTGTAGTATCGTTAAACGGTCGTTTAATAATTAATTTGTTTTGTGTCCAAACACACACGAGCTATAAATGATGTAGCTATTTACCTATATTATTGTTAATATATTATGGTAACCGTGAAAAAAGCGTTCAGTGTTAATTCTTAGCACGAAATCATTAGAATAAAGAAATAGGCTATTGTTACTTATCGAGACCATTTATTCTATAATATTCTATGCTAAACCTATCATGAAATAAACGCCCTCGATATTACCGTATGTTAGACTTTGACGGTTATTGTAATAAATAATAACAATTTGTGTATTGCGCGCGTGGTCCAATACGTACACACAAACTTATTTTTTCCGGCGAACAGTCTCAGATAATATTAAAGCCACGGTTATTTTTATGATGTTTTTCCTTGTCCGCGAGCCCGAACAACCTTGGCAACCATTCGACTTTCAGACGATCCAAACGTCTCATCAAGTTGCACAAAACGCACGGTGTATTATATAAAATACTAATAAGCACTCATTAAAAAAAAATATTTGGTTTAGGTATAACCCCACACACAGGTAGAAAATCGCATTGATTTGTTACGTTTCGTTTGATTATTTCGACGGTTTTTTTCAACAATTGTCGAACCGAGAGTTCCTAACCGAACGAATCATTTTTACTCGTCGTACCGAACGCGTATAACGAATAATATTATAATGGATACCTATAATATATTGTGATACATTTTCTGGTGAGTTCTTCGGATTTTGGAATTAAAAAAAAATATTCGTCGTTTTCGTAAACTAGTTCGCAATCAACGACACAAAATCCAAGCGAACGTTTATAAAATCGACGAGAAAATTCGGTTTTACTTTTTTGTTTTACACCGCCTCCAATACGTATGTGCTACGTTTCTAGTCAGTTATGGACAACCACCGTAAAGAAACACTAATGTAATAATTATACGATACACACAAGTATATACATGTTTATTAGAAGCGCTGGCACACTGAGTCACATACGCACGTGTTTATATATATACATATATATATAATATAAATACATTTAATACAGAGTGTTAGATACTTACACTGCCTAAATTGTTTATCCCTGGAAATAACTTTATTATCCAATTAATATTTTTGAAATATGATTTTGGATAATTATCATTGTATTGAAGTTATTATACTATAATTCATAATAACATATTATAGTATATTGTTTTCCGTTCACCTTGGCTTAAATAATTATGGGCAATTAAAATTCTTAATTTTGTTATTATAGAGTTATCATGAAACTTATAGAACATATTATAGTACTATTTTAACTAGGTAGAATAAATGTTAATATTTTTTAAGTTGCAAAATAAATTCCCATTACATATACACAAATAATCTTATACATTTTAAGTAGTAGTATATTTTAGCGATTTGGTTGGTGTGCAGGTTTTCGCGGCGGGACACTCCGTATATGCATAAACCTAGTTGAGTAAGACACCACATGGGTTTCTGCGACTAACTTTTAAGCGCCTCTTTTGTATTTATACATATAATATATATATAAATAAAAACATTATACTTAACTCGACTTGGTTTTTATTTCTTTAAATACAAAAAAAAAATTGAAAAATCAAATGAATAAACAACGGAATTTGTTTTTATTTATTTATTTTACCACATGGCAAAAACGCGTTACATTGGTGCGGAGAATTTTTTCTTCTACAGTGCTATGGTTAAATATACTATACGTATTATAATATTATTAAATGACTGTTACAACCCTATAAAATAATTATGTTTTTAATCGTATATTATATAGTACAAGTACCGTTGCAAAATTTTGATTACAAATAAATTAAAAAAAAAATCAAAATAGTTTGTCCGTTTTTATAAACATACGAAATCTATCACGTATTATAAATCGATATTGCATTATACTTGTAATTTGATAAACATCAAACAATATAATCACGTTCTTCAAATGTTTACTTGTGTGACATTACAATTACATTGTATGTAAATCGTTTAAATTTAAAATCTGATATATTTATTAGTTTTTTTTTTTTTATGGTTTGACTTCTTATAAATGCTTCAAATTTACGAATTATCTAATGTAGTTATACATAAGTACTTATTATTACATATATTATCAATGGATTTAAAACTATCACAGTTTATACCTAATAAATATACTATAATATTAATAATATTATCAACACGAGTTGTACTTATTAAATAACTTTTATTTTCATGCCTAGTGAATAAAAAGTTCTTGAGTTTTCAATTTGCGTGCCGGTTTTTGCTTGTTATCTTTACTTGTGTTGCAATATGCTGTTAATTATTTATTAAATTGGTACTATATAATAAAAAATCAACCGTTTAAATCTATCAAAGTATACTTCAAATTTCAAATTTGTGCGTAATAAATAATTAACACAAACAAACGCTAAAACACACATCTTTGTATTAAGTGCAGTTAATTTAAAAGATAAATGTGTAAATAATATAATCATATTAGGTATAATTTAAATAATTATATTATTTGTAAGTATTTTAATAATATTATTAAAACAATTATGGAAATGCACTTCAGTAAACGCATCATTGCACAATGCGGGTGAATAATAATTAAGCAATACATTTAAGTAAACGCATTACAATGGGTACGTTAAAAATTTAAAACAAATATTGAACATTATATCATATAGCACATGACCGTGTTTTTTATTATCATTATTATTTATTGAAGACTTTAACTCTAGTTGCAGACTTTTAATTGTTCTAATAATACAAATGCACGGCAAACAGTAAAATTAGTTTTAATTTTTACAGTTGTACAACGTAGCGATGTAAAGTAGTAAAGTAGTATAATTAATCAACATACGTGTACGACATCAACTGGTACAGTAAAATTGTAAAAATGTATCGTATACTTTATAAGTCATAAAATTGTTTATAAACTTCAAAGTCCTTAGTCTTCACATAATAAAATGAAAAACTTTATATTATATAGTATATACTTTTCAGTACTTATTTAGGTGTACTATTATAGCTCACGTGCCTTGTTACAGAAATCAATATTATTTTTTACCTATATAACCAAACAGTTATAATTGGATCATGTCTCAAAATTATAAGTAAAACAAAAAAAATTGTTTAATCTCGCTGTCAACGATAAGTAGGATTTTTTATTTTATTATTTTAAACGTGTCAAAGTCATACCGTGATGTTCCCACGCAAGCATCCTATTGTAGACAATGCGCAGCTCGTGTGACCCGAATATCGCACACGAAAAATAGAAAGAAAAAAACCAAACAAACAAATAAACTTGCTATTACCATGACAAGACGATATACCTTCGCATCGTACACCTAACCTATCTGCGCTCGCACTCACTCACAAATACACATATGTATATTAAATAAATGTATTTTATTATTATTTATACATAAATATATATATATATACTTCATGAGTTTTATGCACTTGAGTGTGTGTATTAACAGTCACGAGGAACCGTGCCGGCCTTGGACTCCCGCGCGAAGACCGATCATAATACAACGATTGTCGGCGACGTCGCCCGTGTGTTGCGAAAATTTCATTACTGTAAAAATTACCAATTATTTATTTTTTGCACGAGTTAAATAGAAATAAAAGGCTTACGAAGAGATTTACGCGATAGCAGGAGATTCAACAGACGGTGTTGTATAAACTCGAGCATCATACTACTAGAATATATATATATATTATTTGGTCGTTGAATATATTATGTACAATAATAGTTATTACTTAAACATATATGTGTGTAGTGGTCAAAGACACCTACGCGTGCATTATAATATTATTCGAATAAACATATGTTGCATAACTCCGAATTATGAACCCTTCAGTTTAATTGAGATCATCGCTCATAGCTAAAAATCCAAAGGATCGAAAACAATTCGAGTGTGTAGTATTTGAAACTATTTCATGAAATCTACTAAAATGTGAACATCTCAAAGATAATAATATAGTAGGTATATATATTTAGGTATATATATGGTATACAGTAGCCTTTAGAATGATAAATCTTTGAAATTGTTCGTGAAAACGATTCCCAACAATAATTATCAAAACACTATAGTAAACATTGGTTTGGATTTATTATTTAGTCTTTACTGTTTTATTCAGCTATTCATTATAAAGTTATTGTGCAATTTGAGAATAATATTTTTTGTAAATAAAAATTTTATACGTGAACTCACACAAGTCAAATATTTTTGCTTTTAAAATAAATAATAGCTGTTGATCAAAAGAAAATAACCTAAACATATATTATTATTGAAAACAATAAAAACACACAAAAAAAAAAAAATGAAACATAAAACATTTAGATTATAATAATATAATACAATAAAACACAAAGTCGCATTATTGAATAATTGGTAAGCGTAGTATACTAAAATAACATAAGTAAATCTGTAAATGTAATGTACACACAAAATAGTAAGCCATTGCATTAGCCCTTCGAGTCACTTATATAGTTAAGACTTGGATAATTGTTAACAATTACATACACTCAGAAAGTTTATAAATATATATATTATATAAAAGAAAAAACTACAATGCGACTATATTATATATAATATATATATAGATAGATCCATAAGTACCCATTAGTTTGTTGGTACAGCAATTAGGAATGAAAGGTATTGGTTTTAAATACAAATCTAACGGCGCTCGATCAGTGTACGGTGCGACGACGGGTGGCGACAAAAACAAAATAAACTCGTTTCGGCGTTATAATAACCGTATACCTACTGCAGGTATAAGATTGCTGGATTAACTGCTGCTGGGTCTAAAGAAAGATAAAATTCCTCTACATTTTATGTACTGTAATAATATATTATACCGACTAATATTTTTTTAAGGGTGGAGGTGAATTATTATCATTGTTTTTGTGATACGTAGTTATATACTTACAGTTTATACACATATTATGTATATTGTATATGCATACACCCAAAGTACCATATATTATAACATTACAATATATTATTATACGATAACATTTTCTATCATATAGCATGACTAGTCTTTTCGGGCAAAATAACATAAAAATATATAGCATGTATTGTTTATTGACAAAATTCAACACGACAACAGTCAAGTGTCAATACAACCAATCCATTGAGTTACTTGGGCTATTTAATGTAGAATCATAATAATATTCCAGGTAATGTAAGCTTTTTCACTCTTTGAACAATAAAATACCTGATATTGTACACAATAATATATTTATATTATATTATAATGAAATTTTAAGATTCCATAAAATTATATTATATTTATATCATATTATATTATATTTATTCCATAAAAACAACGCGTTAATATTTACATTTTACACCGTCCAGGTTTAAAATTCTAAAAAAAAATATTTATTTAAAAGTATAATAAATATGATACGTCAATTATAAATTTTCAAACTTTCAATCGTGACAATAAAAAATGTGTTTTTTAAATTTAAAATCATAAATTTATCTTGTTCTTTTCCTTTGCATAAAATTAAATATGTTTAGGTAATACATTTATTTGAATGTCACAATGAAAAATTAAGAGATCTGCAAAATTAAAAAAAAATAGAGACACAGTTTATAAAAACAGATAAAGCAGTTTAAGACAATATAGTTTAGTAACAATCAGCTTGATCCATTGTATACCTATAGTTCAAAACTTCAATTTTTTATCATAAAATCTTGTATATCTATAGTTCTTTTTAAACAATCTTGTAATTAACTTTGCGAACTTGCAACACATCTGATGAAAGTACATAGGTAATCAAATAATTAAACAATCAATGATATCATCGTAAGAAATACATAAAAGTTATTTTCAGACATAATTAAGATAATGCAATTATATTAATATTATTAATTTATTGATAAATAACAACAAAATAAATCTAATTAACTATTTATATTATTTATTCAATTATTATGAAGTCATATATTGTAATATCTATAATATGAGTAATATTAAAAATGTACGAAATAATTATGTAGATGGCTTTTTGAGAATTACTTTTATATCTATTGCTTAGTATTTTATTTTTTAGATTCCTAGAATTTTATCTTTATTTTAATATTTAGTATTTTTTAAAGTTTACCTTTGTATAAGTTATAAGTCATCGGCAATACCACATTGGTCGTTAGCCTATTTTATTATTATTTAAGTCTGCTAATGATTTCTCAACAAACCAACTCAACATATAATTATATATATAAACTGTTCATAAAAAATTGTAACCGTATGGTATAAAATGATGTAAATGAAAACAAACCAAATTAAATTAATTATTAATGGCACATTGCCAACAGCCAAAAAGCAATGTGTTCATTATTTGTCACGGCAATAGGAGTAAATTTAAACTTCAAAATTGTATGATATAAAGTAGTTATGTACCTACTTATGTACAATAGCAAAGATACATTAATGCGTATATTATATTTTAAGATTTTATTTTAGGAGCATTTATTGTGTTTTAGAAGCCCCTCACTCGCATGCCTACTACAATGCAAAGCGTCAAGTGTAGGCACCTATCTATAACTTATGGATAATTGTAATTTGTGCGTAGCGTAATTTATCTTCAGAAGTTTTACCCATTGTATATAATTAATCGAAATCCGTGGACCGTTTTTGGATTAAGTGGCTCTTGTCAGGCGATCGTTTTACAACGCACGTGTTATATAAGTGCTTACTGCTTGCCTAAATGGACACGAGACATTGTAGAATGACTATACAATTATTGTTTATTAAATTACATTATTGAAATATTAATCGTTTAATTTGCATTCTCAGAACAATCGGGGTGATCAGAAACATTGAAGCTAAAAAAAAAAAAAAAATAAAAAAATAAAGAAAAGAAAAAAACGATTCTTCGGGATGCACATGCTGCTGAATTCTCACGATCATTTGGTACATTTCACCGTTGTGCAGACGTGTGCGCCTGTGCGCCCAAAATTTATGGCTCACACATGCTCCAGTTTAATATTAATGACGAAGAAAAAAAAGAAGAAAAATAATATACATGGAACGATTCCAACCGGCAACGTTTTATCTTATACATAATATATATATATTATTATTATTATTATTATATCCACACAGAGACTTTACAATACGTGTGGTTTATTTATTTATTTTTTTTATTGTATGTAATAAAGGAAATAGCGAAAAAGGCAAACAATAGTATCGAGTTTAGAACAATGCAACTTGACATGCAATTTTTTTCACTAAAATATACGTATTCCTCTATTGCACGATATCAAACTTGCTGCAGATTCCGGTCAACGTCACGATCCGACTATAAAGATAATGACATTTTCAGTATACAGAGTGATTGAGCTAAGTTTTGATGACCCGCAAGGATTGCGTATCATATTTATACCGAAATACACTGTTCGTTTAAAGGAAATATTTAGAATCTCACTAGTTATAAATTTTTTTTTTAAAACTGAGAAATAAAATATAACTATTTATTCATAAAAAAGAATTTCAATGAATTTAATATTTTTATACATCATCCGGTACAAAATAATAATAAAAATATGTATATACGAGTATATAATATGTAGGTGGCGACTGCACCCATTGCAACTGCATTATTCTGTATGCATGTTGTATATACATATTATGTGGTCGTTCGTGTTAATTCTCGTCGACAATGGTTCTTGTGATTTTCAAATGGCGAATCAACAAGTTTAGTTTTTATTTTCATTTCTGTTCCAGGAACACCCATTTGGTTTTATTATCGTTTCTTCACCGATACGAGTATTGCACCGCGACACGTTCATCAGCGGATAACACGCAATATTAAATCGTCTACGCGATAGAAATGCCGAATACTACTAAGTAGTAAGTACTATCAACAACATAACATCGCAAATAAAAATTGTGTACTTCTCCACATGAATACATAAATTAATATTTAAAAACGAAAATTTTATGCTGAACGTTCTATTTTTTATTCTTACCCGTGGCAAAGACTTTTTGAACACACAACTTATAAAGATTTATCAAATTATCCATCTAAAATTGTAATGTATTTTACATGTTTACTAGCTATTATTTGTATTTTGTGTTATTTTGATATTTTAGGCATTATATTTATATATGATGATTATATTGCCGCTACCTACACGACATTAAAGTGGATATTAATGCCCGGAAACAGAACGTTTAGAAAGTATTAATTTATATCATTGGTATCAGAATTTAATTTCTTCTAAATAATTAAATAGTTAAATGTACCAATACATCGTCTTGAAGGTCACACTTTGAATCCACTTTAATTCGATATTTATTTTTTACCCATTTACAGGTTAATATAAAGTAGAAAGGTTTTCAAGTCATGTTAATCATCGTAGATGTCAATTACATTTAGTTAATCATGAATAATAATATTAAATAGGTAATATTATACATTTTCTTCTTAAACGATATATAGTTAAAACTGTATATTATTTTATGGTTCTTTAAAATAGGTATAGGGATAAATGTATGGCAAACTTGAACTTACTTAATTTAAACAAAATTATATTTGAATTAATTTAATATTTTATTGAATTACATCTTAATTTTAGCAATTTTTTATTGTAAAATGGTATCTAAGGAAAAATATAAAATAATACATGTTATTCTTGGATGCATCTTAATTAACATTTTTTAATGGTAAAATTGTAGCTAATAAAATTTAGGACCGTGTAACATGGAAATCCATTTGGTTTTTAAAGTTATATTTATGTCATTTAACTATATGAAATCACTATTAGGTGTGGTTAGGATTTAAAGATTTACTTGAGTAAGAATTAAGTAAAAATACTAAAAACGTTGAACTTGAGCCAATTTCTAATATTCTATTGAACAAGTAGGCACTATTATTAGTATTCTTTTATTTAATGATAACTATCTGGTAAGATTCAGTACAAAATCAAAAAACTGATAATACCAACACTAAAGAATTGTGCGATTTAAAAAATACCTTTTGTATAATATACCTACAGTTGTTTATAAGAACTTTAGCTATTAATTACTGTAATAATGTATTTTAGAAATAAAAAAAATATGTAAATGTTGTAGTATAGTTTTTTAAATTATTTTTGTTTAAAAATATATATGTTAAAAATCCTTACATTTACAAATATAAATGAAATAAAAAAATAAAACTGGTCAAAAAAATGTCTTATAGCCTATAAGTATACATGTAGAATATTCTTAAAAAATCTAAAAAATGTTTTACATCAATATACCAAAATAAAACTTAAAACTTAATAGACCAAAATCTAAATGACTCGTAGCTTTAGTATAATACAGGTCAATATAATTCATAAATACATATTATCATATAATAGGTAAAATACTTAGATTTTATACACCATTTAATATGGTGATACAAACTTTTTTTTTCAAATAAGAACCAACCTTTTTTTACTTGAACTTTTAGGGTGAATTTTTTTTTTTTGAAAATTAAGATATATCCAAATTGAAATTCGAGCGAAATAATATATATTTAGAAGATATCTATGTTGGCTATTAAGTAGATATTATTGCTTGTAGTTGGCCTTAGCAGAGTTTATATGCATAACAAAAAAATAAAAACAGAATCAATATGTGGTATATTATAATATGTATTATTTTTATTGTATTTACGAGGGTTTATATTATATATTTTAGCTGAAGCAAAGCGATAAACGATAAAAAGATAGATTAATTTTAACCCGGTTGAATTCGGGTAACATAGATAGTAAATTTTATAAAAATATCCTAGATAACGATTGGCACTTTACTAAGTCATCTCACTTATTATTTTTTGGTTGTCATAGTTAATTATTTCATGTATTGGAACTCCCTCCCTATTTTTTTTATTAGATTTTTACCTTAACTTAAATGAACAATCCTTGCGCCAAAATATAAGATTTTATTTATTCGAAAATTGCATCATAATTTTGATAATGAGTAAATCATTAGCTGGATGAATTGGTTCATATAAAGACACACAGAATGATTCTTGAACTTGGCCTGGTGCACTGCAGTGCGATTCGATATAAATAATAAAACTTAGAAGATATTAATCAAATTATTTAGGCGTAAAAACAAAGTATAATTAATTAGGCATGTTAACATTGATATGACACACAAAAAAAAAAAGCTAAAAAAACTATGAACTAAAAATATTTGTTTAATTTAAATAATGTATCTATAAAAAAAAATGTTTATAGCGTGTATGTAGAAAATAGGTCCAAAGTTTGCATAGTTACTTGTAAGGTAGAATTTTTATTTGAGCACTTATAAATTCCTACCATGCTTGGTATTATTGATATGTAGATTAATAAATACATATTATCATTATGTAACCTTTTTTTTAAACATATAGCATTAAGTTTTAAAAAGTAAAGCTTAGGGTTTATATTTTCAATAAGAACTCTTACTAATTTATTAGTTATTACAGAAATAATTAATTATGAACTGAGGATATTAAACACCAATTTAATAATTATTTACAAAAACAGCCGTTGTGTGTATTTATATAGTATGTAAATGAATAATTGTGATACAAAAAAAAAAGAAAATAAACACTGTTAAGATAAATAAATTGCACAAAAAAACAAATAAAAGCTGGGCTAAGTCAAAAATCATGTAGATTTGATAAGTTTAAATAAGATATAAAAAATCTCGTTTTGACTACAATAGTCGTATTACCATAAAATTTAACAATCAAAGATTTTTTTTAAATATTAAACACATCTGCTTAGGCTTAGTTACAAATAATTATCATAATTATTACTTATCAGTGTTTTTTATTTGTATTATTTGGCATATATTTTATTCTACAAGGAGCATAAAAGCATGAACACGAAGTTGCTTTCTGTGAAGAATGCTCAAGAACTAACATTTATTTTCGACTCCTCTATCGAATCCGAAACGACTTTTAAAACGTTAATAATTCAACTTCTTTTGAGTAATCATAATTGATTATCATTAAGTGCTTAGTGCACGTAAAGGAGTATACACGTATGTAAAAAAAATACTATATAATGGAATTAATTGCTAAATTATAAAGGTAAATATATGTTAAATGTTAAGAGGATGATATTTTGATTTTGCTTTCTTCAGAGATGTACATGTTATTGTAATAATCTATGTGTATACTTTCATTATACTGACCTCTACCACAGTAATTTCTACATGTCTAAACACCTCTATGAGTATTTAATATTCACTGGATTCATGACTTATAATTAATCATTTGCCAGCTTACCCATATATAAACAAAATATAACTTTCACCGTTAAAATTAAATGAATATAAAAAATTAACATCATTATATACAATTTTACATAAACTTACAAAAATTATTTCCATAGATCACGCGGGAATCATTAACGTAAGAATAAGAATAATAATAATAATAATAAAATAAGGTATAAATGATTTAAATTTGTGGAGATATCAAAAGTTTTCAATTAATCTAAAAAAATTTTTTTACATTTATTAGTAAAAAAAAAAAAAATATATATTTTTATGAACATTCAAGGATTTTTCTAGCCGTTTTTAAATTTTACCTCACTTATACACTCCTTAAGCTTCCGGCTATCATAAAACACTATACTTTAGTATAGGTAGCTATTTCGTACTAAATATTGTGTGGTCTGAAATCTATCGTATTAACCTCAATACATATCGTAAAATAAATAATTTATATGTAATACATGTACGTTTATTTAATGTGAATACACGATTTACATTATCCTAAACATACTATATAAATGTATATTGTATATAGCCTAAATACAAGGCTATGTATAAGACATAGGTCTATTATGTTTAAAAGCAATAAAAAAATTAAAAGACATAAAATTCCAACACAAATTTACGACTAAAATAACAAATAGCAATGGTTTTAAAATTTTAATATCTGTTCGAACGATCCGATTATAATTGTATAATATATTATTGCTTATAATTTATATTGTTGTATAATATTTATGATGTTTTATGAAAAAAAAAAAATTGAGGGTAAATTTTAATCATATTTATTAATAAAAATGACTCTTAAATATTAATATTTACTCAGTTTAATTAATAGCAATGAATAGTAATGTAACACATATAAAAAAAAAGAGTGAACAGTACTTAATATTGACAATTATTAAACGTCTGTGTAATATGTATGTACAAAATATTTATAAATTATGTGCCGATATATAAAATATGACAATTCAAAAATAAAATGTTTTTCTTAGTTCTTATAAACCAATTTTTTTTATCATTATATCATTAACCGTATAAACTTAACGCATTAAAATTGACATTTATACCTTTCATTTTATCTGATAAAAGTTTTTAACGTGTTGTTATAAAAGGAAACGAAAAAGCCAGTCTATTAAATTTAAATTATCGAATATACACATATTATTATATCATGTAATAATACCATTACTGAAACAAATATACAATTCGATTTAATGCTGTGGTTATGAATATATATAGTTATTTAAATTAGTAATTATACATGAAAATAGAACATTATCTGAAGATTTAAATTAAAAAATTATGTATGATTTGCATTACCCACATCATTTTTTCATCCAAGTAAATCCAAGTAAATAAAAAAAGTAATTTTGTAGAACTATTTTGGGTTATATCCCATTTAATATTTTTGGATGTGATGATTATAGAAAAAATTATAGTTAAAATACTATAATATGTTTATACATAAAATAGGTATTTTTCGTAAGCCTTAAATGAAATCATCTAGATAATCTTATCTTAGTTGTCTTAAATATATAAGTGCATTTCTGACAATAATATTTCTTGTCGACTTTATATGAACAAGTTAGTCGGTACTTATAT
This sequence comes from Melanaphis sacchari, assembly GCF_002803265.2. Classification (NCBI taxonomy): domain Eukaryota; kingdom Metazoa; phylum Arthropoda; class Insecta; order Hemiptera; family Aphididae; genus Melanaphis; species Melanaphis sacchari. The sequence goes on along the minus strand of NW_020270366.1, from coordinate 7,912,947 downwards.
CATTCAAAAAACTGTTTGCCGATTACTCAATATTTGTCATAATATTATTCAAGATAAGTAACCTAAAAGTATGGCACGCGCGGTAACTAATAATGTTTTAACGAATATTGTTTATGTTCATCAATTTATCATGATATTTTATAGTCAAGAAGGAAAATTAATATTATTTATCTTATCAGTAAGAACAGATAAAAAATATATTTAAAACATATTTTTGGTTACTAGGGTAAAATATTAACCAGTAGAATTACACAATTAAACACGATATTTACTATATCTATTATAACGTAAAATATACTTAGTATAAATTCTAATTTTTACAACTTCAAAATAACATGGAAAAGAGTATATATGAGGAATTGTAGCCGTTGTATACAATAACATATTTTTTTAAGGGAATAAAAAATACAACATGTATTTGTTTAAATAAATGAAGTAAAAGTAGTTATTTTATCGATAGACAATTATTATAGAATCTCTTCACAATGAACCTAATTAAGTGTCAAGTATTATTAAAAAAATAAACATTTTTGTTTTCCATAAAAATAAAAAGCTAGAAAAACTATAATGCAAAAATGTCTCATAATATGTAATTATTCATATAAAAATGTCAAATGAAACTGCAAAAAAAAAAATTAATGATACCCCACATGACGGGTCGTTAAATTTTTTTAAAGTAATGATGTGCATACAAATATTAAATGTTATTTTATATTTTATACCTAATGAAATATAAAAAGAAAAAAATATTAATTATTTCACTTTTACACTAATTTATAGATAAGTTTATATAGAATATTCAACACAAAAATATATAAAATTGATATATAGTCTAATATACACATTTAAATAATTGTGATTTTTATTATCTTTATAAAAATTTTATTTTGAATAAATCCTAAACTTTTACATAGCTAATTTTTTAAACAATATTATTTTAAAATGACAACTATAATAATTTATTATTATTTTATATGTTGTTAAACTGTAGGTATATTATAATTTTAACAAATAAATATATTTAATATGTGAGTTTTATTAAATCTGTCATTTAAATTTTTATCAATTATATATTTAGGTAATAGGTACGGATTTATGTACCATAAATTATAATATATATATAGATACAGTTAAACATGAAAAAAATAATACCTCATACAAAGTTTATATTTTATAACGCCTATAAAAATATTATAATAATGGTTTGAGATTTAAGTATACATAATATATAATATACCTACAATTATATTATATTAACATATTATACATAGTAGTTTTTTAAGCATGCTCACCTAAATTTTTCTATTTAATTATACGTGTATTTAAGTTTTTATTTTTTGTATTTTTAATGATAGTTATTTTCAATTATTTATTTTATTAATGTAATTTAAAAAAAGTTCTTTGGGAATATAAAATTCTTCATTTTTTTTTTTTTTTTTTTAATAAGAACTACTCTTTTTTACTATCAATAATTATTAAATATAAAATTTATTTTGAAATTTTGATATATATATATATTTAAATTTAAATGAGTAGTTTTAAAGACTGGAGTTATTAAATTTTGTTAACTATATAAGAATAGGTTTGGATGATAACAAGAGTTAGGTCAGTTAAGGTATAGCTTAAAAGTTATATTAATCTTTTAGCATTTCTAATTTGCAAAGCATTTTTTAAGTATATAATAAGTATCTACAAGATATTATAAAAGCTTAGATTAAATATTAAAATGAAAATATGAACTATTTGATATTATGGATAAATATATTTTTAGTTTATACATTTTTATAATGCAGAAACTATTGGTTCATGTTTTGATTTATATATATAATCATTTTCAAAAAAATTAATTTACAGTAACAGGTGGTTCTCACTTAAAAAAATATAAGTTTGAATCACCTCAAGACAATTCTTAAATGATATAAAAATGTAATTATTTGATAATATGGTCCCTCAATATACTTATTATTGAAATATCAGAAATTGAATTGACGAATTAATTAAATGCAAAGAGGTTTAGGATACATTTTAAATCACTTCATATAAATATTTTTGTATTAAAAATAAACAGCAAATAAGTGAAATATATTTTTTATTGCTTATTCGAAAGAGTCATTATGTATTTTAAATTCTAAACTATTTATAATACATAAATGAAGTGATTATCTGAGGCCAAACCTTGCATTGGCTAAACAATAGGCCCGTGTTATAATATACGTGTAACATTCTCGTATCGTGTAAAATAAGTAAATCAAATAAATATACTTTTATAAGTGAAAAATCATATTATGTAAATACATTTTAGTACTGAAATATATATTTTGTAACGAACTTACATCGAAATATGTGATAAAATGATGCGTTTATTTTTTTAACGCTGTTCGCAATAGTTTTAGGTAAATTAACGCTTATAAATTATCTACTTAAATTATATACATAGTTTTATAGGAATAATTGCAGTTTATCGTTATATGTTAGTAATTGTTTGTATGTCAATTATGTTTACTGATAAATTTACCATTACATATATACACTACCGAATTCATTTAGAATACGTTTGTTAAAGGTTATATTTTGATGACCACGGATCATGAATGAAAATAAAAATTATCGCTTTTATAGTTATATAACAAGTAATGACTAACGAGAAATATAGTTAATTTCTTATCAATTAAAATATATTTAAAAAATAGATACCTATGTACAAATCGGTTTATTTTGATATAAAGTAGTTCGAAAAAAGTATAACCTAAAGTTATAAAATGATATAGTTATTACTGTTATTAGATATTTTATTATACCTATATCGTACCTATTAAGTAATCTATACCTATATAATTGATAAGTATGAGGTATCTTAATAATATTATATTGCTTACTACTATTAGTGATTTCGAAAGAAAATATTTGTGATTTTATGTATTTATATATACTTAAAGCTAAGCTAAGTACGTGTTAACTACCTACTCTAACAGCATTTATTAGAATAAAAATCAATTAGGTACATAAATTACGAATGAAGTTAAAAAAAAAAAAAAACAACGAGACTGTTTAATAATATCTCAACAGGTTGAAAAAGGATCTTATTGAATTTTGTGTGTACGATTTTTGACTATACTCTCAGCGAAACATTTCCAGCGTAGTTTAAGGAGATTGGGATGTGTTGGAAAAAAACTTCAGTAACGTCGCATGATACTATATTATGATATGGGTACCCAAGTAGGTACTTACCGAATACGGTTTCGAACTTAAGTCGATCGGGCACCACTGCGATAACGACGACAATAATCGTGACGTTGGGTAATCGGAATCGTACAAACAACGGATGCAGCATAGACAGGAGTCACAATCGCACAATTATACGCACGTCGTCTCGCGACCATCGCGGAACTGAACGTGTGGCACTGATGCTCGGGCACGCTGCTGGTGCGCCCCGTCGTCATCGCCGTCGACCCCCCTCCCATACCCTTTCCGTCGCGGCTTTTCTAAATTTAGCGCTGACGTCAATTTCCGGCTTTCCGATTGGCCGACACGGCGTCCCCCTAGCCAAACCTATTGGCCGGGCGGCCAGCCGCGGTTTGGCGGGCAAATTCGATTTTGACCGTTTCACACTGCCGATTGTCACGTGCAAACACACACGCACACGCACGCGCGTGACTCCGATCGCCGCACCACTTGCATGCACATCACAGCCCGCAGTCACTTTGCCCATCGACGTCTGCCGTAGACACCTATGACATTGATAACGATAAAAATAATATTATGTAGGTAGTAATAGTGTAATCTACCGCCGCTGAGAGTACGTACTTAAACGACAACAACGGAGGAAATAATTAATAATAGTAATAACTAGTAATATTAGTAGAATGTCGGTATATGTATACGTATACCTAATACATAGTGCGATTAGGTATGCGTGTATATAGTGTATAATATGTATTTACTAAATTCATCTTAAGCTTTATAGGCTCGAGTACATAGAGCGCGGTCTGCGATATTTCCCGCGGTTATGCGGCAGTAAAATAAAATTGTATTACGTATCAAACATCGTATATAATTCTCGTCACACTGCAGAAGACGGTTTGTCGCGGCGGCACAATACATAGGTAGATATTGCGACGACAGGTGATTGAGTCGTATAAAATTACAAAATTTCACGCGGGCAACTGACGATTTGTTTTTAAATTTTTATATTAAATTTGTAATATATAGTGAATGTGTGTTCTTATTCGACTGCACATATCTTATTAAGATAAAAAAAATATATTGAAAACAGCCGAAGCATTGAATAAAATATTCGAAAAGCTGGACATAACCAGTATATAATCACAAAAACAATGAAAAAATGATATGCATTTGAAACTTTATATAACAATAATCAAAGTTAGATAATAAATCTAAACTGTGAAAAATATAGTATTTATACTAGACCACTTATGAAACAAAGGCATGGTGTGTGCCGTGTGGCGTCACTAGATCGCTGGCTGCTGCGACAATCCAACGATCGCAACCCATAGTAACTAGACAATGCTTAAGTATTACAGCATTATAGATTTAGCTATATATTGTTTATAGTATGTATATATTGGTATACATGTACCTACCATAATAATATGTCTGTGTACGGTTACGAGATAATCGCGGTGTCATCGAAACGTGTAAATCTCAAAATTCATTAATTTTCCTTGAACTGTATAGGTATATTATAAATAAATTTATAAGTTATCTATATTTATAGTTATATACACAAATACATTGGTAAAAATAAACCATTATAATTAATACAAAATTTCATTTTAATAATATTTAATTTATAAATTGATCCTTTTAGTTTTTATACATTTAGAAAATAATATTTGCATTTGAGTATTTCCAAATAACCTAAGGAATAATTAACAAATGCTTAAAATATTAAACATTTAATAAGGTTTATTAGTTTCGATGAAGTAAGGCTATCTTTAGGCAAATTAAATAGTGAAATAATAAAAATATGATCATAGAGTAACTATATCTAATAATAAATTAATAAATATCTTAGAAAATTAATATTTAACAAATAACTAACAAGGTGTATTATAAAGTACAGTAGTATATCAAATGACTTTTATACATTATTATTTATACTATATAAAGATGACTCAACCTTACCAAAAAATTTTAATTAAATATAAAATAATTTTAGAATTTGTGAATTGATATGGTTAAATTATTAAAATGTGCTTATACTACTTTCTATAAGCTTATAAAAACTTAGAAGTATCGATTTCTAAATTTAATAGATAATGGTGTTGATGCAATGATTAATCTATTAATTAAACAATCAATAAAGATATCATAATTACTATTAATTATCAAATACAATATATTATATACGATATATCATTCACCTATATCTATTGCTATACATACATATTCGTACGTGTTTATCATATTTTTTGAGGCAATATGAGCTAAGAGACAAATTTAGTATTTACTATAATATCTGTGCGATATTGTCTAATATATAATATATACCTATACATGATATATCACAATAATAATATGTTACTGTGTCAGTAATACAACGGCGTAAACTGTCAAGAATTTTGTTTTTGGTTCAATTTATTTTTTTGTGTATTAATGGTTCTTATATAGTTCTTTAAGTTGAATATTAAGTACATTACTTATTTTCGTTACCTATTACAAACATTAATGGATGCACTTACATAATACCCGAATGAAAAATTTTGGAAGGAATTAACTCGGTTATAGATTTATTGTACATTAAATGAATCATTTGAAATTGATGCTATAACTTATTTTTAGCAACATGGAAAATACAAGGTTTACTTTAAATATACAAATATTACACTTATATGGTGACGTTTAACTAAATCAGCTAATAAAATTAAAAATATTAACTATAACTACTTAATTTAAACCTAACCTAACCTAACCTCGCTACTATATAATATATACTGCAGTTTTTATTGTTTTTAAGTATACCGAAATTATAAGATATTTACATCAACCATGGTTTGGATTTATCTGAATTAGCGATAAGATTATGATAATAATAAAAATATAGTTATCATCTCATCTTTATAAATAGATCATCCACATTTTTATTAATACAGTAAAATGTCAGCCACATTGTTTAATGAGTTTTACTAAAAAAGAATCAATTTTTAACATTAATAATGCAATAATAAGAACAATCAAATGCAATATCTATATTTTGTTTTGTATTTCTAAATTTCGATTTATTAAAAATTTATACTAGAGATGAGTTAGATATACATAGTCAAAATATAGTCATTGTACATACACCTATAGCGTTAGTATAGGCTGCACTACCTACTGTGCTGTATCAAAGCAACGTTTAAATTATAAGTAGTCTATACTGACTAGAATATGCAAAACATACACTATACTATCTCCGTTTACTGTCTAGTCATCAATTACACTTAATATTAAAGTATAACTATAATATTATGTATGGCGATATCATGGCCAGTACTAAACACAATAACTTACAAGTGTATGAACAGTTTTTTTAACATCGTATTGTTGGAATAATGATATCTATATTTACTTTATTTTGACAAAACTACTACATTAGCCTGTTAAAGTGATCATATGTGTTCTGCGGTAAAAAAAAAATAATAGTATTATTTATCAGTTGAGTTTAATATTTTTAAAGTTAGTTATTTTAGAATTTAATTTTTTTCCCTGAAATCGACAGCTGGCTGTCTGGTGATGTAGTTATACATTAATTAAATAATATGTATATAAAGATAATAACATATGAAAATACCTTTGTATTTTATAATTAGTATTATTATTGCAAGTTGCAACTAACTTATCTGGAAAAAATTTGGGTATTACGTGTGAATATATCAGAGTGATTAAATAAGAAATAGCTATTACATGTATATCTTAATTTTATTAATTTCTAAACATTTTTATTCTCTCTATTAAGTGCTTATATTATTATAACACAATATACCTATTACATACATTTTATGCATTTCGTATATTATACCAATAGGTATACTATTACCATATTCCAAAAGATAAAATATAATAGCTATATTGTTCATTCCGTACAGGTAGATATATATAATAATACTAACAAACTGATCAGTTTAATTTGACTTTTAAGGGGTTCATTTTGTTTAGCTTCATTACATCTTATGTAACATGGCCCATGAGTGCGTTCTTATTGCAGCCGTGTGCTACGTGTGTATATACCAATATCTATATGTATAATATCATTCACCAGGTTATGTATAATAACGAAAGTTTTCAACAGATATACTATAATTTAAACAATACCGTTTAAACTTTGAGTCTTTGAATAGGTTGTAGAAAGATATATTATATTCACCGTTGTACATATAATATAGTATATATACATATATTACATATTATAAAATAATATTTTATTAGACAATCGCACGTATTATAATATAGTGTTTTAGGTACCTATATTGTACATGTGTGAGTAAATCTTTAGTTTGTCAAAATCGAGTTTTGCTAAACCGACGATGATGGCACCACCAAAATAGATTTTTCGCTCAGATTTGCGGAATCTGACGTTGCAAATCAATATATTTTAGCTATTATTATAAATATATATGTTTGAGGCTTGCTGTATAGACAGCAGATAAACAAGCCGGTCAAATATATGCGATCCACCTCCCCCTCCCGATCAGGTATAATGCGTCTGGGGCTCATAAATTATTATTACTATATATATTCTAACTGCGAAGACGAAAAACCGCTACAGCACGAACATCGGACAGCGACAGTACTTATTCTTGGAAATTATTATAGTTTTTCATTTTTTTTTCGTACCCAATGTTTGTTTATACACAAGAAAAAAATCTATTGTCGCGTAAGCGCGGATTTTATTTTGTATTTTTTTTTTTAGCTATTACTCTAAAATACACGTTGTAAATACGGCTTGCTTTGCAGTATTGAAAACTCGACAATCGATCGGACTGTTATGGTTCGCTATAATTTCAACGTGTGTGAGTTTTTTTTTTTATTATTAAAAATATCAACAAATTGTACGCTTTGGAGGAAAAATAATGAAGTCATTCAATAATATTATGATATTATATAAATATATATATATATATATGATGCTTACTGCGTTAGAGGTATTTTATTTCAAACTTTCTTTACTCACATGAAAAACATTCTTAAAATACACAGAGAACTGTAAAATAATTGATAATTCAATAAACAAATTATAAATACTTACATAGTATCAATTTTATTTATTATAATCTATATATTGTATGATATAAAAAAAAAATTGTTTGCAAATAAAATAAACATTAAACATTAAATGTTAGGTAATTAAAAATTGTTTGTTCAAAAATTAGATTAAAATTTTTAGAAAAGTATATTCTAATAAAAATATTAATTTTAAATAATTGTCGATTGCTATAAAAATATAATTATCATAAACAACTAACAGACTAATTTTTTTTTTTTAAATACATAGTGTACCTATGTAGTTTTAATTTCTGAAATATTATCTATTATTGATTAAACATTTGTACCTCCACCTATTTATTAATATAAATACAGTGCTCTACTACAAATTTTATTCTCCAAGTTTTAATAATTTCAGTTGTAAGATTGAAAATGCATTTTAATATTGTAACAATAAATAATGTCGACAGTAGGTAAACCGCGTTCTGTTATATAATAGGATTTGATTTACATTATTGCTGAGTAGACAAATGTAATAGATTTGTTAATTTTATACTCGTATTCATTATTGCATACGAAAAACGATTAGTAGAAATGATCTATCACCCCATAATCATATATAACTATTAACTAATTAAGTTATTAATTTTATAATTAGTAATAAGATATAAACTATGAATAATATAAAATTAATCTAAGTGTTTAGAAAATGTTATAAAATATAATAATATACGTGAAATTTTCAAATTCTTAAGAAAAATATTTTAAGATTTTTTTAAGAATAAAAATTGAATAAAATAGTTTAAATAATATCGAATTCGGTGAAATTTTAAACTTAAAATAATCAAATATAATTATTATATGTAAATCGAGTTGATATATTTTTTAATTCAATAAGAATCAAAATATTTTTTTAATTTTACCTAGTATAGAAAATATTAATGCAAATATTTTGTGAAAATATCAAGTATTTACAGTTTTTCGTATTTTAATTACAACAAATCAAGAACATATTTTATAGGTTAAGTTAGGTCGTCATATACTTTATACATAATACATAGTATATATATTATAAATATATAATTCATAGTTAATATGATGTTGTATTTATACTATATTTATTATATATATATAAAATTACAGACACGTATAATTTACATGTGTAAATGCAATGTGTATAAGTTATGCAGACATCTCAAATCGAATCACTGCAGAAATGTATTGACTAATTTCAATGGATTATATTTTGACAAGACATTTTAATTGTAAATTCATTTGAACGTATTCAGAAATATTTCAAAACTTTTGATTATACAATATTATTTATTAGTTATTACTCAGGTTGTTTCTATTCAAACTAAGTAATCTTAATTTCTAAAAGATACATTGAATAATATCCAAAATATTTCTCTCAATTTACTATAGTGACGCAAAAATATTCAAATATTCATGTTAACTATCATGTATAATATTGAAGTAGTCTTATGTTTATGATAGACATATCATTTGCTATACGTACTTTATAATATTGATAATTGATTTCACTGGTTGTTTCATTAATAAATTGCATTATTTTTTTTTTAGCACTATATCAAGTGAACAATAAATTTATTTTTTTAACCATAAATCCTCATGAATAGTGAGCATATCAGAAAGTCATACATTCAATAATTAAAAAAAAAAAATAATAAAACTCTTAAATGATATCTGAATTTGTTGAATGATATTTGGAATTCAAAAATCACAAATAATATTTTACAGATACTTTAATAAATTACGCAGAGGCGTATATAAGTTCCCACATGAAACATAGCAGGTAAAGATCAATCACTTATAAGTTCTTATAAAAAAAAAAATAAAAAAAAAAAAATACTGCAGTACATTGTTAGTTTCTTACACAAGAAAAATTCCCTATAATATGTAAGTTTTTACATGAAAAAAAAATATTTTAAATGTTATATTTCTTACATCTAAAAATATGTTATTTATTTGAACTCAAGACTCAAAATTTAATGTAATTGATTTTAGTTTAAATATTTTAGTTTTTATGTCACTTAATAAACATCTTTAAACCGATTTTTGATGATTAATGAAAAATTAATTCAACAAATTGGATTATTCGTTCTATTAAGTGCAATACGTCTTAAAGATAAACCTATAGATATTAGATAGGTAGTTACTATATTATATTTCAAATGTTACACGTTATTATAATTCATGTATCTTGCAAGTACAGAAATGAATGCATTTAGCTTTATATCTATGTATAGGTACTTAATATATGAACAAATAAGTATGAGTTTATTTTTATTCGTATAAGATACATTCGAAAAATTATTTTCCTTTTAAAAACTTACATATTATGCAACTATTTATCTATAGCTACAGCTATACGAGTATATGTATCGAGTGAAAATCTTTCCAAATCCCTTACGCAAGGCCAAGGGACGTGGTGTGCTAAAATTTGAGAAATACAGTGCAATTATTATGATCATAAGGTTCTTTGTTCGTAAAATTAATTGTCAGTTTTTTTTTGTCTTTAGTTACATTTTTGTTTCAATTGTATGTATTTATACATATTGATATTATGTGTGTATGGTTCTACATAATAGCTTTATCTATATAATATATAATTATTGAAAATTATATCCGAAATCTAACAATAATAATAGAGTAGTTTTATCCTTGTTGTAAAAATAGTTATTAATAAAAATATACTATAAAATATACTTAAATAATTAAAATAAAAAACACTAGGATATACCTAGCAAATTTTTTGAAAGGAAAATTCCACCATCTAAAATATTATAGGAATAGTACTGTACTCGTATCGATACTTATTTATTCAGGAGTCATTAGTTGTGATGATTTTTTGTTATTAATTCAAGAAATATTTAAGAGTTTAAACTTCATTGAAACAGAAGTGTCGTCTGGAGAGTAAGTTCTATAAGAATAATTTTTATTTATTACAATAACATGTTTATAGCATGAAATTAGTTTAAATTTGAACAAATAGTTGATCAGTTTCTTTACCATTCATAAAATATTGCAATAACATAGTATACTTATAGCTTCATTAAAAGTACATTTATTAAATAATATTTATGACAATAACGATAATATTGTACATACATATACGTATATATGTATGCGTATAATACATATATTTCCGACGATTTAATTACGATAATTTATTCATTTGATACAAATAGAAAAATATTAACATAATATGAAATAAATTATTATAATATACACATTTATAGAAATACTAACACTTTTAGTGGATGACAATTTGTTTCACTTTCAGTAACTATTACTGTAGTGAATGATGATTCGTATTCACTTTCAGTCGTGTCTCTTTTTGCATAGGTAAAATAACATTGATTATACACAATTTTACATAATACATTTACACAATTAGAAATATAATAAGTTCAACAAATAAAATAACTCAAATTATATAATAATTAGCAACTTTGATTTTGATATAAATGGTTTAAAAAAAATAAATACTTTTTGTCGAGAAATGAGAATTGTATGTAATATCGTACAAAACGGTGTATATGCGATTAATCATAAATCATAATATTATTATATACGTTAACACGTTATAACTATATAAATATAATATATATTTTATAAACGTATATTCAATAAAATACAAAAAATATATACTGGCTGTTATATTATATGATGGTGCTGAATGTACACGCATATTGAATACCATTCATTTAGAATATTGATATAAGTTATTTAATCTTTAGATGCGCATTCAATATTTCAATGTAACTAAACATAATAAAAAATATTACACACAATATATTGTTATGTATATTTATTTTAAGTACTCATTAATTAAAACACCAATAATTTTTGTTCAAGCTAGTGTTCGTATATCATGTGTTTGTACCTATATATTATAGATAGATACATACATACCATCAAATCGGAAAAAAAAAACTATCGCAATATTATCTCAATAAAAAAAAAAAAAAAAATATGTCGTTATAATAGAATGCGCAGTACAGTAAGTATAATATTATAAGTCCATAATATACCCCGTATATAATTGAAGAGAAACCCAATATATTATTTCATGTTTACATACACATCAAACAATCCATAAAAGTCACCACTCAAAAGACGTCATAATTTCTCTCGTATGAGTAAGTATTAGTACCTATATTTGTACAACTGTAACAGCATGCGTGCTCGTGTCGTTTTACGACATGATGACAACAACTATTCGCCATTAGTACCCATGCCAATGCATATTATTGTATTTTTTAGTATAAATGTATGTATGAACGTACTTAACGTACAAATAAACTTTTGAATAATATCCATAGTAAAGATATAGTGAAATATATAAAATAACTTATTTTAGACTTTTAAATTAATAATGCGAGTTTCCGTTAATATTAGAACTATATAATATAATATTATAATAAAATTCATATTATTAAATGATGATTATTCACAGCAGATATCGCTTATTATAATAACGTATTATTATGATCGTGTGTTCGTGTACATAATATTGTACCAACGATTAATAAGAGTCATGACGTCTGAGAACCGGTTACAGAAAAAAAGGAAAAAAGTAATTAATATGTTCGTATATGAATACCGAACACCTATTTCCGATATACACATAAATCACTAAAAACTTTGTATATTCGATAAATACATTGTGTAATTATCAAACTTTAAGCAATTAAACGATTCAAAGTTAATAGTTTTATATAGTATGTACTTATCTTTTGTATTGTAAACGCATAATAATTATAACACGATTGGTAAAAAAAAAAAAAAAATAAACAACTATATTTGCTATTATAATACATTAATAATAGTAATAATTATTATTATTATGTATAATAATTCTGTATTCATATATAATACGTAATATTTCATGTTTTACAATAAATTAATCGTCGCTCATTAGAATTATTACAAAATAACTTATATAAAACGCTATATTATACGATTGCATATTAAAATTATATGTGTTCATTTTTTGTATATTTTTTGATTCGAATTGTCTTATATTAATAATCATCGATGACATCACATCCTGAGTCCTGACGGTTTTCACTTTCAAATAAAATTAATAACAGGACTATTTTTTCTGTAGTTGTACTGTTATATTTTTCAAGAAAATTTTCTATGTGGTTACTAGTTATAATACATATAAACATTTTAATCAAAGCATTGAGTATAAATTTAATGCATCATTATATATTTGTCTCTACTTACTTTGTGCTTCACAAAATAGTACATGTATTTACATTAAATAATATGTATCCACGTCCGTTAAATTTATTGATATGTGTTAAATCAAATTTTAAAATTTCAACGGGGTCACTTGATTAGTATACAACCAAGATAGTAAGAAAAAAAATAGCAAATTAAAAATATTAAAGAAAATAATATACTGAACGTTAATATAACTTCGCTATATTATTAAGTATATTTCGTATACTTAGATAACCAGAATTCAATTAATTACAATAAGTGACAATTGTCTAGACTCAAGGTATAATATTCGCTATAGATGTATTTGAAGAACTAGTAAGTTTAAAATACTACAAAGATAACGAAAATATTTTGCGACCACTTATTGGCTAAATTTAAGACAACTGAATAGACTGCCAATGAGTCAAAGAAAAGGTCATGGATTATTGAAATATTAAGTTACTTATATTTTGAAATTTTTACAAATTGGAAAGTACTTTGTTGCTTAAGACTAATATAACAGTATAAATATAAAGTTTGTAATTAAAAAAATTGTAATTTATATCTATAAAAATATGATAAAACACAACACAATACTTTTCGTGAATGAGATTAATGAAAATAAATTAAATTTTACTGTTTTCGATTTCATGACTATGTAAGTGTCACTTGTATTTTTTACGCTATTTTTTCATTCACTATTTGGTTTTTGTTACTATGACCTAGAATCTACTTAATAATAATTAATTTATCATTGTTAATTTACCAGTGATGAGCCACTGAAGGCATTTAATTTATTAAATTATATAATATTATATGTCTTTGGTTATAATAGTTGTTTATCAACATATCTTGTAACTATATGTCTGCCCAAAACTATAAGCATATATTTATTTATGCTCGTGGTCTATTTCATATATTCTACACGCTATATACAATAATACGCACATATATTAAACACACATACATTCATATATATATTACATAAATGTATTATACAAGTTTCACTGTCTATATGCGTTTGTTTAGGATAAGTTTAGTTCTAACTGAGAAACATAAATAATGAACATAATTAACATTTCAATTAATATAAGTTTCTGGAATGTATTTGTATCCATGCATATCGCAGTTATTTTAAAAAAAAAAAAACGTCTGGATGTACTGAATGTAAGTTATTTTATTATTTATCTTTGCCATGTACAGCATAAAAATATATTTTGGATTTATATTTTATATTTAACCAAGAAAATGATAAATACTATTTAAGAGATTTCATTCAATTCATGAAGTCAACAGTGATTTTTATAAATACCATTGTATACATTCAGATTATACAATTTTAAACTCACTAAAAGAACAAGTTAAAGTTTAAAAACGAGAAATGTTTAAATATTTTTGGTGATATTAGAATAGTTGAACATAGAAAATTAATTTAAAATATTTATAATCACGTCGAAGTAAAGTAATGTTATCATATTTTTAATAGTAAATTTTTTAAGCACAAATTAGTCTTTATTTTTTTATATTTTACACAGAAAAAACATAATAATTTCTAATAATTTATTATAAATGAGTATAAGTATCTGATACGAGTTAAAACATATGTTTGAAATATGTCTTTAAATAATTAATTAAACAAAAACAAAATTTTTATAATTTAAACAATGTAAAACGTACATATGTTTTTTTTTTTTTTTAGTAAATAAAAATAAAATAACATCATTTTTAAAAATAAATTTGTTTTTATTGTCTTTAAGGCACATCAAACACTCAAAAAAATAAAAGCAAGATTTATTCATAAAAAGTAAATATATATACTTGTATATACTTGAACAAAATAAAGTAAACAAATATACAGTATAATATTTACTAATTGTTAAAATATGTAGAATATGTCATATAAGCCATAATTGGATTGAAAAGTAAAGTATTCAATGTTTCAGAAAAGACACGAGGCCTTAAAATAATTTAAAATTGATTTCACAAAGCCTTTAAAGTTCAATAAAATGAATTACTTATATCATAAATATTAATAATTTAATTCATTTTTATCATTATAAGAATAAACATCATAGATATATTGTAATACTTCTTAAAACCATTGTGTAATTTTATTATTGTTAAGATGAAAATAATTTAATAAAATGATGTAGCTTGAAAATCGTTGATAAAACTTATAGTTATATGCTTGACATACATTATTACTATTATTTTAACATACTAATAAATTTTTTTTACCATATTTTTGCGTATTTATTATATTGATTCATATTATAATATGTATTGTAATTATTTTTGGGCTATAAGGATACTTTCTTCAAAAATTCCACTGGTCAACGCCGCAGAAACTTTTAGATCAAGCCCTTCAGCAACGGAAAACTTAATTATGTTTCTCAAAACTTTATTAGAATAAAACTATGTCATTTTGAATGTACTATATTATAGTCTTGTTATAATTTCCGTAGAATATATTATTAAATTAATAAAAAATTTATTTTACAAAAATTAGTCTCGGTATTAATAAATGAGGTAATTTTTAACAGTCTAATATATATTACAAAATTTGGAAAATATATAATACATTCGAATTTACTATTTTTAGTACTTTATTTGGATATAGATGCTTTTTGTTTTGATCAGTAGTGGTTAATATGTTATTTTGTAAATAAAAATAATAATAATCGGTTTAAACAATGAAAAAGTAGTCATACCTCTCTACAAGTACTATGAGTACAATACATCTTTAAAATATTAACTCATAATTTTCACACAACTCAGAGGAATTAATAATTACCAAATAAGGTACCTATTTAATTTAAATTAAATATGAAACTCTTTAACACTTAAGTACTTAGATTTATAGTATTTATGTATCTAATACCGAATTTCGTGGAGTTGTTGTTTATATTATGTATGATTATTATTTATCCCTCTTGTTTAACTCACAATATGCAATACGAATAAGTATAAAATATGTATATTATATATGATACATATACATATTTTTTGTCAGACATATACATATATATTATATATGTATATATGTCTGAAAAAAATCAATACCTTGCACTCATATGAGAACAAATAAACAATAAGGAACACTATATAAAGCAATGGTTTATCAAAATAATAAAATTAAAATAAACAACTACGTTATTTTATAATCCTTTCAAAGTTTCTATGCAAAATGTGTTAAAATGAAAAAAAAAATGAAAAATAAGTTACAATAATAAACGTCTCATCAGTAATAAAAATTGTAAATATTTTATGATAAAATTTTTAATTTAATGTAGATAAACAATAATTATACACATTTGAAAGATATAAAAACGATAACAGCCTTTGATGTCAAATAATCAATAAAAAATAAAATAAAATATTTACTCAAACAAATTAAATTAAAACAAATTATAGTATAAGTGGATAGCTTGATTGTTTATATTAAAACATATACCTATTGATGCAGTAATGTAGAGGGTTACTTAACTACCTACCTAGTACCTACAACTATATTTAATAATAATAGTTTAATATCAAATATTATCAATGGTGTCATATTATATAATACATCATAGAAACTAAACAGTAAATATATATTTATTAATTTCAGTTAATCTGCAATATGGATTATAGTTAGGTACATACAGAACCTCTTAGTTAAAAATATTATTAAGTAATTATGTAGGTAAATATAATTTAACTAGTAACTACTATAACCTTATATAACCTTTAAAATTAAATTTACAATTATCAAATTATAATTAATTATATTTATTAATATATATCCATTAAATTTGATATAGTTGTTAAGTAGGCAAATTTCTTAAAAATAAATTAAAATAGACCCTTATTGCAAAATGAATTTATTATGCATATACTTATACACATACTTAATAATATTATAACCAATTGATATAAAATACAATTTTTCGAATTCAATAAAACTACAAAAAAACATCATATTTTACAACTCGTTAAATAAATGTTTGATAAGTTTTACAACTATATACGTTTATTACTAGTTAACTAGTACGCTAAACAAAAAAGTTCCAAATTTTCATCTAAATAAAAATACTTAAAGAGTAATGAAAAAATGGAATTCAAACTGCAGTAAAGAGAAATATATTAAAAACACCAAATCATCGGAATTTTTATTGAAAAATAATATAAATCATGTTTTTTTTGCACTTATATTTTATTATATTATCGTACGTACAATTGTATTTTTGATAACATACGGAGAATCATAACAAAAAATGTATAACAAATTTGTAGTTTTATTTTTTTTTTGAATGGCTTGAATTTTTTTCTGTACCATTTAAAAAAAAATATGAAATAATAAATTGTATTTACAAAATAATATGAAGTTAAAAAAAAAATAAATAAATAATAACAATAATAATAACTGAAAATTAAATATATGTATTGATGTTATTTACGAGTACATACATTAAAAATGCAAACAATAATTTAATCACTAATATATTATTATAAAAATAAAGTATGACAAACAAATATTCCTCGTAATAGCGTAATATTAAACATAAAAATTAAAGTAAATACAACATTCAAAAAAGTATTATTAGAACACGCTGACTGAAATCTATAATATTATTATAACTAATTATTATAATAGTAATAAGAGGCATATTAAACAATTTTTTACACAATATAATAAATTAATAACTATTTAATTGTCAGTCCATTGGCATTAATAACAATAATTATCAGCAATAAATGATTATGTTTTTTTTTTTTTTTTTTTAAGTTTTGAAGTAAGATTCATGCATTGCGAACATATTTATTTAATAATTTAATTATATTTTAATTGTTGGATATCAGTTCTTTGTGGAAGTATTGATAATAAAAATTATATTATTTGATTTTGGCAGCATTATATCTCGCACACTCTGGCTAAGGCATATTGTGTGTTATTAAACTACATACACCGAATAGAAAAAAAATCACGTAACTTTATCAATATTATATTATCGAATAATATTTCGTTTTAAAACCTCCCGTCAAGCGAGCACTCGTGGTATCGATTGTTTTTTTCTTTTATTTTTCTTTCTTTCTTGTTGATACGAATATTTATCACTTTATTATGTTTTTGAACTTGGCCGTGGCTGGCATGAACAAGTTACAAGTCCGTATTTAAAAGTGATTTTATATCCCTTTGTGTACACCATCGTGTGAATAATATTATACTCTCGCGTGTATTATATTCAATTGCAAATGTGGGCGTTTATTTTATGATTGTTAAAATTACTTTTTTTATAACATATTTTTTCATACGTCATCGTTTAAGCACTCTAAACCATGGAAAACTCTGAGAAAATCTTTGGTCTCCCTCATCAGTAATGATATAAAGCAGATATTATTATTTTTTAATAAGGCAGTCTACGACGTCTTAAAAGTTAAAAGTTATCTCATATTAACTTACTGAATGATATAGGTATATATATACCTATGTTATAAAATAACATTAAAACTAGCTTTATAATTAATTTTTTTTTTTTTGATATTTTACCTATATTATATAGCTATGTAAGAATGATATTATTACTAATTAAAATATATTCATCTTATTTTTCACGTAGTAAAAAATGTACATTTTGATTTAAGTCACATATTTATTTTTATGTAAGTTTATGATAGAACTGTTAGAACAAAAAACATATTGACATAAAAATTTTATTATAAAGTCCAAAATTATCCGTTTATGTAATTTTTTTAAAAATATTTTTTCAAATAAATGGGTGAAGACTTGGTTCAAGCTCCGTTGAAGTTAAATAATTGTTTGTTATTCGTATTGATTAATTTCAGATTGATAATTTAAAATAGTTTAGGGTTATTTAAAGTTTTAAACACATAAACACATAATGTGTATAAAATAAACAAACATAGAATGTTTTGTGGCAGCAATTTCGGATAATGCAATTGTCAGTTATCAATTATCATAACCAATAAAAGCTGTGTGATCTTTATTGTCAGAATATCCTCATTAGATACGCCCCACAAAATTTAGTGGACTTACTAGCTATTGTGCATAAAAATATTTGTGTATCCATATTACGATTTATAAAAAAAAAATGTATGTTTTATTTATATTGTATTTTTATTTAGATAGAAAAAAACATTTCAGCATACTAAGCAATATAGTACAAGGATAGATGGTATACCTGACGAGTTAATCAATAATAAAAGCCTAAAATTTACAGTTGTTGGGTTTGGTAACAAAAATAATTTAGGAACTGAATGATTTATGGCTCTAATCATGGTTTTACATACTAGAGAAGCATGCGAAGGATACAACTAGTGATAAACATAAATAAATAATAATTTAGTCAAGATAAATAGGATTTACGTGCTGAAATAATATTCATATTATAGGCTACAATATTTTTATATGAGTATAAGAGACTATAGACATATGAAGAAGACATAGGTGTTCCGATGATTTGTTCCGGCTATGGCTGGAAATGTGGAATATATAATAAAGTTGAAGAAAGATTTTGTGGAAACTGGTAGTAAAAACATGAAGACTTTCCAAATATTCTCTGATTATTACCGTGGTAAGTGATAACTTTAAAGTATGGGCACGCTTATTTATCATAATGTATTATAATATCATACATTTATTTCAAAATTAAATACTAAAAAAAAAAAAAAAAATAATAAAATAAACTATTTTATGATATAAAATAACATACTTCAAGTATACTATTAAAAATATCAAAGTAAAAAAAAATAAATATATCATACACTAGCTCGAACATAAATGATACAAATCATTAACAGAGATAAATTGAATGAACATGCTTTTAGTGGTTAATAGTCATAGCTGCCAGTGGAATGAGTTTTTGAAACAGAAGGTATTTTACAGCGATAAGCGTTATCAGTTTGCGCACAAAATTATCGCATGTTCTGTCAGTAAAAGTTACGATAAAATCATAATAAAGCTCAGATAAGTATAACAGAAATAGATGACATTTTTATGATACTTTATGGTTTTTTTTAAATACGTAATTTATTATTGATGATAATATAATGTTTGTATTTTTACTGTTTATGTTTTTATTCATATGCATGCTTAGCAAATTTAGAATACCTGAAAAATTCACCACTGGATTGTTAAGTGGCATATCTATGACAAAAAAACAGAAAATAAATTAAAATAAAAAGATTTGGTTTCATTCTATACCTTAAATTACATAAGATTTCAAGAATTGTTAAAAGAGATATATTATATTGTGTCGTCATTTAATTGAAATTAAAAAAAAAAAAAATAAATAAATACTTTTTTTTAATAAAAATTAAGTTGAATCACGTTTTATATAATATATCTAGTGCATTTTACTTAATTATTACTTATTAGTATATATATATATATATATACATTTACATATATCATATATATATTTATTAATCTCAAGCATAATAATATTTTTTTTTATCCATATCAAAGTAAAAAGTAATTTTATAATTTTTTTGCAAAATATAAAGTATAATAAACAACATTAATAGTTTAGTGATGGTAGTAGATAAAAACATATTACTAAATGAAAGTCCTATCTATATTATCTTATACATTCGAAAGGTATATATTTTATCCAAGTAGTATTACTAAAAATCTAATATAAATTATGATACAATTTTATAATATTAATTTATAAATTGCATTCATCTACAATTCTATATTATGTTAGAAGGTATGCCCCCTAATATTATTTTATAACATTATATTTAATTTATGTCTGAAAAATGAACGAATAGTAAGTAATTAAATACATAAGACATTTTTTTTAAATTCAAAGAATTTATATAACAACGTTTGTATATAGCGTAGAAAAATACAAACTATAGTAAATATTAGTTTATTCACAAATCAAGACATTTAATGTAAAGCAGTTTAGTTATAAAAACAAATACTAGTACATGATGGGTAGATTTATATATTTAGATAATAAAAATAAAATTAATATTTCATAGGTAGATATAATAATACTTCAATTAATGAAAAAGGAACAATAGAACAATAAGTATCATTAAATAAAAATAAAACAATAATAACAATTATTAAAAAGGTATAGTACAGATTATTATGCCAATATTTATTATAAACCATTGATAGTACATACTTCTATAAATTATGAATAAATGGATAAATTCCAGCAATATAACTTTACAAAATACTACCAGAAAATATCTTATAAAAAAAAAAGGTAGGTTTAATGCATGATATATTATTCAATGTTTATGTCAAAAATATCAATATACATATATAACACGGAAAACCGCTATGTCATTTTTCGCATATAATTAAAGTGTAGTTAATACTTGACGTTATTATAGTAGGTACTTAGTGGCTAGTACTTACATAGATTAACTAAAATTTAAAGCAATAAATTTTGTAGGTAATTACAATTAAATAGAATGGGTTTAGTATTTTTAACATAACCTTTACAGTTACGGTTTCGTAAATTATCAAAAAAAGTAATAAATGATTGCATTGACAGAAATCTGTAATGCATTTTATGTTAACAAGATAAAATGTATTTAACTTGAAAATTGAACTTCTATTAACTAAAAACGAGCACCATTAGTGATAAAAGTCAGTTAAGAAAATGTAGTCTACAAACTTTATACACCAACTCATTAATCTTGATCAGTTTTATCAAGAGCTCTTAAAAGTTAGTTCAAATAACGTCAAATTATAGAACTACTATGAGAAAATTAATCGGATATTATATTGTTTTAAAAATTGCCGAGTTGAATCCATTTGATTTGAAATAACATATAATCTGGTATTCATTTAATACCCTAAGTAGGTACAGAAATTATTTAATTATAGACGAATACAAAATATAAATACATAAACTGATTATTGTTAATAACAAAAAATAAGTAAAAAAAAGTTAATTATTAAACCACGAAATAAGTAATACTAGGATGAAATCATATAAATAATATATTTTATACAATTTTTTTGATCAGAGCTATTTAATAAAAAAACAAAGAAATATTTTAAAACATAAACCGAATTTAAAAATATATAAGTAAGCATTTTAAGTGTAAATGACACATAATAAAATTAATGCTCTTCAATTAAAAATATAACCAACATACATTTAACTTTATTATCGACATTGTTAAATACTATTTCTGGAATTGACTTTTATCTTTTTATCACAATTTTTATTGATGTACTCGTACTATTCAAATTGGATTTTGAAATAATATTAAGTATAAAAAAAATATCTAGATGTATAACTTATTAGACTTATATTTTAGAACATTTTTTTTTGAAATATGAATGAAACTTGCATTTTAATCTAAATAATATATGTTGATATGTTGATATCTAATAACTGTGAATAGAGAAAAGTATAATTTAAATTGTATGAAGTATACATAGTATGGGTAATTAAATTTTAATTTAAAACAGTTTAAATTTATACTTTGTTTAGTTGAAAAATTAATTCGTTATGCGTACTAAATAAATTCTATAATACTCTGCAATTACAAAGTAACTAAAATTAAGTTATCCCGAAAAACATTGATTTAGATGCATGTATTGTGTTCAGAATAATATCAATTAACCTAAATTATTTTTATAATTAAATTAATGAACAATATATCAACATTTTATCTAATAACTCTATTTTAAATAAACATTAAACAATGTTAAAATGTAATGATAATAATTTTAATATTATAGGTACAAATGTACATAATATTGAACGTATTTTGAGTTATATTATACAATTTTTATACATTATTATATATTCCAATTGATTTAACTAAAAACTGTATTGGTGTTCAATTTAATACGTATATTATTATGTAGTATATATATTAAATTTATTTTTTCTTTAATACGTTGGTCAGGGATATTTGAAGAGTTTGTATTTACACATTTCTACGGATTATTTTATTAAATTGAAATTAATAAATAACTATGTGGCCCCCGTCGTAATATAAAACTCATAACTTAAGTTATATTAGGTATGTATTAGTCCACTGAATCTTTGACAAATGGAAATGTATCAATATAGACTAAAAATTTTTTTTTTTAAACTTACAACGTAATATTTTTTACTTGGAAGGCGTTTCTAAATTACATATCACGACTAATCTCCGTTGTCCTTGTATATTTTTTAGAGATACGATATATCCGTTTTATTTAACACCAATAATGAATTTATTGAACACGAATACCTTGAAATTTTGAGGGAAAAATAAGATACCTTTAATAGATCGTTTAATATGCATGATTATAATTTTTCAATCTAAAATTAGTTTTATAAATTATACATGCTTAAAAGAATAAATATCTACTTGCGTTTATTGAACTTTTAGGGTTGTGTACAGTTTCATATTTTCCACACGATGAAACAATATCTCAATTCTTTATCTATGTATCAAAACACAATATTAAACTTAAAACTTAAATAACTTTACTTGTTAGGTCAATAATTAAAAACAAAAATTGGAATAACCCATTAGATTTTTAATTATTATATGATATTTTAGAAGGTTGCTAACGACGTTATGTAATACAATTCTTCTGAATTGTTTCTAACTTAGAATTATATAACTTTATTTTAATTTAATTTAACAATCATCGCAAATAAATAAATAAATATTTACATTTTAATCAAATTTATTTATTTTTAAAATTTTTGTTTCAATTTTTTTGAAAAAATTAAAGTTAATGTGCTGTAAACTTGTGGTATTTATATTTTTGTTTATTGTAAATAACAAACATAGGTACTTTAATGTGATTGGATAGAATAATATTTTATTTTTTATTTACATTATTTATTTAAGTTTCAACAGCAATAGTTTGCAATTAACCTTATTTTTAGACTAGATAAAATTTATAAGTAATGAAAAAAAATAAAAAATGAATAATGTTTGCATTTAATAAACAAAATTTTTAATTATATAATACTATATTTTAGGTGTATTAATTTTAAAACATAATATTCAGGGTGGCCCACAATGTGCTGACTTCATAAAACAAAAAGGTTGTAAAGAGTTCTCAGTCATAATATTTTTATAACACTAAACATAATTGACCATTTTGTGTAAATATTAAATTTTAAAATAAAAATAACAGAAAACATTATTTATTTTTATTGACTTTCTAACAATAATAAATAATAGTGATTTAAAATTTAAATGATTTTGTAATATTTTATTTTTAATGCTAAACATATTATATAATTTGCATTATCGTGATTATTGTTGTTCTAAAAACAATACAATTTATATATTATAATTGTCAATTACACTCACTCAAACCCATAAACTATTTTCATGAATAAAACGTGAAGGTGTCATTGTAACAACAAAAATTGTATGTGTGGTTATATGAAAATATTATGATCGAAAACTATGTGAATTTTGAACGGTAAAGAAAATGTCAACTGTAATAAATGTGTTCTTTAATACCAAACGATATGTATGCATACATGTACGTGCATGCATTAAATCTGAAGAAAAATGTTTTTGCTATAATCAGATAAAGACAGGAGCCGAACAAGCAAACATACATAGTTCACCGCCCACTGCTGTTTGACGGCTATCATTAGTCACATCAAACATTTTTGAAACTTTTACATATTCGCTACATACTCGTACATAGATCTTCACAAGTTTTTGTTGGTATACTAATATTTGTGAATACCGCTCGTGCGATCCATACATCTTATATTGTTGTATTTTTTTTTTAAATAAAATTTAGTCTATTTATAGATTTTTTCTTGTAAAACTACACTTTTTAATATACAATTTTGTAACTATAAACCATATAGTGAAACTAATAATTACTATTGCTGTTGTTATTATGCTTCAAAATATAACAAATAATAATTTTTGAGTGCGTTAAACATTGTTTTACAGAACTACGACATTATTATACGAATTAAGCCGTGCCCGCTGAAATTTAAATAATATATAATAAAAACTATGATAGATAATTGGGTATAAAAGCAATTTTTGAATAATTATATTTATTATTATTATTATATGTATAGTTTATAATTATTTTTTGTATTCTATTACTAAAAATTAAAAATTAAATAATGTAACATAAAATTTCGAAAAATAAATAAATAGATTTATAATAAACAAATACGTTTAATAACTATCTACACTCTACAGTGATGTATACTACTACTATTTTCAAACTAGTTTTAAATTACATAATTATTTTACTTAATTAATATCCATAGTTAAAAAAAAAAAAAAAATTATAATGGGTAATCAATTTTAAAATTTCTATCTCAGAAATTAATATTATAAAAAAGCAATTTTATTTTTTAGTTCAAACAAACTTAAATTATTTCTATTAATATTACCTATGTTTGTTTATAATGACTTATATTTTTAAATTATTACGTTCATGTTTATATAAATTGCCATTTTGATGTATAATGTATCAAAAACTTTCAACTGCTGTAATAATTGAAAATCTACCACAATTTTTCCATCACATTTATTGCTATCCATGCAATAATATTTCCAACAGAAGAAATGAGATGTAACTGACCCATTACATCAATTTAGATAATTACTGAAAACTACCACAGCACCGCATGTTATCGCTCAAAATATTAATTATAAATATATATGCAATGAATATACTAATTACTGATATACGATATATTATTATACAATTATATAATGATACGATTTGGGTGGTGTAATATGGAAATTAGAAACGTGTCGATTTTATGAATCGAATGTGGTTTACAGAAAATAAATGTAATCATGCTAAAAAACTGGTATGTATGAATATAAGAATTCTACCGCACAAATTCAATATTTGAACGTTAGTAGGTCTAGCTTATTTTAGATAGTGCTAAAAAACCCCCCGAATTGGGATTCATTGACTACGATATAGGAAATAATATTTATTAAAGCTGTTGACTCAACAAAATTGGCAGTGAGAATAAAATAATTATACGTAATATAATAATTCGATTAATTGCACAATGAATGTACATACGTATATGAATAAAAATAATAATTCCATTGATAAAATAAACAAAAAAATTAAAATATGTTTAGAGAACATTTTAGGTTTTTGAGACTCAGGGCACCTATAAAGCTTCTTTTTCAATCTTTTCATAAATCCATCATTCTATGCGATATCAAAATAATAAAATATACTTTTTGATCTTAAATAGTTATGTTATTACTATTACTTTTTTTTGTCCATCAAAGTATTAGATATAAACATCCTACTTTATAGTGGACAGGGAAAACTATACATAAAATAAGACTTGTATACGTTGCTGACAAATGTAATAATAGTAAAACAATAATGTAGACAAAACTATTATATTTAACAATATCAATTAAATATAAAATAATTCAGAAAAATGGCGTGGATGTAAGAACCTTGAATAATATCTATTATTAAACATAAACACATGCATAAATCAAGGGTTTTGGAGTAAATAGTAAATTTTATAAAATATAAGTACCTAATTAAGTAAACATTACACACAGCTAAGTATATATTCATTGCAATTCGTAACTATAATTTAATAATTGTATTCTAACAATATTGTTTAGTTTTTAGAAATAAAAATCGAATAAAAATTCTTATTTGACTTTCAAATATTTAAAAGAAATATTTAACTCGGTGTTTAGTACATGAGAAAAATCAATGACAAACAGATGAGTTAATGATGATATAATGTTCTAATTTGCGTCATTAATATTGATATATTTATTAATTTTTTTGAATGAATATGATAAATTTTGTCAAAATAAAACTTTGAATGAATACATATGAAAAAAAAAATGTTGTGTATTTTTAATATTTTTCAATTGTTTAAAAAAAAAACATATATAGGACCCTGTATTAATTAATATTCAAGCTATTTAACCAAACTTAAACATCTTTATGACTGTTTTAAAAAATAAAAATTTAAATGACTATAAACAATTTAAATCTATTTTAAATATTTTGAAAATTGCATTGAGTATATAAAATATACTATTAAGAATATTGGAATGATTCGAGTTTCTACGACTAATACTTTTTGAATTTCATTTAAAAACGAGGTTCATTTAACAATAAATTATTATTTTTGCGTAAATATCATAAAATTCATAACTTAAAAACTCGTAAAATATTATAATAAAACTAACATATACACACAATATACTACTATTTTATATAATATTTTTGTAAAGTTATGTTTGTAATGATGATTCAAAAGACAACATTTCTAATTCTTCTTGACTACTTAATTTTATTCCACCTTTAATAATTATTTTATTACTTGTTACTTAATATCTATCGAAATAATCTTTATTTTTAAGACCAGACCAACATACACATTTTATACTTAATAATTTAAAACAATAAACAGTTTATTATTTGTACTTTCCATAATGTTCTTGACACGCTTATATAATAATCTTAATGATGATAAAATTTTTATTTTTTTTTTGTTTTTCACAGTTTAATAATTAATTAATTTACATTTGAAATAATGAGTTAATTAAATTAATTTTTGTTTTTAATAAATAGTTCTAAACAAAAAACACACGATAGTGTCTTATTCAATTAATTAACTGAATAATTTTTAGATTCTATATTAAAACCAATTACCAAAGTAAACTAATAATTATTTATTATTTTATAAAACAGGTTTTTATCACGATATTCAAAATGTGTTCACAAATCTTTACAAAATAATTCTTGATGGAGGTACTACGACGCTGTATTATAATATATCATGTCTTTAATTACGTTTTATTTTGTATGATGTATCTTTGATTAAAAAATGTAAGTATTTACTATTTTAAATGAATAACACAGCAAAATCACTGTATATTTAATTATAGGACATCCAAGTAGTCTTTGGCAACACATTTAAAATGCTGAAATTCTTCCTTTGAGTTATAAAAGTGATGCAGCCGTGTAGGATACGTTACCTGCTTCATTAATCATAAATAAAAAACCGATCAAACACTAATATAATATTGTATTTATACATAGATATAATTTGAATTAAATAATTATTTTATTTAGCTCCTAAGACCTAAGTAGAGGTTTATGCTTCAAGTCTTACTGTGTAAGATCATTATTAAAAAACAATAAATAACTATGAGCAATCAGTTAACTCGTCCTTCTGGTTGAGGTTTTATTAAATACTTACATTGTAGATACTTAAATTTTATCGACTATAGTTTTTGACAATTTTCTCTTGACACAATCACTTTATTTAAGATTTATACACTATAATATATTATAGTGTGCGTTTAATTGCCAATATTTTATAGATACACTGTATAAAACTTCAATGGTTTTGAAATATATATATATATATATACTTATAATATACAATAAATTTATGTTGAAACTATACTTTGTTATAAACTGAAGGAAAATATATTCCACCAGAAAAAGGATTATTTTCACTCCCTCGTTCTTTCGTTTTAAGAAGAGGCAGTTTTAATCTAAATTTTCTTAAAAAAAGGAAAATGATGTAAAACCAATAGCATCAACTCCACAACTAGGCTTACTCAGTGTGGCCTTTTTTGTTATGATATATTTACCAGAGACCATTTATGACCAAAAATGTACCCTTCCTTATTCGGCCGATTCACTTTTCGATCAAATTTAAAAAAATACCGATTCCCTTTTCGGCTATAACAAAATTTTATGTAATGTATGTAAAAAAATAAAATAATTTGTATATTATTTTTGTAAAATTAGGGCAATTATATAATTATATAATTTTGAAAATGACTAAAAGTATAAAATGTATAAAATATTGTAATATAAAATGTGGAAAATTATTTAAAATATAAGAATATCCATATAATATTCACATCATTTTTATGTTAATATTATACAAGCCTACTTATGTGATTTAAATTTGATTTTTTTTATATAATATTATACATATTATATACTGTGACATATTAATGTTTTGGTCGAAAAGGAAATCGACCTATTTTAAATTTGATCGAAAATAGAAGAGTACATTTTTGGTCGAAAACGGTCATACTCATTTACGAGCGTATATTATCAACCTTTTCGACGTAACCTCGATTTTTATTTGATTTTGTGTTATCCTTTACAATTACTTTTATATATTTTACAAATATTATCATAATATAATAGGTGCATACATTGTCGTATATATAAATCCATTTTCATCAATATTTTTTTTTTAAATTTGTTTAAAAATGCAGCATATGACAGCTAACCGTCAATAGATAACTACGATCACAGGGTAAATCTGACGTTCAGCACAACGGCAAGAAGACATATGATATGTTTAACAATGAAATAATGTAATAAGACTGCAAGCCGGCCAAATTAGCTCGTTAGGCTTGTTAGTTAAAACAACGCCGCAGTTTAACGTGAGCGCCGCCCAACAACCTTGTGTTTAATACGTTTAACTGGTATGTAGCTCCTAACGATTCGTTTAAAAACTTTGACTGTCGCGTAAACGGCTAAACATATGTTTAACAATTATGACTTTAATTAAACAAATAACAACCACACGAGAAAAATTTAATAACATAAATTGTTATTATTATTTTTTTTAATGTTAAATTTGTCAAGAGAATTTAAAAATTAAAATATTAACATTTAATAATACACTACTATGTAAAAACTTTGACTTTAAATTTTATTTTTGATATATTTCTTAGTAATGCTTATAAATTTGTAATAATATAATTTCTTGTAGTATTTATAATAACTATTAATATTTAAGAATATTAAGTATTGCTTTGTTTTTAATTCCAAAGTTACATAATTCGCATTTCATATATTATTATATTTATGTATGTACCTAATATTGAAAAGAAATTATTGTATTAATGTTTATTAAAATATACAAAGAAAAAACTTGGAAACTAGATATAATAGTACCCAATAAGCATACATAAATATTTTGTTTAACATGTTAGTTTTTTATTCAGTTTAAAATTTGCCTGAATAAATTATTTAATTTATATCGGAGTATAGTTTTGATTTATCGGTTAACAGAATTATTTTTATTGATTAGTTATTTAAATTAAATACGCATATAAGTATCTTATTAAGTATATTCAACAATGTTTTGTGAATAAAAAATGAATTACCTACTGTTTAGTAAAAATTGTTATGAATTACAAGTAAACACTGTTATACAATTGTTTTTTAAGAATTATTTTTTAATCTTAACTTAGAAATTAGAACATTTTATAAATGGTTTACAAAATTTCCATATTTTGACATTTTTTCTACAATGCTACACGACATAATAATATGAACAATTTGTGTTCATAATATAAGATCCTTAATTTTTCATACATTTTTATCTTCGTATACGACTGTGCTAATTGATTTTATTAAAAGTTAAAACCATTAAAATACGTATGTTTAGGTAGATAATAGCTCAACATTTTCAAGTCCTTGTATTTTATTTTATTTTTTTTTTCATTTTTATGCCATATAATTGATGATCAACCTGTACGTGTGCACGACCTCGGGACCAAACGTCAAATTGAATGCCTGCACCGAAATATTGTATTTTGCCCATCTGATCGGTCACGTACCGGTAATTAATATTAATCTACAATATGGTTATGGAAATAATAGGCGTTAATTAAACATGTCCACGAACACGACGAGACGTTCGCGCAAGGCGGTTGAACTTTGACGGCCCACCACGATGGAGATGGTCTCTACGTCATAAAACAATATTATTATTATGTATTATACTAATACATAATAGCATTATATTAAAATGTAGTAGTGTTTGACGTTATCACAAATAAAGTAAAACTTATTTAGGAACGTGTAAACGATAACACTGTTGCCGAGACGTTTTACAAGGATATATTAATATTAAACACGCTTTTGAAATCGCTCAGTACTCACCTGTGTCCTGTGGTAAATGTAATATGAAAAACGAAAATTATGACAATAATATTTTACTGTCTTATATATGTATACTGAAGTATATTTTTGTGTCAAAGTTGTGTGATAAACATATACATTATACCATTTATAACTCTACAAGTAGGTTTATCTCTCTCTGCATGGGAGGCACAGACACACTCATCTGTGAGACCTTGAGACTGACTCGGAAACACTGTGAATTACTTCAAAAAAAAAAAAAAAATCAACGGCTAACCCAAGTAGTTCCTCTAAAAGCCTGAGACAAATTACTATAATCAAAAAAAAAAAAAAAACAAAAACTCTATTATCAGCGTACGAACCAACCGTTAATATATTATATAATACTTGTACAGCTATCATTATTTTCATCGGAACGTTTCAATTAAAAACATTCATCGTGAGCCCGTATAATACAAACATATATATATATATATGTACATCATACTTTATGCATTATTATGTTCGTTGTATTGTGTGTAATTGATGTGTTTTTATGCCGCGACCAGCCCTGATCGTCGCCAGTGTCGTCCCCCGCACACATTACGCGAAAAAATAAGAATTGTATATTATATTATTGTATCGTTTGTCCGAGGTCGTTTCATTTGACACGGCTGGATAGTTAAAAAAACGGAAGAAGAAAAATACAATTAATATTTGGTTGCCTATTGGTCTCACGCCGCAAATACCGCTAACTACCGGAAACAAACATTGAACGTGTATGCTCGTCTTCAGTATTTTTATATTATTATAATGTAGTATTTTGTGTTAACTTATTCCTAATGATAATAATTATTAAAATAGTAAAAATAAAAATAATACGCATATCATGATAACCCTTTCAGAGTTGCTCACCTCTATTAATTTATTTACCTGTTTGTATTTGAATTAACGTATAATATGCATATACAATATAATATATTTGGCTAGGGCTAGGTTATTTATGTGGAATTAGTAAAACACGAACTATCAATCTTCGTCTTGATCGTATGTGGACATATATTTTATCGGTTTTACTTGAAACGAAAACTCCAAGGATAAGCAATTTATGAAATTGTATTTACTTCAACCACGGCCTTGTGAAGTATGATGAAAAATACGTTCTTATGATTAAAGTTAAATAAAAAAATATATATTCAATTTTTAATGGATACTAATTTTATAATATTATAATTTTTTTTCGTTAAAATATTTAATTAATTAGGGTAAATAAATTACTTACAGATATTAGCATTTAATATTAATATTCAAATAATACGAAATTCAGGTATTATACATTAATACCAGAGGTTTCCAAAGTAGTCTATATCGATCTCTTGGGATCAATTTTGACGTTCAAGGGGTCCATATCAACGAAAAGTAAAATCGGAGTTCACGAGAGTTATTGAATCAAAAACGAGTACGTCATAAATTTCACGAAAAAGTCGTATGCGAAAATTCGAACAATAAACAACATTTAATATTTAAGTATCAGATTTCCCAATCCCATTAAAATTATACATATTTTTTAATGTTTTAGACTTAATTTAAATTTATTGTTGTTTAAATAATTAAAAAATTAAATAAATATTGTCATTATTATAAAATGTTCAGTAAACCCTATTCAAATGAGTAGTTCCGTGCAAGTTATTAAAAGCACCATTACATTAATTTGTAAAAATTCAATTTTAAGGATCAACGAAAATTGAAAAATCTGGCAAGTGGTTTACGGAGAAAAAGTTTATAGAACCTTTGATTTATATAAACTAAAATAAAATATCAAAGATAAAATTGATTTCTTATTATTGTTTATTTTTAATTGAGAAAAAAACTATTAGTCCTTTTCCTGGACTTAAATATTGTATAAAATATCTACGTATGTAAAATATTATAAAATGTATAGACGTATAGTATTGCAAAAATAAACCAGTTTTATTGCAATGATTATTGATAAAAAAATTAATAATAAGTCATATTATCTATAACGAAACTTGATTTACCATTTCAACATTGATATTATTATTAGTGTGTTACATACCTACGTTACAGTGTTACACACAAAAACAATTTGAATTTTTAATTTATAACATTATAAAATTATTGTACACATTTTTTTTTGTTTAGAAAAGTTTAGTGGCTGTAGATACTGCCTATGCTAGAAAACATGCTGAACTAAGCCTGTAGTTTTTCATATGTTACAAGTACATTACAAATCAGGATAATTGATATACATTTTTTAAGAGATTGATATTATATTATAAAATATAATACTCGTATATCATCCTTGCGTTTAATTATAGTACCTACAACAGCTGTAACTCTAAACCATTTTATACCGTTTGGGTATAGTGTCATAAAAGCTCTGTATTGCACTAAAATTCTGCATAAGCCGTTTCAACAATTTACAGTATTTAGCTAGGTATAGATCATAGATACATAATTTTGAACGAATAATTTATCTACAATCTACATCTTAAAAAGCATGCTATAAATGAGTTATTATACTGATACTGCATATTGACACCTAATATACCTACAACTTGTTAAAAGTACGTTTTTATGTAATGTTTTTTTTTTGATGATTTTTTTTTCTTATTAATTATTATAGTGTAATAAATCAATAAACAGTTTTAACTAAATCTGCATATGATGCGACATGAAATATTAGGAGTGCCTTTAATGTAACATGTTTTGAGTGCTATAATAAAATTATTTGGCGTATTGCATTGGGCTTAATATTTATATCAATTTTTAATAACATTTGCAAGATAATAATCCATTTTGCATGTGGAACTCGGCAATTTTGCTGTTTATTCTTGATATAAAACTTTCACAAAGTTTTTATTTTTATCGAATCATGCAAAACCGAGTCTATATCGTAGCCGTCGTTGGAATAAAATCAGCTTGAAAATGTTGTTTAAACAAATGCGAAACTTTGAAAGCCTTGAAGCTACACATCGAAACAGATAAAACTAACGATTTATATTTTATTTATATAATACTATTAAGTCTAGCTTAATAATTTATACAATATAAACTCCAATACGAATATTACAAGGAAAATGCTAAACATTTACGGTTAGTTAATTTATTTTTTTAATTTACGTGGAAAATATATGTATATAAATTTATACACTGCAGTACAGCGTATAAACTATAAAATGAATAGCTATTGTTCAAATTTTGTTTAGATAAATTCATTTAAAAGTAATATATTTAAAGTCGTTCAAAAATATTTTTACGCTTAAAATGCTTAAATATTTTAAATCCATTTTTGATAATTTTCAGAAATGTTGGATGATTTGAGGAAATATTTTTTGTGATAAAATATCGTGAAGTTGATACCTATCAAAAATAAAATACATATGAGGTAATAAT
This sequence comes from Melanaphis sacchari, assembly GCF_002803265.2. NCBI lineage: Eukaryota > Metazoa > Arthropoda > Insecta > Hemiptera > Aphididae > Melanaphis > Melanaphis sacchari. The sequence continues at coordinate 7,878,218 of NW_020270366.1, read as the reverse complement.
TTTGGAAACATTTTTTTGAATTACTCAAAATTATTAATGATCTAACCTTATATAATAAAAATAAAGAGTGAATAATATTTATAGTTCAATGAAAATAAAAATTGAAAAAATTAATTAAACGTAAAAAAGAAATGGTAATTAAATTACTTTTAAAATATAAACTAAAATCTAAACAAAAATTTCAAAAACGTTTTCAAGTTCTGGTAAAAATAAAACGTTTTTCATACTACCTACATGATTTTATCTATTCACCTACGATTTAACAAAACAAAATAAATTCTTTTCCAGTTATATATTAACTATGTAAACATAATCTTTGACATAATATTATATTTTTTTTTAAATACTATTTTTGTAGTCGCTCTTGTTTCTAATTTGATGTTTTTTTTTTTAAAATTAAGTTTCTGTAGAAGTGTCATCAGAAATGTACTGAGAAGCTTTTTAATACTGTCCTGCAATCATACTAAGAACTCACGTATGGTTTTTATTAATGAGAATATATTATAATGCACGAGTTACGCGTATAGACTGCAGAAATGCGTGCAAATATATGATCCTTTCTCACACTAACATGAGTGGACTTCAGCTGTTTCCACTAGAAGAACAGAATTTCCGCAACAAGCCATCTAAAAAATGAGATAATTATTTCATTTTGAATTTTTATGTTTTGTGACAATATTTATTTTGTCTCTACTTGCATTGCTATGTGTGCTTGTTGTTTTTTTTTTCTATGCATTGTAACGATAATCGTACTTGATATATTCTATGTACATTGCAATTCAAATTTCTGATTTTTAAGGTAAATAATATTAATATATATCATAATACAGTCTAAAATACAAAAATACAAACAAAATATATAAAGCTTCAGAATAGAGTAACATGTGTAAATAATACTTTTGGTTAGTTTCACATAGGTACCTTTAATATTACAAAAATAGTATTAAGATTTCAAAAACGGTATTGCAGCTTTACGTTTAATATAAATTTTCTTTGGTCTCAGTCAAGTGTTGATTTAAGTTTTATGAACCGGAATGGGATAGACCCTAGACACAAAATATTTGCTTTTATAATATAAGTCGTATAAATAGATTTAAGAAATGATATAAAATCATTCAAGAAAATATTAAAATATTCAGGATTTTAAAAATTATTTTTTTACGTTTGCTATAAATAAATTGAAATACATTTAAACTTAAAAATTGAATATTTTTTTTTTGTTTATTTAATTTTTATATATTTCTGCGTTTGTACAATTCTATTATATATAATTTTACTATTGATAATGATTTATGAAAACTACTTTATACTAAAATCATAAATGTCAACAATTATTAATTATATGCGTCATTTGATGAATAATTATATTAAACGTTAATTTTTCCTTCCAATAACCAAATAACAGCGTTTATATATTTATTTTTATCACTGATTTAATTATTTATTTTTATCGTTTTTTACCTAAAATAACTTGTACGGTATTTATCTGAATAGTTTTATAATTTAAATCATTGAGCACATAAATAAAAGTTGACCAGTAGTATTCAAAATATTTGTATAATAATTTATGATATTTAAGTTTTAAATATCATAAGACTATAGCTAGTAAAAACAGTAATATTTAGTTTTGATAAAATCATTCTACTATTCATAAAAAAACAATATTAAACCTGTTTTAATAATTAATAGTATCAAGCAAATATGTAGAGAGATTCAAAATTTATTTTTCTCCAATAGATCATATAAATATTCAAAACAGAGAAAAATGTTTAGTATGAAAGTTTTTTATTTAGAATTATTTGAAATTATTTGTAAATTTTATATTGACTTATAATGCTTAATGGAGGGTTTCGAGATTAATTTTAGAAATTTAAATAGAAACCTATACCATTTTTGTAAACGTAATATGAATACATTTTTAATAAGCTTTAGTGATTGATTAACATTAATTAATACGAAACTTTATTCTTGAAAGTAATTTAAAGTTAGATAAAAGACAGTTTCTAAAACTTTTAAATTGTGAGATTGAAGAATAAGTTTAAAAAAAGAAAAGTTTATTAAGACTAATATTGTATGTTAATATCACTTAATAGCAAGTACACAAAAAGTAGATGACTATTGTGTGAAATTTCCCTCATAGAAAAATGTTAAGTTTAAATTTTTTTTTAATCTTGGTATATATTATTTATAATAGCTAAACCATAAAAATACCTTGCTCTGATTAAGTGTTAATTTGATTTGAACCAAAGGTTTCTAAATCTTTTTCTCCGTAAACTATATGACATTTTTTTCAATTTCCATAGATCCTTAATATTGAATTTTTACAAATTAATGTAATAGAGCTACTCACTTGAATAGAGTTTACTACATAGTGGACATTTTATAATAATAATAATAATGTCTATTTAATTTTTTCATTATTTAAATTTTAGGGAATGAAATCTAAATCTAATAACGTAAAAAAATATGCATAATTTTAATAGGATGGGGGGTAAGTCTGATGCTTTCATATTAAATTTTGTTTATCATTTGCATGGTCGCACACTTGTTTTTCGTAAAAATTTCAATGCACGCGTTTTGACTAAATAACTCTTGTGGACCCCTATTTATATATCATACACCCCCATTTTTTTTTTCGTTGAAATTAACTCCTTATAGGTCAGAATTGACCCCAAGGGGTCAATATAGATCACTTTGGATACTTCTGATTTAAACAAATATGTAGTTAATTAAAAATCCTTTTGTAACAAGCTGTTTCTTTTTTTAAATATTTTAATTCAAGAATTTTATAATCAAAAAAATCTCCTCGTTTAATATACTAATAAACAAAAAAATAAAAATAAAACATTTTAACGTTAAGATATAGACAAATAAAACAGTTCTACCATTTAAATTATAAGTATCTTAAAAATACATGATCTTAAAAATTGGTGAGTATTTTGTGTTGTGATTTGTATGTATTTAAATCTACTAGCGAGTAATGACAAATTAAAGTTTCTTAGTAACTATAAATAAAGATATTATATTCATTATTATATAATATTTATGTTTATTAGGTATTTAATTTAATCCGTTAATAATAGTTATAAAATATCCAATGTGCATTAATATTATGTAAAAGAAAAATAAAACCAATCATTTTAATTATACATTAATAAACACGAGAAGGATGAACATAACGCGCGTATTCACGTTTCCTAATAAGATATTGAGAATAATTTAGTGTTAATGTACATCCTGAATTGTATAAAATTTATTATATTTTATTGAGATCGTATAACGTTATGTTAACAAAATTATTATATTATTGAAATGCACATAGTTTATGACAACAACTTTCCAGTGTTTTAATACAATGATATTGCTAGCTTTTAAAGATGAAATTTATATAACCAATCGGTCAAATGATAAAAAAAAAGTTTACAATTCATGTAATACGTCATTTATTAAACAATAAGTCATTATTACGTGTATACAAATATTATAGCAAAACAGTTTGCAAATATTCTTCTTCAAACATAAAAAAAAATTATGAATAATATACGTCGTAACTATTGCAATGTAAATATTATGCAATACTCATATTATGTATCTTTATTTTATAAAATTAAACTTCAATGTTATATTTTACAAATGGTATTAACAGCGATAAAATAATTATTTTATAAAATAAAAAAAAATTTCCTTGTATTTGACAATTAAAAAGCCAAATTATGTACCCATAAACATAAAATTTTTAAGAGCGACTAAAATATTAATATTTTTAATAAAATTAATTTAATGAATATTCCTTTTTTTTTTTTTTGTTTAGTTCAAATTATCAACACAAAATGCATATGGGGATAACTTTACATTACCATAGTTTTTATTTAGTAATACACAGTTTTAAGTTCATAAAACGATAATCGTGCAGTTAAACCCATTGTACCTTGCATATTACATTAGGTTTATAAAAAATGTTTATAAAGTATTATTTATACCTATATATACAAATATTACAAACATTATAATTTAAAATTGTATTAGTGTATAATTAATAAGAAAATTATTTAATAAGACTGCTATGAAATACAGAAAACGCTCAACCGATTTATCAAATCTTGACATTATGTACAATATTGGATCAGTAAAATCAGTAAGCAACATAAAATATTAAATTGTTAAGAAACACGTATTTTCATAAATATATAAATATAAATAAGTATAATATGTATTTATAAATAAGTGTTTAAAAATAAAATGTTAATAATATAATTACATCAATGATTTTATAGTACGTATTTGATATTTATTTATCAATAAAAAATTAATTTCAACATTTGTGTACAACATAAGTAATTATACAGTATATAGTAATAATTATCTTACTCTTAATTTAGGTGGGTATTATTCTAAATGCAATAAGTTTAGAAAAATACATAATTAATTTATAAATTTAATTATGTTTGGCCTTTTTGATTTAGTGGCGGTTTATTGGGTTTGAAAATATTTATGTAAAAATGGATTTTAAAAATATGCGAACACATACTTTATCGCGAAACACAGGATTTATGCAAATGGTAGGACTATTTTTTCGTGTTGCCGTGAGGATAGATTTGGCCAGGACAATAAAAAATGGCAAAAAATATTATTAATTTCACGCGTTTCAGACATCCCAGCCATTAAATAAGTAAGCCTCAGAGAAAAATATTTTGATTGCGAGCCAAAACTGTAAATTATCGAATAAAGGGGCATTAAAATATAAAATTTTATTCAAGTACGTTTTGTAACAACGGGCTTTAATAATTTGGCTATTTCACAGATCCTCGCGGGCTGATTTGATCTCGATTATTATTACAATAATATTATTATTTTAATATTTAGACATATTTGTTATAATAATAATAATTAATATTTATCCTACATGCAAGAAAAAAAAACAATTTTCCGCATGCGTTACGCTCGATTTAATATGTCTGTCGACCATAAATCGCATACACTTCGAGGTGGTCGATGCTATTCGTCGGCGTATACAATATTATATTTTATATTTGTATTAATAATAGCTTAATTATTGTAATATTACTTGTCGGGAGGAGTGGTAATGTTTTCGTTTTCTTAGGTCAATGGGCGGGTATGATGGTACCGATCCCCACTGTATAATATATAAATAATTTATACACACCGCCGTCGAATCGATGTTAAAATCAATATTATCAATTGTTTTATACGAACAAAATGCTTATATCTTTGCATATATATATAATTTAACTATCCTACCTATATATAGCCTATGTTGGTACGTATAGTTGCACAACCGTTTGATTGACTATACGCGTGCCGCTCAAAATAACGTTACGTACCCACGTGCTCGCAGATCGCAGTCTTCATCTGCATGTTTTAATATTTTTATCTGCACAATTAATAGTAAAATTAGTGAATATTTTGTATACTTTGGCAAATTAATAAATATTTAATTAATATAATGCGGCTGATCGTCTCATTTTATCAATAACTTATTCGAGGAGAGAATTTGACTTTTTCTCTTACATTAATTATTAATGTTTATGGTAACTGTTGTAACTAAATGGCCGATAATATTGTATACACTGAGTAAACATAGTTAAAAAAATATTTATGATGTATGCCGTCGTCGAATGCGTTAAGTATTTCGAAATTTTGACACAAAATAAATAACCGAGCTGATCGGTACCTCGTAGGTATAATATTATAATAATAGACGAGACGAGGAGCTACGCGAGAGCAAAATATAATATTATAGGCACGGTTTTCTGAATAATAACCACGCGTAAATGAATACAATATTATGATAATAACGCTGTAAGTATGAGTGTATTTGTATGACGACATTTTATGATAATTTTATCTTTATGGTATTCGTCAGGTTTAATAGATATAGGTAATATTATGAATTACCTATCGAATCAACGTTAACATACATCGTCTATGCGTAGACAGACAATTTTTGATTGAAAATATGTAATTAATAACTTTGAGAATATTACCTTCACCGTGCAATTGAACGTGTTGAGAATACATAATTTTTTCTCCGTAAATATATGTATAGTGTATGAAATGTAGCAGGTTGTGTTATAAACGTGCATAACTATATGATACGCATGAAATCACCATATCATCAAATTTATACAAATTTGGTAACAACATTTTAAATAAAATCAAAAAAAGAATTATTTTGCTTTCCTTATAACTTATATATAATATATTTACAATATACAAATAAAGTAAGTATATTGAGTATACATGTCCAATGTAAACTACAATAAGACAATATTACAACTGCAGTATTCCTTATATTAAATGCGCCAAAGGGCACAGATAAATAAATTATTATCTCAATACATATTCACCTCGATAACTTGAGATTTATTTCAATTTCTCTAGACATTTCTAATACACTCAGCGAGTTTTTTTTTTAGTCGATATGCTATCTCGAAGTTCGAAAAGAAAAACCTTAATAAAAATTATATATATACATAGGTATATTAAGTCGGTTCTAAGGAACTAGGTATCGATCTATACACAATATACATGTATACGTGTTTGTTTTTAATTGTTAGAGTAAACGCATCAGTTTTTGTGCCAATAATGAATAGTGTATGATATGATTGTTGTCTAATATCCAATAGTAGACGTAATAGGGAGCATGAAATAGTGTTTCGTTTAATTCAACTGTAAACTATAATAGTACATATTTAAAAATATTGATGAATCGAATCATATTAATTTTTTTAGTTTAAATCTCCAACCGTGTATTCTATGGTTCCATGTAATTTGGTCGCTGTAAGTTGAATGCGATAATTTTGACGCGGTGAATTAGTCGCCGTGTAATATCATCGTGCATTACATAGACCTTTTATATTAGATTGCGTCATTTTATATTATCGTCGTCCACATTACGGTATCTAAATTATAGGTAAAATGATTTTGAAAAAGTTACTATGGATGCAGCCTTATTTTTATACCCGAATACTAAAACTCAAGGTTGTTTTTTTTCATTTCGGACAATTAATTTGACGAAAAATTCAAAATATTGAGTTAAGTAATGAATATTTTACAAATTCAGAATTTTCCCTAAATATTCAAAAAATACCGGATATAATATATTTACCCGAAAATCTTGTTAAAAATATTGTCGAAAACCTACTTCAAACAGAATTTTATAAAAACAACGAGGAACTACTGTCAGACTTTATAAATTACTTTGAAGTTACATATATTGATCGCGTTAACAGAAGAGGACGAAACACACCTCTACAATTTCCTATTGCATTATTAAATTGTTTTATTTTAGTTGAAAAAGATATTCCATGCACAAATAATGCCGTAGAAGGCTGGTACAATTGTTTCAATTCGTTGTTAAATTCAGTTCATCCATCTATTTGAATTTTTATCACTGCATTGAAAAGAGAAAATAGTATAAACCATTTTTAAGTCGAGCAGTTACTTTCTGGAATATCATTATCTAAAAAGAAAAAATATAAACATTTTGCAATTTGTATTCAAAAATTAACCTCAACATTTGACCCAAATACTACTAATATTCCAAATTATTTACGTGGAATAGCTGTTAATTTCTTATTGCAATTATAATTTAGAACATAATTTGTTTACATTTTTACATTTTTATGTTGGCTATTTGTGGCGAAATTTCGTTTATATATTAAAAATTTTAAACTATTATTAATTATTTTAACAATCAACCAAAATTTGATTTAAATTATATTTTATACTTACCAATAATTTATGCGTATTTTGTTTAAACTAAGTATTATTAATTATTATATTTAATTAATTGAACTATTTTCATTATGCATAATATCTATAATATTGTACATAAGCATGTATCCAGCATGTGTCGAAATGACACGCGACGTTATTACACCCACGCCCAACTTACCGTTACCGCGCTCAGCTTACCGCGCCCAACTCACTACAACCAATTTACCACGATGTATTTACGTGACACCGTATTTTATACAGACTTAAGCTTATAAATGTTTAATCTTAAACATTTTCATACAAGCATATTACAATATAAAATCATTACAACAATAATATGTTGTTAATTCAAGTATTCAATGAAATGGACAAACAAAAGCTATATAAATAAGAATGGTCGTTTAATAGTAAAGATTGACTATCTGTCAATCACCAACGAATAATTGAGTTTATTGAGTTTATTCCATAGCACTCGTGGAAAACGTATTCTATAATATACTAAATCATGTATCGGTCTATCATCATTACAATAACATTGACGAGGGTACGCGATAAATCTCCACGTAGCAATCACCGCCACCTAAATACCTAATCGGCCCGGCTCGACTAGAATTAATCATATATTTTTATCGTCCATTCGGGAAAGTGATGTGCCACAGTGTACCAGCGTGTAATATTTTAAGCAGGCGCAAAATAAAAAAAAAATATATCGTCTAGTGATGTATCGCCGTTCTCCGCAGTCGTTACCCGAGACCTTTTTTTTCTCCCCATCGGCTATAGGATGGAAAATAAATTAACGTCAGTCCGATACGCCACTGATGGTGGCGAGGCCGACACTATCATAATTTTTGCTGGTCATTATTAATCGATTTGGACTGCATAAGTGCGGACAAGACAATACCATAATATTAAACACAGGCGACATGCGTATTGCTGCTGCCGTGGGCCATTGAAATGTTCACTGTTCGAACCGCGTCTTCAACCAACGCTAAACAAAGCGCCAAGCACGCAGCGGATACGACAGCGATAAGATGTGTCGATGAGTGAATATTATACTGCAGAAACAAGACCAAAATGTAAGCGTCGTGACCATTTTTATGACTTATATAATAAGTCGACATATAATTTCCCGGCTCTCGTCCACTAATCAAAAAAAAGGGAAAATATTTTGTTTTGATCTTTTTAAACGTACCGCTCAAATTATATAACCACATACAAGTAGTTATATATGAAATACTTTTATACAGCTGCTTATCTTGTTATATAATTTGTATATGTAAACATTTTACACGTATTTAGAAATTAATGATTTAGATGGTTTTTTTTTTCATATAGGTATGTACACATTTATATGATATTATTCATTGATTGGTATACAGTATACGGTATATCGTACACGTATCAAGTATAATATCGCATTAAAAAAATACTAAATTTTACATAGTTAAATCGATTATATTAAAAAATTCAATAAATATAGACCTTTATACAATTATAATTTAAATGGATATGTATTTTGAAATTGTATATTTATTCTTCGGAAACAATCCCCTGGTTTCGTGACTTTGAATATATAATATTATGTTTTGAATAAAATACCTACTGCCGCGCCCTACGCCTATTAAGGATATAATATTTCCACATATTTATATGCAGGTACCAGTTATATTAAAAAAAAAAAAAAAAAAAGAAAAAAAAAATAGGATTGAAAAGTCGTCAACTTTTTTGGGAAAACGTTCAATAAAATAAAATGGTTTCATTTCCGATGTGAAGTAGGTATAATTTAGAAAAATAAAATATAGTATGAGTAAGTTTTAAAAAAATTCAGGAAATGTTGATTCTATTGCAGTATTATATTATGTAGGTTGTAGGTAAACACCTATTTTGACTGTACGACTGACTGTTCCTATTGTAGAAAAAAACTCGACGCGGCTGGTCGTAAATTATCGAAACTGAAATAGACACGCGTGCGCGAGCGCAGCTCGAAGGAAGAGGTTCGTGTTGATTTATGGTCGTTTCGGACACCGGTGAATATCATTAGATCTACTTATTCAAGATCGTAATGGCAACGTGTAACCTTTCTCGTTTTGCCTAAATAACCTAAAAATAATAACATATATAAGATACTTACTGTGTGATCTATTAAGCGTAGGACACTGATTATTTCAAAAGCTCTTAATGTTTTTGATAATATATTTTCTTATATAATTTAAGACGTATGTCGTTTAAAATTTACATTTTTTTTAAAAATATATATTTTTTTAACTTTGTATCAATATTATTTTTTTTTTTTTTTTATCTATTTAATGATAACATGCAATTCTAATTTATTATTCCAAAGCAGAATATTTTTTGAAGTATTTCGATGGATAAAAATGAACTATTTTGGGAAATTAGACATTAGTTATAGTTTGTATAATTACTTAAAGTATAAATGACTGCTTTGTGTGAAATGATATACAGAGTCACAGAGATACCATCTCGCAAAATGTTGATCCACTATTCCGCTCATCAAAACTTTAATTAAACTTCCTACTTGTTAAAAAATTGAATTAAAAATAGATCAAAATACTTAAGTAATATTCTGCGCCGGGATATGAAATTAAAACATACATTATCGTTTAAAAGAGTAAAAACCTAAAATATTATAAAAATAAAAAATTGGTAAACATTTTTATTTTTTTTCCAAAAATACTATTTTTTATGGCTAAATTAAGGTTATATAAGCATTTATTTCACAACCATTTATAGTTTTAGAAATAATGAGTGTTTTACGTTAAACGATCTACTCCGTATATATAATATGCATTAAAATCAAACGACGTCTTTCTGAGAAAATCGCGCACAACTGTATTATTATTATACTATATATTTATATAATATATACACATTATACTATTATACACACAAAAACGCTTCTCAACAGCGACCTCCGTGGGGTCACGACGATATTAATATTCCGTCCGGGATTGCGTTTTCCGTATAAATTTTACACGCATGTCGTGCACGCACCCGACCAAACCAGGATAACTCATTATAACTATAGCCACATATATATAACATAGACGCTATGATGGGGACTGCGCTTGGTGAATACCTACACATAGATACATAATATTTAATAATAGTATATTATTTGCGCGCGTGCGCGTAACCACTAAGCATTCGCATATTGATAATAGCCCGATATTTTTCACGATATTTACCATTGTGTGGTGTATGTTGTAAGTTTTTAATCTATCCACGATACCGCCAACTCGTTAAAATACTAACTGATTGCATTATTATAACGAATTCTCGTCTCTTATACCAGCAGTAATCAACAATATAGGGAAATAAATGATCTTCTAAATTACAGCAGTAGATCAACGCAGTAAAATGAAGGTCAAAGGGGGTAAGGTGTAGCAATGAAACGTAATCAAAATCTCCCAATAACTATTACAAAAAAAAAAAAAAAACAATAAAATAAACGACTAGATGAAGTTTAATTTGTGCACAAGTATTATGTAACTGTGTTAAAATGTAATGATTACTAAAAGAACATTAAAATTTTTAGTTGATGGACACATTATAATTTCAAATTTAATAATAATATATTATCATCGTATTTTCCAAATCCAGCTCAGATTAATACAATTTCAGATATACACTGTAATTGATAGTTGTATGCATTGTGTTCCGGTTTTTTCTTCATTGCCACGAATCAATATTATATGGTTTACATAATAGAATGTGATCTAAATAAGTAGAAATATTTTTGCTGTCATTGGTTATATAATAAAAAATATCTATATAGTACGCAATATAACCACGGATAATATTGCGACACGTATGTTACAGTATACACTGTAATACATGCTATATAATAATAATGTAGTAGCCAACTACATGAAAAACGTAAAGTTTTTTTCTGTTCTCCAACGTCCCAGTGGTATATTTTTTGTTTACTTGAGTGAAGCTCGGTCGTTGACGACAATCACGCACGGCCATTGTGCAGGAATCAGATTTTCTGCAGGCGGCACGTACCACACACTATACACACACGCTTATAATATATAGATGTATGTATAAATCGTGATAATATGTTCCATAAACACATTACAATAATGACAATAAGTATGTGTAGGTTTTATATATATATATTATAGTACATTAGTATAGTATAATATTATCATCGGTCGGATGTACCTTATCCAGTAAATGTGAAGACTGTATCGACGTTTGTATATCATAAATACATATATACTGTATATTATACACGTGTGTTTATAACGTTCGATTTTGAATTTATTCTCTCGAAGACGAGAATACGTAAACAACCATAATAGCATATAATGCATGCAGTGTTTATAGTCGACAAGACGGACGAAATAATAATATATGTTCAAGTTCAAAAGTTCAACGATCAAATCTTTTTTTACCTACCAAAAAAGTATGTGTTATCAACATCAACAAAGTTTATATAATAATAATCACTAAATCATTATTGTTCAACTATTATCACATAATATAATATACCAAAATGCATATTATGCATAATAAATCGATTATTATATTATGTGTTATAGTTTAAAATTTAAATAAATTAAAATATCATCTCATTAACGTGTTCTTTGCTCCTGGATATTATCAACACGGCTTTTTGAACACATTTAAACTAAAAATATATAAATTAATATACCTTCAGTAAAATTAATACGTTTGACATTTATAATACTATATATATATATATATATATATATATAGATATAGATTTAAAATAATTACTAATAAAAAGATCATTTGTAATAAGTTTTAAAAAATAAAAACCAATATAGTAATACACCTATAATTATTATAAAACATTACTTATGAGTTATAAAATGTCATCAATATTGATGATATTGAATATTATATTAATTTTTTTAGTTATAAGAATCATATTTTTTAAACTATATAAATTTAACTTGATTTATAATTTAATGTTCATGAGATCACAAGAATGCATTTTTTTATATTGCGAATCGTTATTGCGGAAAAACTAAAATAAATTAAATTTTAAAAGTTAATATTATGTACTTAATTTAATACTACGAAGAACTGAATGTAATACTCATTAATAGTAATAGTATTATGAAAACATTTAGAATATAAAAGAAAATATAACATACCTAATTGAATAAAATTCAAAATAAAAATTACAAAATGTTATGAAAAAGTGTGTTTTACTTAAGCTATATTATATAATACATTAACACCGTTGAAAATCGATTAAAAGTCATATTGGAAATATCGAATCGAATACTTCAAAGTTATGCGTCTCAATTTTATATCATATACAGAAGCTTAGTATAAAATATTAATGCTATATATAAATAAAGACGTTAAATCTGAGAAACGATTTTCGATAAGAACAAAAAACGTGTGACTTTTATAAACGTCACTTCTAAGCTGTAAAGTGTGATTTTTTTTTATGGAACTTTTCCAATATCGTGACATCAGAAACAGCATATGATAATCTGTATCGACTTTGTTAAAGTTGTATACATACACATACGTGAACAATACTCTATTTAACTGTTTCGAGAGCATTTTTATCGCAAGAAATTCAGTCATAGGTCTAGTCAAAAATAAATTTTTCAATAAACTGTTACGTTATTTGTCTGAAATGGTTCAATTTAAAACTATTTGATGATGATTGACTGTAATCGGAGCCGTTTCGAATGGCTTTATGATTCAATGATATTATGCAAGAATAAAGGTTAACAATTCTGGGAAAAAAATTCGGGTAACACAGTTTAAGAAAAAACAAAAGTTTAGATAAAATATCAAAAATTTCAAAATATAATAACATGTTTAAAAAAGTTAATTATTTATTAAATATAAAAAACAATAAAATAGAATAAATATATACTGTATTATATTACCATCATTGGTAATCACTAATCACTAATCTCCAATATATAAATATTAAATTGTTTCCTAATAGGTACAATATATAATAGTGTTTAAAATAATGGTTCGAAATTTTATCATCAAATTGTTAACATAATACCTTCTATGATAATATTTTTCTGAACTCATTTTAATAAATATACTATTATTTTATTCACCGACATTGTTAAATGCTATTTTAGTTTTGTCAACACTTGATTCTTGATACATTTCGTCAATTCATTTCTAGATATTAGAATAACTATTAAATATGTCCTACCCAAAATGTCAAATAGGTATTTAAACTTTCATAAATGTTAGTTGTCTGATGTTGACTGTTTAATGTAACTTCGTGAATGTTTAACGCTTCAGATACCAGGTGGAAACAAACCTTCAATTTTACATAGATCTATTTGATAGATGTGCTCGCATCAACTTTTTTATGACTAAATATATGTCATGTTTATATACCTATATTTATAGTAGCATATGATATAATATATATAAATAAATTGAAAGTTATTATCAATAGTGCCTAATATAAAATAGTTTTAATCTATTTTTTGTTATATACTTGATAAGTTATAATTTTTTTTCAACTCATTGTCGCTTTATCTGAACTTTTTTCCTCCAAGTTTTTTTTCGGACTTTTCACTTCAGATTTGTTAACCGTTTACCGTTATATGCAAACAACACTCATGAAATAAATCTATATTTTTTTTTTTTTTCATTTGGAAAACATACAATCTGTAAATATTTATAGCAAGAATTTGTGATTACATAATATATTTATATTTAATTAACAGTGAAAACATCATGAGAAAGAACTCTTCTCTTAGAGGCACTCCTATGAACTAGATTTAGATACGTTGATTTAAAATGAAACACAAAATTTATTAAAACATCGATATAAAATATTTTTTATTGTATTATTGTGATATTCTTTAGCCAATTTGAACGATATAAAGATGATAGGTACTTAAATGTAATACAAAATACCACAAAACTTGTTCTTATATATCTGTATAAAAATATTAAAAATGTCGAGTGAATCACTATTTCAGGTATTTTAAATTTGAATTCAATGATGTCTAGTAATTAGTCTATCTTAGGTATAAAAATAAATTTTTTTACGAATATCTAATTAAAAAATAATTAACTAATTTTTGTGTTTTTCATGAATTTTATCAAAATTCTAACTTTAAATGCTTACAAAGCAATATTGTGACTGTAAGTTTTCAGTATTTTTTATTTAAAAAATTAAAAACTTATGAAGAGCTGTGTATTTAATTTTCAAGTATTCTTACCCAACAATAATTTTTATTCGACATTAATTTAAAAACAAATTTAAAACTTGTTATGTCTATAGAAAGCTTAAAAATCGTCAAAATATTTTAAAATGTTTACTGTAAATAGAAAACAATAATATAAATATTAGGTGAAAATTACACGTATTTAAAGTTATTAGTTTTTGAGCTACATCAAAAAAATAAAATAAATGTTGTTAAACATTGAATTTGTGTAAAGTTTTGCGTTTTTCCTTAATTTTTTGTTTGTTTTTCCAAATATAAAAATATGTACTGGAGATTTTTTAGTTTAACCTCTTTAGAGTACAAGCTAAATCCGATTTGATATCCAAAACCACATCCGTATTTTTGAAAATTGACAATTTATCAATTATCATTCACAAAAAGAAACACATCATGATAAAATCAATATATTCATCACTCTACTTAAAATCTAAAATACATAGATACAATACTTGTTTTATATACATTTAAATTCTAAAATATTAACAAAATACGTCTAAATCGCCACTAAATACAAATATTTAATGGTTAAATATTTTTATAATCTTTAATTATTATAGCTAAGATTTGAAAATGTAATACAATACTTATACGTAATTATACAAGAACTAAAAAATATAAAAAATATAATAGCATAATTATTTTTTATAAACATTTAAAGTTTAAATTTGGAAAAAAAACTACATATTATAACGATGAGTAACAATGTCAATTATTTTGTTATAAATTAAAAATATTATTTATAAGTTTTTATAATTTTTACATAGATTATGAATTTTAGAATACGCAAAAACATCTTTAAAATATGTAAATTAATTTTAAAATTTAATATTTATAGTTGTATACTTATATACTCGTACTATAAACCTATGTACATACTGTTATACAGTTAGGTGATATTGGTTATTTGTTCAAAAGTTAATACTAATAATAAAATATGTTTTAAATCATTATGATAATTAAATACTAATAAAATAATAAAAAATACAATATTTTTGGAAAAAATATGACAACCTTCCGTAATACTAAAAGTAAAATAAATTACTTTAATAGCAATATAAAAAAACATAAAATGCAATAAACTTTATATTCAAGGCATTAGACTTCAGCATTACTTCAGGTCATTCAAACATAATATTTGAATTCTTGTAACTCTTGCAGTCAATAATTAAATGAATATTAAGTTTTACGTTTTTATAATATTCGCATATATTGTAGCTAAACATTATCTGAGGATACCACGAATATTTATAGATTCTTTAAAACGATTGTATAATGTTATAAATAACTGTAACACTGTATATTATACATTAATGAGACACCTTTATCATAGCCTACCGGTACAGCTAACGTGAAGGTATCGATATGAATCTGAAGAGTTTTATAGTGTAATGAAAATAATATTGAAAACATATTATAATATTTGACACACATTTGTAAAAAACATTTAGCACACATCACTGCGTTTAATTGACGTCAGATGTAGAAATCTAATAGAAAAACTGCACGACTATATTATATTGTTATTTATATAAACTGTTTTAAAATCAATGCGACTTTTATACGTAATGGGTGCCTGACTTACGACATGACACTGATATCGGTGACGGTCATGTTGACAATTTAATTGGCACGTTCTCTTACATTATACAATATAATTGGTGTTATTTTTTACATTTTTGACGAATACAACGCGCAAAACCAGTAGTGTTCATCTTCCACTAAACACATAATAATATATTATACAGGATCTTTATTTTATTGAACAACACTCATTATTTCAAAATCCATCAAATTTTTGAAAATATTTTTTTTCACCATTTTCAATTGAAATTTAACAACATTTTCTTAAAAAAATATAATATATATATAAAAAAAATAATATTTTTATTGTTATAGTTTTTTTAAGATTCCTTCACTATTTTAAGTGACAACATACATTTTTGATTTCACAAGCTGAAGCCAAATATTTTTTAAAGTATACATATAAATTTAAATTGAAATTATAGTTTATAATTTATTAAAAGTTTGCGGAGTAGTAGACGAACATTTTGCAGAGTTTCTTTATACCATTCCACACCGCTCACCTTAACTTCAAATATTTATTACTTGTTAACTACTCATCCACATTTTGATTTTAATAAATTGAAATTCTTCAAAAATATTCTGCTTCAGAGTATAAAATCAAAAATATATGTTGTCGTTAAATAAAGTAAAAAAATATTAATACAAAAAGTATTAAAAATATAAATTCATAAAAAAAAATTTTGTTTTATTTTGACTGGAAATTATGTAAAAAATTATGTTTTCAAAAACGTTATACATTTTGCAATAATGAATATTGTCCAATAAAAGAATTACCCAGAATCGTATAGAAATTATAATATACGATAACAATGATTTTCGATAAATAAACGATATTATTATTGTTATTATAGCTAACTCAGCACAATTTGATTGGATAAAGGAAAGGCAGATGTGAAATTCAGAGACATATAAGATATTTAGAATTGGTAAATCCTAGACAATGTTATAAAGCAATTGTATAAAAGATTATTGAAATAATGTAACATAAATAACTATTGTATAGCTGCATCAGTGGCGTATTTATATTGTACAATATATTTTAATATTTTAATTCTTGCAAATCTAATAAATTATTGAAAAAAAAAAAAAAACATAATCGATATTTAGTTTTTTTTTTATTAATAAAATTGTACTTTGGTATTATATTGCATGAATAAATAAAAATTCAGCAAAAAAAATAAATCACATAGCTGTTATATTTTATATATTATTGTATATTTATACATATCAAGAAATTTCACACTATTTAACTCATCGAAATCATTAAATATCGTCAATCGTTTTCATCGAATGCCATATAGTAATGATGAACAAACCGAAAATAAAAATTTTCGGCTAGAAAACAATATAAAAGTAATTATTATCATATTATGTGGCCAAATTGTTATTATTATGACGTGTAATTTAGATAAAACATGCGGAATACTAATAAAACTAAATTTCCGAAACGTTCACATGTACAAATTACGTATCATTAGATATAATTTATTCACAAATAAAATAGAATTGAGGCACTCACGAATCTCAAAATATGAATATATAAACTTATTTTAATTTCTTTCAATTACACACTCTATTTTATTCCATAGTATTTTATAAAAAATATTGTAATACGCCGTATAATATAAAAATATAGTTATTATAATTTAGAAAAATTAAAATTTTTAAAGCTATTGATATTTGTATACTACCATAGTTATTGTTATCCGAGTTAATTTATCCATGTTTTATTAACATAGTTTAATATATTTCAGAATAGGTTTAAAACAATAATATTATCATACAATACAGGAATCATAACCATTTGCCTCAGTTAATTATATGACAGCACATAATTAATATTGTCCTCGCACAAAACGTAACGTTGGAATTATAAAATAACTAAAAACCTAATAATTCAACAGTGCATTTATTATTCAAAATGTATAAATAAATAAATGATATGCAATTTAGTGTATATGTTGTATATAATGCGTTTGAGTTATATTTCATTATAACGAATTTACGACATGTATAATTTACTGGTTTGCAATCTGAACGTCGGTTGGTTATCGTATAATATCATAA
Source organism: Melanaphis sacchari (assembly GCF_002803265.2). Taxonomy (NCBI): domain Eukaryota; kingdom Metazoa; phylum Arthropoda; class Insecta; order Hemiptera; family Aphididae; genus Melanaphis; species Melanaphis sacchari. The sequence goes on along the minus strand of NW_020270366.1, from coordinate 7,859,601 downwards.
CGGCATTAATAATAATAATAATGCATGTGAGTGATTAAGTATTTCTATTAATATAAAATAATAAGAGAGGTAATGTGTGTACCAAAGTATATTTCCGAAAGATAGCGAGAGAGGTGCGACGAAAGTGATGAAAGGAAGAGAAAAAGAAAAAACAAAGAAATTCCTTACATAAAATGTCTAAGTTTTTCAAAACAAATTAAACGAGACTTTAGAGTTTGTTTGGCGAATTGTTAACTCGTAATTAATCATCCATGGTCTTCTAAACCGAAGTTGCAAAGTATAAGACATAACTACAGAGCTATATTTCACAACTACTGTTTTTATTTTATTTTTAAGTCTCCTGTTTATACGAATTTCAATGTATGATTAATTGTTTTCAAATATAAATGATAATAGTTTTATTCTGATATTTTTTCCTTTCATGCGCAGTTTAACAGTAATTTAATTTATTATTATTGATATGCTGGTCATATTGTCAGCTGGAGTACAAAATTGAGGCCAAAAGATGTCTATAATAACGAGACATTAAATTTATTATATTATGAAAAATCATAAACAACAATCGAATTAAAAGTTTTTTTTTTTAATTTAATTACGTGAAACTAATAAATTAATAGCAACAAAATACTACAAAAATAAATAAATTTATACATAAATAAAATAATTATCATGATTCTCAGGGCTATATCGATATTTTCCAATTATATTATAGTGAGTATACCTAAATCATTTTTTTTTCTTTTACAAATCATCAATGACGAACTAATGTTTACATTTAAAATCTTACTATACAATTAATAATATAAAACAGTTAAAAAACTACTAGACTGTTTACATATTTATTATAATATCAAAGGCTTTGAATTGAGCATAGACACCTAATTATATTATTCAATATTGGTATTATAAAAATACAATTAAAAAAACCTCTATAATATGGAACAAAAATTATTATCGGGAACATGCTGATTGTCACGATTTTTATTCTGTTGCGGCCACTTTATTTTTTTCAGTAGACAAATTGACCATATGGTTTCCAACATTAATAATGATAATAATTATGGTCATTAGGTATTCGTTTGGCCCTTCAATATTAATAATAATAACTGTTCGCTACATAGCGGTAACTTGTGCGCGTATCCTTGTCATAAATCCTTTCACTATCCATATGAAAATTGCCCCTGAACTTAGAGTTCAGCTTCGCAATAACTGAACAAATTGAGGGACACACCGTATAAAGACATTTATTTTTATTTTATTCTAATATAACTATCGGTTATGATCCAACAATGCTGTTATTATTGGTATCATATCATTATCAATTATCATCATTTATATCATTACTTAATACACTACTGTAAAATATTTAAAAAATAAGAATGTAATTTGAATGCATGTTTCCGTCTGTAAATAATTTATCAACCCTTATTATTAAAGAAAAAAAAGATATAAATAGCTTAAATTGTCAATAGTTGAAAAATTGTCAATAGTTGAAAATTAAATATAGGTACCTACTGAAAAATGATTATTTTAGTGAACCCTTATAATTTTTGAAATATTTTGCTTTGAATTTTAATTTATTATAAAACAACATTTTTTGAAAAAAAACGATCTATTTCATGACCTCTTTTTAATTTTTAAACATTTTTAATAATATCAAATATTTTTTATTTTATATTTCTAAGTAGAATATTTTATTAAAACTTTCTTTTCTATCTATTAAAATTTAATTTAAAATAAAAAGTTGAATTATTCATATCTTTAATATATTTAAAAGTTTTTATTGCCATATACTAGTAAATCTATATTTTGAAAGGGTCCTTGTGGCACTCCACTCATAGTAAATAGGTACTTATACGAGTAACTAATTTATATTTATGTTTAACATTTGATTTTTATGCATCAAATTTCTCAAATAAATATTTTATTAGCAGAGAATATTAAATTTAAAATGTATGTTGTTAACTTCCAAATATAAACTTTAAAACTTTTTTTAAAAATTTTTTATTTTTCAATGATATAAAATATTACGTAAAAATAATATTTTTTAATCATTAAATCTGTTAACTGAACAGAAGTCATTGAATTTTTTTTTAACTTGGCGATATCGTTTATAGATTTAAAACGTTGGCGACACACAGTCGGTGTGGAGATGACATTGTGAAAACGCTGTCGCCGTTGTTCAAAGATAATTTAGTGCGCTGGTTGGGCATTTTATAGATTCGCACAGGCCACAGAGAGAAAAAATAACGGAATAGAGGAAATTATACTTATACACAAACATATACAATATTCTATACATAAAAATTGAGAAGAACGAGAAAAAGAATCTTTCGCACCAGAAAAATTAAATTTACTTATATAAAACTCTATTAATATATGATGACCGTATGGCGGCGGCAAGTCTGCTAGTATCTGAAAATGAGCGGCAAACGTGCACAATAATATAATATTATGTTATAGTATAGTCTCCAAATATAATGATTCACCAAAATCTTCCTGGGACCAAGCCAAAAAAACAGACCGCGTATGCGGGATTATAAATTTAACGACTGAGGGGTGAAGCAAATAAAAACATAAATAAACAGTTGACTTGTTCATATGATATTATTATCATAGTATTAGAATAATGGAAATTATTTCATATATTTTTATTTATGTGCGTGTTGTAATTCTCGTCATCGACGCGAAGCTGCCCGTGATGAACAATGACGACAACGAATATTATATTTATGCACATGTGTATAATATATATATAATGCGCATTAACGAGGTAGGTATATACCAATTTGTTACCTCGAGTTAGATACTACGATATCGCAAGTCAATGAGTCACGACCCGACTTTAGATCCGGCAGCGCATGAATCATACAAACGGCGGGATGGTCCTCACAGCAATTATTATACAACAGTATTCATGATAAATACTTATAATATTTAATGCATTAAACAGGCTGATTACCGATCGTGTTCTAAAACAATCGAATAACAAATAAAAATCGGCGATACCCAAAAATAAAAAAATTAATTTTTTTGAAATCACTAAAGCGATTCGTGTTTTTATAAATACTGTTACGATAAAAACAAAGAGCGCAATAGTTTTTCTAACAATATAAAAATATCACATTCATTTACCCGACATGATTTATCACCATTGCAGATGATCGAAAATTGTCTTAAGCTTACATTAAACAACTTTAGATAATATAATGTCTTGTCTGCAATTTATCTGGGAATGAGATTGCCAGCTTTATTATAATTCGTATAATATCATATTATATAAGAACTGCAATTCTAAAACACACAGAGATAAAACTACGTTAACTAAATAGTAGCATAACAAAGTTTGAACAGGAGCTCATTTTCTCACCGTTACTAATTTACGAATTAGCAATGCGATATAAACTGCTGTACCTACAGATTTATTTTTATAAATACAAATTGTTATGTGACATTTATCAAAATAAATTATTCACATATAGGTATAATTTAGTGCCTTTGAGGAGCGATCAAATACGTACTGTTGGGTATAGTGGTGCTTTAAAAGAAGATTTTTTTTTTGAGTAAGCGATTTTGAATGTAGTTTTTTCAATAAATTAATTAGTTCCACAGGTGTATTTTAATGTTATGTCCAGAAATCAAGTAAAACGTCTTATTATATGATTTATAATTATTGGGGCTTACATTTGAAAAAAAAATTGTTATACGTTATTTAAAATTAAAACCGTAAAAATTAAAATTAAGTTTACACATTTCAATCGTTTTTTGTCAAATATAATGTTATCGTGTGGCTTGGCATGGCGCGTTGGCTGCTACCAGTCGCAGAATGCGACTGAGAGTAAGTAACGGCCACAGCTACTAGCTCCCGGATGGGTGACCACCCGGGATCATAGTGGTTAAAAACCTTGCCACACATATACGTGTTTACTATCAACCGTAACAATCTTAAAAAAAAAAAAATATAACGTTATCATAACGTTTGCAAGTCTTGATAATTATACATGTTTATAGATGCGATTGTTTGTTGTACAATAAGTAACCCATAATCAATAATGGAAAAAAATATCAAAATACCTTCGCATCATTACTCGTTAAAAGAACAGTTGACAGAATAATTATTACAAGAAATTATATAAATTATAATAAAAACATTTTTTTTTATATAATTTGAGTGTATTAATATGATTAGCCTTTCAATTGAAAATAATTGTAAAATAATTCAACTCGGTAAGCATTTTATGTGTTCACCGTTTTTAATTTATGATATTAAACCATACAGATACTGCGGGTCCAAGAACCTCAACTAATCATTTTTGAAACGTTCCAAAACTAAATTGTAATCTATTTGAAGTAAGAAAGAGAAAATAATTTTACCAAATATAAAATAACAATAATTAATAATTGATGAAAATAAATTTGGTATTTTATAATCCAATTATTATGTATGTGGCTATTACATATTTTTGATAAATTCTAAATATGCCACTAATGTGCACTATATTACAGTATTACACTATTACGTGACAAACTAACCAACCATTTTAATTGAATTATATTTTATTATGATATCATCAATGTGATATATTGAAAAATTTAACAGTTATTACTTATTACTTGAACACTTAACTATTAATTTACATCAAAATAATAACATGTGATTTGACTTATCGGTAAATATTGCAAATTAAGCAATTTTAAAAAGCATTGTATATTAATCAACTATCATGATAATTATTGATCAAATCCCAATATTATATTCTTGAAATAATTAATAAACAGTTCTCAAAGTTTTTTTTTTTTACAAGAAATGTGAATTATGTGTACCTGTATTAGATAAAATCATTTAATTTAGGGTTTTAATTAATTCGGGTTGGTTAGAATTTAATAATCGATAATTTTCTATCAGATAGTAATAATATTAAGATATAAAATAATATGAAACTACACTTTACTTGTTAAAAATATTAACACGCATATACATATTAATATAATTTGGATTAAGATCCTAGCCAAATAAAGATTGTTGCGTAAAAATATTTGTGTATAAAAATATAAGTAAAGTCCTTCGTTAAAAAAAAAAATTAATAAAAGTATATTCGGTAAAATGACATTAACAATATATTCTCAATATAAAATTGAAAATAATCGTGACTAGGTTTAAGTTTCACATAAATGAATCAAACTATACGATGTTTTTATTTTACACCATATAGATGTGGCCTTCCATTGGGTTATTTTCAATTAAAAGCAATTGTAAATTATGACTGGTCATAGGTCAGGGACGTACGCAGGGGATGTTTTGGGTTATTCTATCTAAACAATGACTGATGTGTTTCGTGTAAATATTAAATGATTATATGATTGAATTAAAAAAAAAAAAAATTGATATACATAGGTACTAAATATAATAATAATCATTTCCAAAAGCAAACTTTGAACTGTTTTGCCGCGTTTTTTCTTTTAACTATTTTAACGGGTTGATAAAAAATTGATATAAAAATGTAGATTTCAATTTCAGATAATTTTATTTAAACCATATAACTAAAAATATATTTTTTTCAAATATTTGTGATAGTTTAAAAAAAAAAAAAAAAAAACATAAATTCTTGAGATTTAAAAATTATGGAAATTTTGATAAATAAACACTGTGAATACGATATAAATAATTTTTAATATCGTTTCTACATAATATATTTATACAATTTAACCGAGGTAATAGGTATAGGTTTAAAAGCAAAAGTATTATTGCCAAGTATATCCGTATTTATCGTTTTCATCACGTACGAGGTAAAATTATTTTATATGAGTGAAAGTTATGCCTGTTACTGATGTGCATAATAATAATTACAGAATTGATGAATTTATTCAAAAGGTAATAATAAAAAACCACTTAATAAAATAATATTTGTTTTAATTACGCAATTCGTAAGTTTCGATAGAAACGATTAAAAAACTATAAAGAACTCTCGAAAAACATTTTGCATAAATAACACATTAACAGATTTATGTGTTTTTAAAGCGAACCCCGCCTAATCTGTCTAAAATTTACATTTCCGATTAATTGCAATAATTTATTATAAGCATTGATTATAGTATAATGTAAATAAGTTTAAAATATCTATAATATGCTATTATTATATTAATACGAGCAATAATGTATTCCAAAAATGATATGTGTAATTTGTGTCAATTAAATAATTTGATATTTCATTATACGATAATATTCATTTTCGGCACAAATAATTTAAGACAGGCTTTCAAACGCCGAAAGGGTTTATCCTGTATAATTGTTGTATGATAATAAATAATAATAAAACGACGAACACAAAATATTGATCCACTCTGTTTTATCGCAATGGCGAATTGGTTACAACTAAGGAAACGTTATTCTTAACAGTAAAAGATGATCGAACCATCGTCTCTTGACTGTTGTATACTCCAGATGATAAATTCAATTCTATCACAGTTCAGCAGATTTTACTCTAAGTTTAAAATGATTATTTTTTCCATTAGTTTTCGAGAAACACACAATGTGATAGTGTGTGCCCATTATGATTACATAATTATCATATTAATTAAGATTTTAAACTAAAACAATTAAACAATTATACAATGTAAAAATAAGAAACCTAATTATTAAAATGCAAATTTAGAATCTTCGTAGTGTACCCAGTTCATCATAGCCGTTTTACTGGCTACACAGTAGTACTAATATATGGTATATGTATACCCAAGTTATTAGTTATTTTACATTATTATAATTTAAATAAAAACATATTATTGTTAAATGTTATTAAATACTCTATAAATACTTAGGGTGCGTTGGAAGAAAATGTAAACAGATGAGCAATGTCCGGACGGACGTCCTCTGCGGACACAGTCGTCCTGCCATCATGATTGCCATGACTACGGTTGTGTACACATATCGGTCGACACATCACCAGGGTGACATCATTAATCGTCACGATAAATAATGCATTAATCGTCGACGCCGCCGATCACAGGGCTCCTCCACCGACACCCAACCGCGATCAATTATTTACATTATTATTATCGTCATCGAGTGTGGTGCAGGTTGCAATGATATGCAGACATTACTCATATAATTGTATCACACGTTCCTACTGCCTACTATATAATAATAATATATCATAATATATACTGTTGTGTATATTTCTAAATTTCATATCATTACAATATTATTATATACCTACACGGTCGAAACTCGTCGCCCGAAGGAAGATATGACGATATGGTATGTACATCGTGTAGATACTATCTCAATAGAAAAAAAACTGAAAATGTACGTCTCTTGTATACCATATCTTAAACGATTATACGGTATCACTAGATGGGAGGTTTACGGCCTTTGGTTTTGAGTTTGAGAGACGATATTTCCACTCTTAATATCTTTCTTTAAAACGCGCGGGATCCCATAAAAAAAAACTACGGAAAATATATATCACCCAGTCCTATAAATGACATTTTGCATCATATAAAAACGTTCACTTCTACTCATAATAAATGTAACTTATAATGATCATTTACACATTAGAATTGAGCTTTAATTTTTTTTTTTTATTATTCCTTCTACACAATTTTTTTTTCTTTTTATATTGTATTATCACTATTTCTTAAATGTACTTCATCCTTTATAAAATGTATGTATGCACGTATTGATTAGTTTGGCTATGTAGTGTGGCAGTGTGGCAACTAATGTATTTTAGGAAACTCATATTAATTAAATTAATTAAGTTGTTATATATATGTGACCTATTTACATGTGATATATCCTGTATAATGTTTATTATTTTAATAACTTAATTTGTATTAAAAAGTTTTAAATCTATAGATACCAGCAATCTTCTAATTTGATTTATTTAATTTAAACTCAAGGTCTCCATTCAGATATTTTATACCCCGAGATATGTATTTATCTTTCTTTAAAATAATATAAATTAACAATAAATATTCTAGAGTATAACACTAGTCACTGAATAAGCTAAATTGTATTTCAGAATAACTGTAAAAGTAGAGTAATAAAATATTGATTTTTATAATAACATGCTAGTTTTATAATCCAATTTTATCGAAAAAAATATGAACAAATACAATGCTTTACCAAAGTATCTCATTTTTAATACACCTACCTCAGTTCATAGGCAAATTAATATACTTTACTTTGTAAATTAATTCAATTGAGATGGATAATCCATCTGTAATGGTTTGGATAAATCATTTATGTATTTTTTAACGTATTTCAAACTATAATTTTTAAACTTTCCTGATATCTCTAAAAAAATCTCTAAAACTTTCGTAAAAATTGATCGAGTAGTTTTTGAGTCTATGAACAAAAAATATAAAGACCATTACCTTTTGTTATACCTTTAAATAATAAACAATTAATGAAATATATTATTATTTTTTTTATTTAAAAAATAAACCATAGCTACGCATGGTGGGCTGGCTAGTCTATATATTTTTATTTTTTTCCTGTAACCAATATCAACTTTATAAATTATTATTTATGTATTTTATAAATAAATCTTTTTCGATTTTCATGAGAATTTGCACCTTATTAAAAAAGAAGTTTAAACATCCCACCAAGTCTCTATAGTCTATTGGTTCAAAATTTGTTGAAATCGATACAATAGTTTCCGAGATCATCAAATTATAAAAAAAACTCATTTCATATTTATAGATTATTACTGAATGCATGACATACATTGTACGTATAATATAAACGATTATCAATTTTCATACGTGATACTACTGTTCGTAAAATATAACATTCTAATACAAAAACAGTTATTTTTGGTTCATTCTAGCCATTTAAAATAAACAATTTTGTATTAAATATTACTTAACTACCTAGTTAAGTGTAATATTGTAAACAGTAAACTAGTATGTGGCGGTAGGTTAAATGAGTAAAATTATAATAATGTATGGATCTAAAACCGTTTTAACGTCATATTTTAAACTCAGTTCACTAATAGGTCATATTATTATTTTTAAATATTTTTCACACGATTTTTTTCACGTTATGAATGTGTGTGGTAAATGTTTATCGTAATAATAATATGTACCTATGTCCTATACGATTTCCGTTTCCGTTATCGGTTGCGGCACAGTTTCTTGGTTTTCTTTTATTTATTTAATATACAAATACGTACACATACGTCGAAAGACTCACAGATATATAGGCATATTACGCGTATCATTGGCGTAAATATAAAAATATATCATAACATAATATACATAAACACCCAGCAATCAACTTATGCGTCGTCTATATAATCACGAACGAGATTTATGACGTGAAACGCCGAAGGACAGTAGTACTCACGTTTTCGTTCGTATAATAATAATAATAATATAGAACTTAAAATGCACGTAAATCAACGTAGAGATACACACCACACGTCGACGGTGTCTCCGTGTGAGACTTTGTCGTAAATATAGAGGCACTTGCAGACGAATATATTGTATGCTGTCGGTTTGATGAGACACTCGCGGCATGTATACAACAACATATATAACTTACTGTACGAGCGTAAAAAAATAAAATATTTGCTTAAAATATTTACCAGAAAAATATCTACGTGTTTTGACAAAATAAATTAAAAAATATATTATAAACATATAAACTTTAATAGTAACAAAAATACCACATGTCTATAATTTAATTAATATGTAATATTCTAGTAAAATTAAAATTTAATTGAAATAGGGATAAAATAATGTAATTATGTATAATTTCAAAACAACTGGCGTACTGCCATGGTATCATTGTTTTCCACCACGGAGAGAACAATTAACAAGATACGCTTTTAAAGTATATAGATTAAGTTAATAAAATAATATAATATTCGCGTGGAAAACAGTAAATACATATTTTAGTACACATGATTTGAAAACAATATAAGATTTGAGGACAGATAGATATGTGGAAAAATAATATTTATGATCAATTCTATTAACTTTTTTGTTAATTTTATAAATTTATAAATATAAACAGTAATATATATTTAATATGTAAATACACGTAACTAAATATTTTATCATTATCTACATTAACAAAATACATTCAATACGATTTAATCACATTATATCTGCAAGATTTATTTTATTTGGAAGAATCCCAATAACGATATTATAACTGATTCTAATTACGTTTTGCATATTGAAAGGAATTTTCAGTACGAGATGAATGAAAATTAAATGAATAACAAAATTTAATTATGTTATAAAAACTGTTTATATTTAAAATTTATGGACGTAACATACTAGTGAAAAATAATAATTATCAAATGATACTCTCATTACGTAAAATAATGTCATAAAATGTTTGTTTTATAACATTTGTGAAAACATTTAATTTTTGTTTTTAATTCAAAATTGCCATAAGTATACAGTATGTTTTTAAATGCATTAAGTAAAACAAATTAAATGAAGTTTTTTAGGTTAAGTTTTTTTTGTTTTTTTACCTGACGTGAATAAATTATATACTGTTATAAAATTTAATATTTATTTTTCCATAAGCTGTAAAGCCATTTTCAGATAGGTGCACTATGTATTATAAATATTATACAGATAATATAATATATTCAGTATTCACACATTCTTATTTAACAACGGAAACCAAAAAAAAATATACTTGTGCTATTTTAGTTATCTAAAATTAATTTTTCAGCTTATTATTACGTTAAGTTTGAGTGTATGAATAGTATAATTATTTGTATTCGATAATCAATTCTCCGAAACCATAAAAATAACAATAAAAAACAAAATAATCACGATTTGCTTTGTGCAAAAGTTAAACATATGAAAACTTTCTCACTATGCCACATATTTGTTTTAATAAATAATAGATATACTTTAATCAATATAAGTATTAGATAGGTGTGAATAACAAAGTATTAAATATTAAAAACACTGCTACATAGGATAAATTGCCATTACAGAAGATTTAAGATATTGAACAATACATAATAAATAAGCAAAATATATTATACCCATAATAAGTAATTATATAAATTTATAATAAAAAAGAAAGCATCAAATTGTATTATCTCAAAAGATTAACTGCCGTTTAACGCTTAAAAAGTATTTGATATTATTTAAGCTAGTAGGACTGTAAATGACTACGTCCCTAAAATAATTTTAAATTATAGACGATTTACGGTATTCAATGCTGGACAAAGAGAAAATGATGAATTATCAGGTATTACTGTACAACCACAAGTTAGAAATAAAAGAAAGATATTGACAACTACATAAAGTCATAAGTTGAAATGGATGGACCGATATAACAAAGACTAAAGGGGATCATGGCAGAAAAAAAAAGGAAAAGAACGACTACTAAAAACGACAATTTTATTTTGTAACGTAATAGAAATTCCGGAGAACATTTAGATAAAATTTTATAAAATCAGTACTAACATAGTACCATATACCTTTACACTTGAAATACTCGTACAATAAACATCAATCTATATTTTAATTTAAGTTGTATTTCGATATATTTTTTATTAGATCGATGAAACTTTCTATACATATATTAAACACTAAAATGTATTGCGTTATTTAACGCCAACTGTACTTATCAAATGATCATTGTGCTTCAAAATCTAATAAGTTATAACATTCGAGATTTATGATGCAATGCCACACGAGTTAAAAGGGATTTAAAAAAAAATAACATCAATTATACACGCTGATGGCATTCAAATGTGTAATACAAGAACTTTCTCTTATACACAATCAGCGCACGAGGTTAAAGTTTTCGGTTTTCTCAGAATAATGTATGATAAAATATCTCGGATGTCTCTTATAGGATAATAATAACGGCTGTTGTATTCAAAGTTTAAGAAAATAAACTTGTTTCACTAAAAACTTTCACCTCCCAAGTTTTCTCAGACCAAATCCCATATATTTTAACATATCTGCATATTATTTTTGGCATAACTTTGCGTTAGAAGAATATAAATGCATTAAGTACAGAAAAAATTTTAGTATCTATAAAATATTTAAGAATTGAAAATACCTATTCAAGGATCGAAATTTAAGTAATTTTTATTATTATACCCAATTGTTTTGTTTTCTTAAAATTGACTATTTTTCATTTAATATTATATTCGTAATTTTCAGAAAATTGAAATGCTATTCGTGATTGAACAAATAACAGTTTTTTTTGTATAACCAAAGAAGTATGAAAACTATTACAATATACTTAACGTTAAAAAATGCACTTGAATATTTGAAAAAACTTGTTTAAAAATCGAAATATTGTGAATTGAGGTCATGAGTTCTAACAAATACTAACAATTTGAACAGACTTTGTTGTTTTTAATAAGAAAAAAAATAAACATTATTATACAATATCAATACTGATTAAAAATTATAAATATTTACGTCATATACATTGAAAATCAAATGTTTATAAATCACAATACTTATGTGATAGGATATCCGTTGTTATATTAATTATATTATTAGAATAAACTTATTTTTTTGAATCATTAGTTTTTGTTTTTTTTTTTTTATGACAGTATTTTAAAACCAACTTATTAAGAATTATAATCAATTAAAATAATATTATATTAATTACTATACTTTAGTGTTTATACTGTTGGACAAATAATATGACCGGTCGATGTGTTTTTATTTGCTGATTAGTATGTACTTACTAGTGTAATATATTTATATACTAGTTATGTAATAAAGTTGTTTTTCTTAAGGCTACCAATACGCTTAGTCACGAAACATCTATAGTTATAATGGTATTTTTCTGAAATTATAGCACGTTTGGGTACTAAAAGATAAGAAAAATATAAGTAGTATTTAGATTATGGAAAATTGTATATTATTTATTGCATTTTATATATGCATGTGTACTGTGTATATATGATATATAAAGCACATCATGTATATATATAAATATATACTCGTATGCATTTTACAACTACCTTTGATTATAATCAATGTTATACCAAACTTAAATTTAAAAAATAAAATAAAATAGAGATATTTTCATATTTGTAAAATAATCTTAGCTGAACATCTTTCGTATATTGTATAGGTATAATATGTATGATTATTTAGTAATTGTTAAATAAAATTTAATGAAAAAAAAAATTGTGAATATTATAGAAACATCATCCCATATCTAGACTACAATTTACAAGTTTAAGACTATATAGGTACTAAACTTATACGCTAGTATTATGTATGAAAATTAAAAGTGAAAATAATTACTACAAATTAAAAAAAAAAAAATAGTGGATTGACGGGAACAATAATGAAGAAAAATATAAGAGCTATAAAAAAAAACATTTTTAAAAAATGTTTTTAAATCAAGCGCTGACTTAACATTAAATATTCGTACCCATGTAGAATTATAATTGCAAACTTTCAATATTAAAAACAAGAGAGCAACAATTTTTTGTTATAGTTTAAAATTGAATAAATATTTTAAAAGTTTTTCTATCGCAACAAAAGTAGAACACTGGTTAATTTTTTTAATAGTTTTTGGAAATTTGGAAATTTTCTAATACTCAAAACCCATTAGGTGAATAAACAAATTATTTTTTTGAAATAAATAAGTCATAGATCAGACAAATGAAAATAATGCATGTAAACTAAAATATATTACTAAATTGCAATAATCGTATGCAAAGAAAATTGTGAAATTTGAATATGATCAATTGAGATTAGGACTTGCAATGATGCAGCAGTAAAATATTAATTTTCAATAGTTATTTAATATATTATACAATTTTTTATTAATAAATATTTTAATTATTCATAAATAAAAATATTTAAATAATACAGGTAGCTTATTATAATTTTTAATACAATAAATACTAATTACACGAAGGTAGTGATATAATTTTACAAGTAAAATATTATAATATTCATCGTGTAAATTGTGTTAAATTTATAATATTATTCAATATTTACTTTGTAGTTGTATTTTTCTATTGTCTTAATATAATTAATACACATTTTTACGTTATTATAGCATTAATAAAATATGATGTAATTAATTATTATTTAGCTTATTGATCTTTGGATTTTTAATAGACACTTGCTATCAATAATTTATGTATTGTAATACATAAGGTATTGATTATTTAAATGATAATTTTAAATCATAATACACAGGATGAATAATTTTTAACTATACTTCAATAAAGAAAACTAACTCCACCATATAATTAATAATTAAAAGAAGAATTTATTATTTTTAATTTAGCATAATATATTATTAAGAAATATTATGATATTTTTATAAACATTTTTCTTCAATACTATTGACATGAAAGATAATATAGTTGCCTATTTAACATTTGAATCTAATTATCTTCGTAGAAGGGGGCAAAATTAAAAATAAGTAATATCTACATAGTTGCTTATTGCTAGCTTAAATGAATAAATCATATTATTATACTTTTTCTAATTCGTATCTAATTATGTACGAGTTTAGTAAAAATTAAATTATGTTCAAAATTGCGTAAAATTTCAACGATTATTATTCGTTTATTCATTTCATAAAATCTCTCAAAACTAAACGATTATAATAACCTCAATGTTGTGAATTAATTTGATGTATTATTTTTATTTCAACTATCTTAGTTTAATATATTATTATATCAAACGAATTAAATTGTATTTGTTTAAAAATTAGACATAGGTAGTCTAGATATAATACCAATATTTCAATAATATTAATTTATACTTTATTCAGATTGATTATAATCAAAATAAACAGTTAAGTTAATAAAATAATATCTTTACTATGAAAATATAATAAAATAATATATTTTTTTTTTTGTATCTATAGTTAATTAATTAAAATTTTTCTTTCTTGATTTTTTATTTACTTATGAGTTATGATTGAAGGACAAATTATTATACTTATGAAATAAAACTGTTTAGTTTTTCGTTAGTAAACAAAAGAATTTTTCATACTCAATACGTTAATACAAAGTATTGTTATAATGATTTTATATCATCTATTATAGAAGAGTTTTCTAACAGAAAACTAAGATTTAAATATTATAAACCTTAATAAATATTTATTTTTGATACAAATTCTGCAAAGAACCTCAAATATCAGGTATATAAGTTTATATATAATTAAATTTATTCATGAAAAATAACAATTTTTAATTAAGTACATTATTTGTAACATAAATATTATGATTTTATCCATAAATGATTTATTAAATTAATTTTTTTATTATTAGTTAGGTTTATTCTGTATTTGTAAGTTTAAAAGAAACTAAATTAATTAATAAATTTGACCTATGTATTAAAAAATGAGATTATATTTACTAATTAGTAATTTCTATAAAAATTGAAGTATTTATACAATTTGTATATGAAAAAATAAAAAAAAATAATCAATGTAATTTTAGACATCTAAATAAGTAAATTACTAAAAATAACTAAATTACCCATTTTGAATAGGTATACATTATAAGTATAATGTATATTGTACACATAAATATGTTCATAATTTCAATTTTAAAATAATAATAGAACTTTGATTACGAGTTATAATATACTTAAGTATATAATAATATAACATGCCAATAATTAATATATTACCTTAAATTAGATTATTGTTTTTGTAGTAAAATAAAATATAAATCTGAATAAATCGTAATATCCATTATACTCAAAGGTTTTGTAAATTTTTGAAGATATGTCTTTGCACATGGATTTTTTTTTAAATAAATTATTATGATGTTGATAAGAGATAAAAAAGTTAAGCCATTTGCTTGCATGTTTTAAAGCAAAATATAATACTTTATTGAGTCAAAGTTAAATTTTGTTTGACTTCTTGATTCTAACTCAACACACTTGTCCGGACCGGTATTAACCCTAAGCGCCGCGTCAGACATGCATAAGAAAACAACCATGTATCATGCAAAACTTGTAATTATTATTGTTATCAACAATAACTCATTATAACGGCCAGTATATTATGTAATCTCATCATAAGTTCTAACTTTTGAGAAATCGTTGATCGATAAAATCAAATGTTATTTAAACAGTGAGCATTACATTTTTTTTTTTTTTTTTTTTTGAATTAAAATAATGCGTTAATCGTATTTTAATCATAACACCGATTTGTAACTTATATTCACATAATTTTTGTATAGTTATAGAATTTTTCTGGTAATAGTCGTATTAACGTGTTTAATACGTATTAATAAAACGCTTCTTCTGTAAATTATAAAAAAATTCTTTGTTTTTAATTATAGTCAGGCAGAATAAACTGCTCAACTCAGCACTAGTATAGGTACAAAAATATCAGTCTACCTCGAACAGTTTATAATGTTTTGATAAAACTACATAATATTTCTATGTATATTTTAATTTAAGACGAGTTATCATAAAATATATTATGATATTAACTATTTTGAAGCAAACGTAGTAAATGAATCAATCAAATTATTGATAGGTACTAAAAAAATTAAATTATGTTCGAAATTCGACTGCACTATCTATAATATATATATAAATACGTATAATATAACGCAGTAGTTGTAAAATGTTGTACACTTTTATAACATTTAGGTATTTTGGTTTTTGTTAGGACTAATTGATTCAATTTAAGATTTGTTCAATTAAATTTATTTAAAGAATTAAATAATTGAAAACACTATTTTATCATTGTTATATTAAATCCAATAATACTCGGTTTACACAACAACATTATACTATAATACTGTCCAATAATGCACTAATAATATCATCACTTATCGTGATGAATTAATCGGTACCTCAAATCCTTTTACATTTCACTATAGGCATTGACGTCCAACGAAACGAGAATTCCACCAATTCGGTCATAATATTAGTATAGTATATACATAGTTTATTTAATATACTACACCTATTGGCTATTATACACATAGAACATCCGGAGTGTTTTCTGATTTTACACTTGACCGCATCTACGCGTTGCATACGTCACTTATAAAGCAGTGTATGTATAAGTACATGTTATATAATGTAACGTGTTAAGGGATCGAATAAGTTTTATACTTTGTTTATACTATCAGTGTTTGTTTATGACACGATACCAGTGTCATTTCATCATCAGAGTACTTTGACATTCACGTCTTGCACACTTTGTGGCAATCAGTCGCATATTTGACTTACGTACGTGTTTTTTTCATATAATGTGTAACATGAAATACATTCATCGGATGAAATGTACGAGATTTAAGGTCACAGTAAAACTGTATAGTAAAACTATATTTAGAATAACATATTAAAATAGTTATTAGTTAGTTATTCATTGTTTTGAAATATAATAGATTCCCTAGTCCATCAAAGTCGGTGACCATCAAACATAAGCCACGACATTATTTATTTTTTTACTTTTTTTTTATTTTTTAACGCATACATACGGTGCGAAAAATAATATTTAAATAATCTCTCGGTTGAGATAGAAATAATTTGACATAGAGTTTTAACAATCGCGCGCGCAATTCCGCTGACTCAAAGTCTTATTCGACATTGTTGTAGACTATAGTGCAATAATCTTCAAACTATTTTATTTATTTAAATGGTAATATAGATAACCTTAATTCCTAGACGTACTACGTGACACCTAAATTAAGAAATTAATTTTATTAGCTTGTATAGTACACCAAATAGTTTTGAAATGTTATTGCTATAGATACAATTGATTTAAATTTTATGATCACCGTAAAATTGCATTTTACTCTATGCATAAAATTATGACACAATACATATTTATTTCAAGCATGATATAATTTATTGATCATTGGAGCATGTTTTTTGAATACATTTAATACATTTTATTTGATTATGGTCTTGTCTACTATATTATTAACAAAATATGTAATTTCATTAAACTTACTTTCCACTCAAATAAAACTATTTTAGAAATCAAAAAAAATGACAAATTTTAACTTTCGCTGTGACGTATTGGTGTTATTGATGACAGACGTCGCTTTATATTTTATCTCGACCACGAACAATAACCCACTAGACGGGCACTTATGTCGAGCAATTGGAGACGAAAACCCTTCCTTCAAGTGCACATACTGATTATAAAAATAGGCTAAAATCATGTAGGTGAATTAATTTTTAGTTCGCTTCCTATCACTAGATTGAGATTTTAGAGAATGATGTGAATTCTATCACTTAAATTATTTTATCACATCTCCTTTTCTATTCGACCACACTATATGCTTTATTTTTATAATTAACAAAATATTTAATCGAATGCATTAAATAGTATTATTTTCTTACTGTTTTATATTATTTTTTAAAACATATTCTGCTAGAATGTTCGGTTCGTAAACAAAGTCAAAGGATAGCATTATGTTTCCAAAGTTATCCTAAAACTTTTTTTTTACCAGTAAAAATCAAAATAATTATTAGCATTGTTATTATTAGGAGGTATGAAAATAATACATTGAAAAGTTAATTTTTTGGCGATTAATCATTAAACATAATACAATTCTTAAAATACGGTTTAATACAATGATATTAGTATTACATGTACTGAAATTATAAAACATCAACTTTAAATATTTTTTTCAAAAGTTTTAATTAAATCATTTTAAATATATAAATACATTTTTTAAGTATCAGTGTTTATCACAAAAATAAGTGTTTCAATTTATTATTTTACACATTTCAATAAATTAAATTTTTATACAGTTATATATAGTTAATCAAACTAAAATTTTAATTTTAAATTTGATGATAATAAATAATTAATAATAATATTAATTTATTAAATAAAAACTAAGAACATTCGTGTAAGATAAGAGCAAAACGTTAAGATTGAAAGTTAAAAGAAAAACAACAAATCACAACGCGTTTGGGGATAAAAAAGAGAAAAATAATCCATTTTCTACTCGTTCTATATCTATATTTTTCTTTCCTCCAAAGCCCTTAAACGTGTTTAGTATTAGAACACCAGAGCTCATTCCGTCTAAGTGATGTTTCCTCTGTATAATAATAATATTATTATTATCTTCGGGTCTATTTCCTAATAAACGAAGTTTTCTTTCCAAACGACCAGACGCATTTAAACAAGCGCCGGTGTAGTCAGTGTTGCCAGCCATCCACCCGTACCGTCCGAATCGCTTGAATAATACATGAAACTTCCAAGATAGATTGCGTTAGTTTAATATACAACCATCACACCACTGACGATATTACGAAGCTCCTTTCTATTTGGTCAATCGTATACTTATATATATTTATAACTATAGACTAGAGCCGTAATGGAAACAATTCAGTCACTTATATATACAACCATTCTAGTGTATATCGCAGTCTAAACGATTGATTAGGTCTGTGGTTACAAGTATTATCAACTATATCAGGTACTCTCCGATATTTTTAAAATTCGTTAATAGAATTAAATAAAACAAATTAGATATTGTCAATATCATCAGAAACACTCTAGTATAAAGTACCTTTAAATACACTGTCGTATTGATTCATATTATTAGGACCAGTTTTCTTTGGATGTTTCTACGTGATGGTTAGATAATAGAGAGAAATAAAATTTCGTTAAGTAAATGTGAAATGACCACTAGTTATCGTCATGACTTATGTGTCTTATGACTTAGAATGTCAGTAAAAACCTTACTGTAAAGGATAATTTCAGTATTATAGCTAACCAGGGAAATATTTAATGAACAAAACTTCTTTAATGAAGAAAAACAAACAAGAAACAGAGTACTTTTATATTAATATAGCTATAGCAATTTATAAATAATAAAATATTAAGATACACTTTTTGTATAAATGCCATTAAAATAAAATAATAAAAGTAAACTTTTAATTTCGTAAAAATGCCCATCAACGCTCAATATTATAATTATTAATGGAAAACGTTTTTAAACGCCAATATCGTTGTATGGTCAAACTCCAATAGCTGTCTTTATATTTTAAACACAGAATAATTAAAAAATGATTTAATATTTTTAATAATAATAAGATAAAATAGTTAAAATATAGGGCACTCACCAAGATAATCGAATCAAAAAACGTTATTTAATCAACTGACATTGTTAACAACTATGATCGTAAGCAATATGATTTCGTCACACATTTGCATTTTAAGAGATTTTATAAAGTAATTTAAATGAAATTTTCAAAATTATCTAAATAATTTTAAAATGTAATTACTTATTCAATGCTATAGCACAACCAAAGGGATGGAAAATAAAATAATTAATTTTATTTAAAAAATAATAACATAGATTCATAATAAATAAATAACGATTTTTAATAGTTTCACATTATTTAATTACAAGAATGGTTACACAATTATTATGAATAACGTTTCGTAATTTTTGTTCATCAAACTCAAAATAAATATCCCCCTTTTAAAAGATTCTAATTGTGTTATTAGTTCAAAGTAACTAGATTATAATAATAATAATAACTTTATTATTTGATGCACTTTTCGTTGATAGTTGTTACTTGTTACTTGATTACAAAATTATAAAGTAAAACTGATTTGCGCAGAAAAGAGTTGAGAAGGGTATACACCTTATAGATAAACAACCACATTTTCCAAGCATAAAGAAGTGTGTTTTTATTTTGAAATATCGTTTTTATTTTTCAATGGCATTTATAAAAAAAAAATAATTGATAGGTTTGAAAACATGAAAATAATGAATTTGAAAACAATGTTAACTTGTATTAGATTTTAAGCCTTTTGGTTAAGCTTAAATATTTCTAACAACATTTAAAAATCGAAAATTTAAAATTCCTATAAATAAATTGAATTTAACCTAATTTAAATATTGTATTAAGTATGTAGAAATTGATAGTTTAACGTACAGTGAAATAGTCAAAGTTTATTAGGTCAATAATTTTTGAATTACATCTAAAGCCGAAATTGCTTGATGAAACATTATTTTTTCGCGTTTTTTACGTATGAATATTCAACATCTAATAAAAAATATAAGTATCTTAATGATATGCTATTTTTTAAATTCCTTTAAAACTAACTTATTAGGAATTTTAATAAATCATATGTATTCAATTTTTAAATAATTTGACTAAACAAACTGGTTTATTTGTTTTTTTTTTTTCAGTAATTTCTAAAAATACTGAGAGTTTTTGATTTTTGACTTTTTAAAAATTCTATTAAGCCAAAAAGTGCTCCAAATTCAGATAAACTAGATTGCTATTACATAGTAGTAAAGGGTTGACTTTTTAAAATAGACATGGCTTTAGAAATGTCATCTTGGTAAATTTGAGTGTCAATTTAATCAGCATTAGTGTATTTGCCTATCAATAATTTTCGGGGTTATTCAATAATATAAATGATAGTTTATCCAGCTTACCGAGGTCACCAATTATTATGATGCGCATTGACGCATAAAATAAAGAAAACCAATTTGGTAAAAATAAAGATATATATATATATATTGGTTCACGTATACGAAATCACAAATACAACCTGTATAATAAACTTAATAAAATTAAAAACAAAATAATCAATATTACATTATAATGGAACATTAAATATTGTTCATATTGATTTCATAACATACAACATTGTATGCATGGATACTGAGTGTTTTATCGTTTTATTATTAAGGTTATATTTTAAATAGTCATTATAATTTATAGAATAACATAATATATTAGATTTCATCCATTTATTTTTTTGTCTTTTGAAAGTAAAAACATTGCAGTTATAATATTATATAATTACTATGTCCTTGAAATAATAAAATATATAAATATACCATACATAAAGGTACAAACATCAAAAAGAATAATCATGTAATGCCTGTACAGTATCAAAATCATCTTGTTTAAGATAACAATATAATATTGTATAAGTATTTTTTACTCATACCAATGATGGACAGAAGACCAATTATCAGATATATGAAGTTATTATTTCATTCATATTAACTAACTCATCTATATTTTAAACTCCATAATTTTATAATTTTACAATAGTTTATCTATAATATATTGTAAAATAATTTATTTGAATTATATTAATTATAAATATCAACATTATGAAAACAAAAACTTAATATACTATGGACTTAAATAATGCATAAATTAAATATTAAACATTTTTATTTATAAATCAAAATCACTATTTCTCAAAATACTCCAAACTGTAAAATAATAAGTTATGAATACAAAGAAATTATTTAAGGGCATTATAACTTTAGAAATACTGTTTGTTTTGATATTTTAATTATGTATTACTTATATAACGTCAATATATAGCATAATTGGCATTTGATAAAAATATCGCATTTTTTACATAATTTTACAAGAATTCGAAAAAGGTCCACTGTTTATATACAATTTCATTCTAAATTATATAATATGATAGTCATGATACTAATTTTAAATGAAATTAAAATCACTGAATATTTTTTAAATCTAAAAAATCAATATTTTTAAAATTAATATTTATAAGTTATTATTTAGTAATAATAACTAAAAAATACAATAAATGAAATGTCGTTGCATACTATTACAAGTACCTATACGCGGCATATGACATTATATAGTTAATGCAATAATATATGATGATTGATGGTATATTGGCATGTTTTTATTTATAATTATGTGATTGAAGTTAATTTTCGGGTATCAAAGTTTGGTTTATACAAAATATTCCTTAAATTCAAATTCTGTTTTTGAACACATTTTGTCGATTTTGATTTTAACGATATTTTATTTTTACTGGAATTAGATGGATAGATGTGGTCGAGAAAGATCTAAAAAGGATAGGAATTGATGATTGGAGAAATAATGTATATGATCGAGAGAAGTGGCGTGAAGTAGTGATGGCGGCAAAATCTCTTGTAGAGTAGATAAAGCCAGAAGACGAAGAAGAAAGAATTTATATATTTTTATAAAAATCAATGAATTTGGTCTAGTACATATAGAGTATGGCTTATTATTACTTAATTATAATAAAATGGACAATATGTTATATTGTACTTAAATCACGTACAAAAAATGAATTTAAATAGAAACAATCTACTAGACTGCACGAATACTCGTATAGATATATTATATCTTTGTATAATTTACTTAAATTAATACCAGTAATTTATTTTTCTAATTGTATTATAGTGAGTTGGACTAATTTTTGGTGGAAAAAAAATACTTTATTATAATCTACTTATTTCTATGTATTATTTTTTTATAATTTTACCATAGGTATTATATTTTAGATTTACCGTCGAACAATGTGAATAAGAGCTAATATTAAAAGAGCTTAAAATTAATCTAAATATTTTTAAACTTTAATTGTGTACACTAAAATATTTAATAATAATATACTTAGTAACGAAAAGTACTTGCGTTTATTTTTAGAATTATAATAAAATAAATAAAATTGTTAAATTTTGCTTAAATATCTAATTTTAATTTGAAGCACCTATAAAAAATGTGTACATTTATATTATTAATAATATCCAATTTTCGTAATTAAAAAAAAAATATATATAAGGAATTTTATTTTAAATTTTCAAACTTTTTTTGCCAAAAAAACTTAAAAAAAGAAAATTTCCAATTTCTATAATAAAAATTACAAGAGCTAAAATACATTAGAAATAAAAAGTATAAAAAATTAAAATATGAATATTTGGAAAAAATTATGTCTATCAGTTAGTGTTGTATATCAATTACAATAAAAAAACAAAATCGATTTTGTCAAAAACTGATATTTTGTAAAAATTTACGTTCCCCCTACATTTATTTTGTTATTCCTGATAATTTTGGTAAGTACTAGAAATATTTTATTTTTGACTTCTTATCCAACTAGTTTTTTTTTAAAGAGATAAAACAGTTACAACAAAAAACAAAATAAACATATTACATTAAAACAAATATGTATTCACCATTTTGCTCTGGATCATAAATTAGTAGGTTAAAAATACGAGTATAACAAATAACCAAAATTTAAAACTATAATTTATTTTAACTTAAATTTACATATTACTATAGCGAAAATTCAGGAATTATTTAGTACATCTAACGATCTTTCTATATTATTTATCTATTTATTTTTATAAAATTATATCGAAGCATATTCAAATAAAAAATTAAAACTTATTTTTTACATATATAATTTATTATCAAATCAATAATTAATTGTGTAATGCTCATAAACATATTGAAAATAATATCAAACAGAAAATGACCAACGTAATATAATAATTTTTTTTTAGTATGTATACGATATACATAATATATTATACTACGCTTGAATACCAGAGTCTATATTGATATTCTATAAAATGTACTATATAGTTTAAGTTGAAAAAGAAACATTAAACATAATAAAAAAATGAATAATTCGTAAAAAGGGTCAAATTGTCTTTCAGTAACAGGAAAACTCTTTAAAAGCTATTCATTGGTCATCACCAATAATATTTAACGATATATTCTGTACCATATAGATATGTATAGCAACCATAAGTGTACAAAAATTCTTTGTTGTTCAGCAGTGACACTATACTCAAAATATACATAAATATTAATAAAGCGTCTCTGAATAGTATAATAATATCACCATAAACGGACAGACTGGTTTACACTCTTAAGTTGATTAACAGGAGAAAAAAAAATACATCTTAGTATATAACTATAATAACAGGCTCGGTCGACATCCGGGTGTAGATATACGTGAATACGCGATAGTGTTATAACAGAATGGGTGCGTAGGATTCTGTTTACATATATATATATTAAATAGTAAAATAAAGCAAAAAGCAATGAAATTACTATCATAATATAAATTAATATTTTTATATCAGTACTAAGACTGTAATGGTCAGCTGTGATATTAAGGCTGATCGATTCATTAGTTTTGGGGGTCTAATGAAGAGAAGGTAAATTTTACAAATATTTTAGGTCTTATAAGGTAATATATATTATCATGCAATACTAAAAGATGAATTAATGAATTATCCTCATATAATATATAGATATTTGTTTATCTTTTTTATAAATGTTAAGTATTAAATATATTAAAATATTTATGTATGTGTGTATGGTTTTGTGATTGTGAGATAATAATTTATTAACAAATTTACTTAAAATACAATTAGATACTCGTAATTATTGTAAATAAGAATTTTTCAAAAAAAAATTTGTTATTTTTGCAATATTTCGTTTTAATATACCTACCAATACAGTTATAACTTTTTTGTTGAATTAAATTTTAAATCTTAGAATTCTTACTTTTAATATATTATGCTATTGAAATATAATATTTTTATTCGCGTGTTTTTCATTTGGCTCGTAAAATTTTATATTAATATAATATGTTATATGACTTTATAAAATCGAAACATTTTTAATATTTTAATGTATAATCCAAAGCTTGAAATCAAGCCAATTTTAGAACACTTAATTTAAAGTTCTAATTATTTTATAAGTAAAAAACGTAATGCATAATTTCATATTTTCATAATATTACAGGATTTTTAATATTTCCAATTTGATTCAATATTTAGTAATAAATAATAAGCACCTAGTAATATTATAATTTAAATATTCATATAATATATCGAAATATGTATATATATACATTTAAATATTTAAATTTTGAAAATATAATTTAAACTTATAAATTAAAATATAATTTTATTAAAATTGTTTTAAGAAGCTATCATAATAATAAGATATAAATTATGGCGTAGAAACCTTCTTGGAAACTCTCGAAGACACTTTAAAATTTACGCTGAATTAAATATTTTCTACTAGTGGGTGGTTCAAATTAAATCCCAATACATACAGACTATAATGTACCATGACGACTTGACATATTTAAATGTAATTTTAATGTGAATCAGTCAGATATTTCTTGAAACACTATAATAACTTAAAAACCGTTTCTAATGCGGCCTGGTACAACTCTAAATTAAAATTACAGTAAAACGGTATACAATATTAAATCTCTATGAAACAATTACCTATTATAAATATTCAGTCTTTAGATAATTATACGTAATATTAGATAGACTGTAGTTTGATAAAATATAACATAGAAAATATATCATCTATGTGTGTCAAACACATTAAACAAAAACAATAATAACGAAAAAAAGCACTTTCAGCTTCTTTCTTATTCCATTCTAAAACGAACTGTAGGAACTGAGCACAGACGTGGACCAATTTAATAAACGTTAAAAAAAACGTATAACACTACAATCAAATTATTGTGATCTAGTGGTGTCACAGTAGTATAATAAAGATGCAGATATATGAGATATATTTTTTTGTAATTGCGGTGCGACGCAACTTACGTGAACTATATATGACTATATAATATGAATAAAATACAAAGCGATATAAATGCACGATAGTTATACTATAAATATTGTTATTGGACGCGTCATTATTTTATTGCAATTTTTCTTGAATTCCTCAAACCTGTACAATAATATAATATAAATTATAAATACATTATACTTAATAGCGACAAATTAGAAAAAAGTGCCAGCTAGGTACATAAATTTATAAAAATTCTTATAAGGACCTTATAATGTAAATACATTAGGTGAATTTGTTTATTCTACCTTGACCTTACACCCGGTTTTCTGGCGCGTTATTTCGGTAAAGAGGTGATTACTAGTGCGCAACACACAATGTATCTATTCTGTTACAACATTATAACATAGACAATTATACTTATTGACTCACGTTGAGGGTTAGTTATGGATCGGAATTCCATCAAAATGCATACATTACACATATTTACTTACAGTAGGTTTGTATTAATATAGATACATTGTAAATACGTATGTCGTACAATGGTTACCGCTCACCACAAGTATACCGTAAATTTAATCGATTAAACTTGCCAATTTCGTAGTACTTAACTTTTTAGAACCTCACTATAGATTAATTAATGACTTCACTATGAAATTCATGGAATAACGCGTCCGGAAAGTTATTACCTAAATATTTACCGATGGATTCTAGAGAAGTTCTAACTCCACACGATAATCACGAGGTGTTGTTTTCGATTTTTTCGATCTGTAGATATACTAAAATTCAGTATTATGGAAATGGGATAATGAAATTCGACCACAAATCTCAAATCATAACTAATCATTTTTGCGTCACCGATCGCAGGCCTATGATATATTATTGGTCAACGAGTCTCCATCCAGGGACAGTCCAGAAATTTATCAATGGTAGGGTGGGGGGTTAATAAATCGTCATGTCGAACCCCGATTGACAGTTTATCGTGATTCTTTTGGGTATTGGGTAACCTAAACTAAGCTCAAGGGGGAGGGGGTATCTACCCTATTCCCCCTCCCTTTGATCCGCCACTGACAACATCATTTTCGGGCCGATGACGACTGACATTGCATTACCCGTAAATTATACGCGCCACCTTAACATCATTGTGGAACCGTGTGATGCGTTGTACGTGATTTTTTGTACATCACTATTATAATATCATACCCAATGTGAAATTTAACATTAGTAGTGTGGCAGGTGGCAGGTGCATCGTTTTCGGTTCGTTCGCGAGTCGGAAAAAACAAAACGAAATCACGGAAGTCTCGAAAACGCATAAAAACGGTGGTTATCGAAGCCAACAACTCGCCTCGCGGCGGCGGCGACCGGGTCGGTTGGGTCCGGCGGCGGACAGATGGCGGAGCGCTGCACCGTCGCGATGTAGAAACGCGTATACATTAGATCCGGACGACGGCGGCTGCGCACCTGCGCACGCTCGGCAAACCGCCACCACCGCCGCTACCTCCACCACCGCCACCGCCACCGTCACCACCACCGCCTCTCTACACGTCCCGGGCCCATCTCGGTCGCGTCGAACACGACATTCTTGCGACGAGCCAGCGACACATCGGTCGTTCCCCGCGCGTTCGCGCATTTAGTCCACCACCTAGCAGCATATATTATATACATACATAGGTACATTTATATATTATATGGATAATAGTCCTTTACGGCACACGCACACAGTCACTAGAGCGCACGCGCGCGCACGCATACTATACGACCTCCGACTGCAGAGACCGGGTGTAGTGGGCACTATACGTACCGTACCTCGTCGCCGTCAGTAGTATTCGGACGGCCGTTCGGTTCGTGAACACTCATAACATAGTATTTGTAACAATACAGCACAATCGCGCCCGCCGGTTCGTCTCCGCCACCGCGTTTCGCATCGATTTCGTTTCGGTCCGTTCCATTTGCAGCTCTTTTATTTTTCTCCGCCAACTAACGGCCGCGCGCACCCGTCGGGTTCCGTCCGTCCGAGTGCTTTCGGACGCGCGCTGCAATAACGACGTCGACCACCACTGCAACCATGCGGGCCGTCGTCCTGTGCGCAGCCCTGTTCGTCGCGCCGCTGTACGCCCTAACGCTCAAGGTAAGTGCACCGTCACCACATATTTTCTTTAACAAAGGCTGTACCAGCTGTGCGTGGAATGACTGGAATGTATGTCAAACTACGTCTGTTGCGACATCCAGTGTTTGTTTGGTCATCACGATGGCCATTGGCCGTGTCCGGTTTAAAAATCGACCCGTCGACGTCGCGCGTCGATCGGCGTGATCGACTTGGCTACTGTCGATGAGATTTAGTGATGTAACGGTTTGGGATGTACTTAATCTTTGCGTCATATGAATTTTTGTTTTGTGTTTAAATTATTGTATAGATAAATAGATAGATATATGTATATATATTTCATATATTTGTGATGTTTTATTGTTAAAACAAGTATTATTATGTGTATAATTGCACATCATGTAAATCATTCATTGCAAAACCATATTTATTTTGTGAGTAATGAGTACTATAAATATCAAAATTGATCGAGGAGCTCACTTATAGGTAACCCTCTTAAATTAGAAACAAAAAATTATAGTAGAATAAACCTTGATTTTTTTTAAGTGTTAGTTACTCCTGAAATGACTTGTTTATCTACTCCTGGTTTAATATCATGGATATTTGTATTTCGTTCACTGTATTTACAGTGGACCACAACTATGACAACGACAATCGGATGATTTTTTTTAGAAAAACAAAAAATAATCAGGGAAACCGTTATTGGTGGTTGTGTATATATGTATAATATTTATATTGAATGTTTTAGTAATTTCAATAATGTGCGTGAGTAGTAATTTTTTCTCGATGACCCATACACTAGATAAAACGGTCCACCGAGACGACCCTCGTAACGCAATTATAATGGTAGTATTATAATAGCCGATACGCGACCGCGACGATCACATCTCCGCAGGTAATCATAATGATTATTATTTGACCGCAAACCTTGTTTTTAATTTTTTGTTATACATGCGATTGAAATAGAAAAAAATCCACCGCCATTGTAATTTATTGTTATATTATCTTTTAATAGCCGCATTTGCATAATGTCGAATTAAATGGAAATAGATTACAAAATACAGCCTCCGTAAAGATATTTTACCTGGCGAAAACAAAGAGTTTTTTCTTACACTGAATTACCTATGTTTCTTTTCCTATGTATAACATAACTGGTGTATATTTTTACAATAAGTTAAATACCATTGTAGTACTGTACTGTCTAGTGGCTATACACAACGGTCATGTTATTAATGTATGTCAAACGAACGTTGTGAATAATATATTAGTATATTACACACAAAACCGGTTAGTATGCGTTTGTTCTTTTTTCCATCTGTTCATCATGAATCTCATTGCGATGACTAGCCAAAATACAACCAACTGCAATAATAATTATTAGTGTACAGGAAAATCACATGTTCGTAATAATTAAGTTGCAGCCGCGAGGAAGTTATTTGTCGTTTTGGAACGCATGAAAAATCAGTCTGTTTTGACTTCTCGTTATAATAATAATAATATATTATAGACAATTTACATCGTCCACCTGCCGGTTTTATCGTACTGGTTACTTAAGACATTTCGTGATTTTTAGTGTAACACATGCATGATCTATTGAGTGGTCAACAACAATTTAATTTTAAAATATATTTATTTTGTATAAAAACACACTATACTAGTTATATTCTTAACTGAATTTGCCATTACATACCTGCTCAGTGCTCGAGGTCGATCTTCATACCAGAGGATACGCCAAATGACTAAAATTTCCAAGTATTTCAAAATTAGACATCCGCATACAGACTGTGATAGGGTTGACGTATTTCATCTTTTTATTTTCATCTCATAAATGTATCCGTACAAAACAATATATGTGCAAGCGTCTGTGTAGGTAATCAACTATTGAATAGAAACTATATGTATAACATTATTGTATGAAGTTCCTTTTTATTTTTTCCTTGATGCATGTTGCGGAGATTAAGAATTCCCCGATGTAATTCCTTCAAGTTTCAACTATGCCCGAGAGAACGCTTCATTACTTACGGAGAGAAGTTTATCGAGTCACTGCCGAGATTAATATTTTTCGTTTCCACAAAAAACCACGTCAACGATCTGTATCTTTAAGTACACCGATAGTTTTCTATACATATATATTATATAATATCGTATGAGAAGTATAATTCAGGAAATTTAGAAAAAAAATTGTTCATTTTGATACTACTGTGGACAGTATATCGATGATTTCAATTTCAAACTTTATTATTATACAACATAGCGTTTTAAGTTACAAATCACGTATGGACAAGAAATCTATCGAGATATATATTATTATCTTATGAGGTTTGAATGGTATATAACTTTTGTATTTTATCGTCGACTTAGATGAGCTTTTTACAGATACGATATCCAAAATAACTACATTCATTTTCGCAAACGAATTCGTTCAATGACACGAAAAATAATATCTAGAATTGCTACTGGTGCATTAGATCTGATTTAACACGTGTGTTCAATTAATAATAATAATTATGTTACTAGCGGAGATGGCGGGGAGCATACGAGTATACTTTGGCGCGAAAGGTTAACTCTTCTTCGGCTGCAAGCAGTATTGGTCAGTGTAGATAATGATTGGCGACGGGGGGGTAAATCGTGACTGTTATAGGTAAATTGATGTATATGTGTATGTCAGTCATGCATGTATGAGCGAGGGTGAATAAAACGTTTAATGCAAAAGGAGAAGAATGAGACGCGTCGCCCGCGCCAAGACGACAACGTCCCTTTTCCGTCGTCGTCATCGTCGTCGACGTCGTAACCTGAGGGGCTCGATTATTAAATTTCACCCGGCAGCAAAACACTGTCGGCAGTGGTGGTGGTGGCAATAGCCTGACGAGCGGGGGTTGTTTTCCACATGTGCCTGCGGAGAGCGCGCGGGACAATCAATATTTCCCGACGTTGCCGTGGCAAGCACCCCTAGCCCCAACCACCACCCACCGAACACCCGCGCAGCACCCCTTGTCTCGCAGTGTATAAGCACTGAGGAGGGATGGTGCCTAACGTCTTGACGCGCGTGGACTGCAACCGCAGGGTAATTACAGAAAGCCTTGGCGACGGTTTTTTTTTTCTATTCTCTACGCTTTCTTCATTCTTTACATTTTTTCTTCACTGCTCACACAATCTTTCTCTTGGTTTTCTCATTTCTCCACAAGCCTTTTCACTATTACATACACACCCAAATGGCATAATACGAGTTTATAATACATTATTTAATTATTTAGTAGCTTAGGATCTATCAGGTTCATACTAAAACTTGATATTAATAATATTAATAGTAAAGAGTATTATCAACAAAATTTATATTATTTATTGATAACTCTTTAAAATAACAGGTTGAGCATTATTCAATGTAACAATTATAAAATAACAAATACAATTACAATAATCCTTTTTTTTAATCACTCTTCATTTAGTATTTTCCGTCTGGCTCTTTTGTATGCATCAGCTTATTTAATGTGTAGTTTATTTATGTAGTATATATAGTTGTTCAGTGACCACAATGATTATAACAACAACAGTTTTCCTTTACACATTTTAAATACCTTCTTGGCTCACGTTGTAAATTGAAATTCTTTAACGGAATTGATTCATTAGTAGATGTGAAACTAACTATACTATAGCTAAGATATAAGTTTAATTATCGGATTTACGACTATTGATCACGGTTTCATCTGGTGTTGTTATCAAACGATCTTGTTGTTTCATTATTAAACCATATTACATTATATTATCATACCTATCGTGCCACTAATTTACGTATGTAACTTTTGATGACGATTTATTTTAATACTTAAACAAATTCAATTACTCCAAAATTTAACAGACCAATAACTAATAGAAAGCTTACAAGATGCTTTTTTATTTTATCATACATAAGATATAATTATGTATCCTTTAAAATTAAAAATCAAAATTCATAGGTTACTTGCATTTCGTTTCTGTATAATTATTCATGTGTAAAACATTATAGTTTTTGTTTTATGTATTGATTTTTTGCTTTTTTAGTCAGCATCCAGAATGTTTATTATATAACCTCTACTTTCGGTAATAATGATGAATACCTTCTCTGTTGTTTTGTATTGGTATTATTTGTTAGAATTTTTTCACAGTAACACGTAGCTTTTTGATGATGTCATTCATAGTAATTAATCCACATTTCCGTGGCTTAGAATCTAAATTGGAAAAGGTTCAAAGTAATTTTTCCAATCTTGTTTTCTTGAAATTTAGTTTACACTCCTAGAAATGTAAATTCGTTCATCAACATAACTTTTTAAGCTTTTTTTTTTCTTCATAAATACATTCTTTTATTTTAAATATTTAGTTTTAATACTCATGATGAAATAAGTATGATGTAAAGTTAAGCTACCTTAAAAGATGGGTTATTTATTACTTTATAAGCTTAGACTGGCTTTGTTTCATACCTCTAATCAGTAAAGTATAATATTTTTTCAAATTAATTTTTTGACTTGTTTACATATTTTGTTTTTAGTTATTTGATAAATGATAAATGATATTAATAAACATACTTCATTGTTTGTCTTCCTAGAAAAATAATAAGCAGAATATTCATATTTAGTTATTATATCGCGTCCACTGAATCGCCGCAACATCTACATCATGATAATTAAGTCAAATAAAATAATATGTACATTGTATATAATATGTGTATTTTACATAATACTTACTTATTTACACAAAAATTATGTATGTTTATTGTATGAATATTAAAATATACTTTATTTAACTCTTGTAAATCAAAGCCTATTTACTTAGTATAATATATTTCAATATAATACGATATATGTATATAAGTATATTTAAAATCAGTTAGATTGTTATAAACCGATTTTGGAAAATGTTTTCAATTTATTGAGTAATTGTAAAATCAATTTCAAATAATGTATTATAATTATGTTTAAAAATCATTACTAAAATTAAATTTATAAAAAAGTTTATTTTGCCGTGTAATAGATCGTCTATAGCATGCTTCATTATTGATTAGATCTTATTAAATATAAAAAAATTACGTTTACCAATTATATAGATCAATCTGATTATAAAAACACACATTAAGTTGAAAATTGAAACAAAATGTACGCTCCTGAACATAATCATAAATAAATATATTTTATTTTAAAAAAACGTACATAAAAATCCGCTCAAAATCTAAAAAAAAATATGAACTATATAAAATCTAGATATGTAAAAAATGTTTGAAATAATTAACAAAAATAAATAATAATATTTATACTATATTTTATTCAGTAATTAGTTTATTTTACACGATTTGCAACGATATTTTACTTTTTTTTTTATATAATATATTTGACTAATCTTTGTTAATAGTACTAATTATTTAAAAAGTTTAAAAAATTACACAATATTTGTGTAAATAAAATTTAATAGATGAATTTGATTTCATACATTTTTTATGAACAACATTTAATTTTTAAATATAAACCATTTACTAGTCATTGTTGTATAATTCTTTTTATATTATTTAGTTTTTGTAATAGATTACATTTTAATCTACATAAATCATTCAAAGTCTTTAAGAGTATTATTTGATTACACTTTACATTGTACATATTAATATGAGATCAATACGAATAACAGCCTTTGATTTTAAGCACTTACAACCCATTAGTGACATAGCATCATCAATTCATAAATATTTAAAAATAAAAATCGTTGGAAAAAGTAGAAAGGAAAAAAAAAGTCGTTAAAAATTATCGAATTACCATCTGCTAGTCTCGCGAGAGTGCGTTACGGTATATACTATGTATGCAATATTTATGAAAGCTTTTTTTCAAACATCGTTAGGTAGATAATAACTGTAACTGTTATAATATTTGACGTTTTAGACGATTATAATAATTATTTATGTTTATATTATAAACGCCATGTATTAATGAATGGTGACAATAAAGTTAATGGTGGCGAATATAGAATAGGGGTCCTGATTGAGCGCTTAGCTAATGATTCCGAGAGCTTTGAATATTCTCTATCTTGAGAATTGACAGAATTCAGTAAAAATATGTTTAATGGCCATACAAATAACCTAACAGGTGTATATTGCGGCATTCTCTATAGCTATTTATAAAGTTCACAATACTCGAGTGTAATACATTTTCTAAGTTTTGTTTTGATTACATCAAACTTTTATGATAGTTCAAGAGAGAAGAACCAATTATTAATATTTTATTTTATGAAATGAAATGAAGTGAAGCACCTACATACTACATAGTACAACTCAAAAAGAAAGTGAGAACATATTTAAAACCATGCGTTAAAAAGAAATTGTGTATCAATATTTGATACAGACACGGACTGACAATAAAAAATATTCGATAAAGAAGTAAGAACTACGAGAAATTATGGAACCAGTGACCATAGTTTTATTTAAGGACATAATTATAGTATGTCCATAATCTCCAATTTTCAGAATACGTTTTGAAAAAAATAAGTTAAAATAGAGAACGATTTATGATGGAATATAGGGAGGCACTTGGAAAAATACGTGCTAGAAGACCCAGGATGATCTAGATTGTTGGTGAATAAAATATTATAAACGTCGGAAGTAGATAACTGGAAGAATATAATATATATAAGAAAAATAAATAAACGAAAATATTGTTATCATATTATACAATATATGGTTTGGATCATTTCAATAAATTAGTATATCTACACTATCTACAGTATAATGTATAATGTGTAGATATACAATTTTGTAAATATGTACGTATAATTATAACTTAAATACCGGTAGCCAAACATACAAACTCGTTGGCTAGGCCTCAAAAAACCATCATCGTGATTATATAATTTTCATTTGCGGGAATCCCACCGCATTATAGTCGGCCATCACCGTGCAAAAGACGGACCACCGGACTGTACGGACCCTCGTCCGAAAAAGTTTATGCAGTCAGCGATCGCGCATATTCAACCGTGGTGGTGGTTATAGTGAGATGAATGGGAACTAGTTGATGAAACATATAACGATAATTATATATAATATTTTACGATAATATACATGCATTGAATACACATACACACGAGTGGATTTATGTACACATTTGCCGGACGTCCACATTATGGCGGTATAGACGGTAGCTGCAGTATATATATCAGGAAGTATACGCACGCCGGCGGTAGTCCATTTATTGATTTCCAGCGCCCGTTTCCTGTGCGTGTGTGTTTGTACTATTTTTTTCCCCATTGTTTTATTTTAGTTATTTTTATACTTTTTTTTTTTGTTCGCATAACAGCACACATACATACACAATGAAAACGATTTTTTTTTCGAACCATTCGCCGCTGGTAGATGAACGAAGTTTAATTTCCACGTCGAAAATCGTATACATGTATACTATAGGATACGATACGACACGATACGATACGCTCGCCATGCATATACGTCGACGACAATGAGGGAGCGGAATGGAACGGCACTGGGCGGTGGCGGTACTGTGCCAGAGTCACGTTTCCACGTTCGTGTGTAACACACAAATTAGATTCGACTTTCAGTGGCTTCCGCCCGCGCGCGCGACTTACTCGAGCGGCGAGAAGAACGGCGATGACTGCATTATTATTGTACGCACAACGTAGGTTTTAATACGCTATAATGTATATAGTTTGTGCGTCTATACCTATGGTACGTATATATAAGTATATGTATATGTATATGCATCCACACGTGTCATTACAAATATATACGGCAGTAGATATAATGATTATATAAAATTATATGTAATGTTTTTTATAATACCTGTGGTTACACTGTCGACAGTTCGACCGCCGAAAATTATATTGGAAGAATATTCAAACACATTATATTCGTTTTATTAGTGGCTACCTACAATAAATTATGATAAACTTTGAAATATGATAAAGCACCTGCTTGATGGTTTTTGATTTGTTTTACTTTTAACTATTTATTAGAGTAGAAAAATAACGATATACAGTATAGTGACGTATGGACTTGAAGGTCGACTTTTAGACGATTTAAAGAAAAACATACTTGCAGGATTGATAATATGGAATAAACGACATGAACTAAAGAGTCATATTGATTAACTTCTTTGTTTTATATTGTACGATATAATGTGTGTGTGTGTGTGTTGATGTTGCTTAGATAACGGGTATTATACGACAATTTCGTAGTTGGATCGATTTTTACAGCTGAAATAGATAGGTGTTATTATTCTTCTACAGAGTTGGTTGTTAGGATGTAAACATCATGTACATACATTTTTCTTAATTACGGTATTCTGAACAAACTTAACGCTCGGTAGCAGGTCGATCGACCCGATTAACTACACATAGTTTATTCTCGTTCATAATACATATTCCAATAGTTTTCCAGTATATATAATAAATTATGTAGATACCTTAATATGTATTTTCTTACCAGCATAGTTTGAAACAATGTAGGTTGTTTTTTATTATGTCAGCTTTTAATAGAAAATACGAATATTAACACTGAAAATTATATGAAAAAGTAATTTACAGATTCATGCTATAATTATTATATTTAATTTTCACACTTGTATTAAGCCTAATAATGTATTATTATTTTTCTTAGAATATAAAAAATTAATTTACAATAGTTAATTTATAAATATATAATAGATAACTAATAAATGTAAAATAAACTTATCATATTAGATTTTAAGAAATATATTTAATTTCATGTATAAATTATAAAAATTATTGTGTTAGAAAAAAATCTCAGTATATTAGGTATTGTGTTATACGATTTTTGTTTTTAGGATTTTTAAATCAACGTAAACAATTAATTTTCAATAATAATAAACGGTTGGTAACTTACATTACAAGTTTGTTATTATTCAGAGAAAAAATGTTTTTTTTGATTTATTATTATTAAAATGTTTTAGCACATTAGGTGCTATTAGAGAAAAAAATAAAATTAATTAAATATCTTTAATACCAATGATACTATTGGAGTTAATTCAGTTTAGAAATTGTTTTTTGTTAAACAATCTATTATGACCCTACTATAAATTATTTAGTTTCTATTAACCTTTATATAAAATAATTAATTATTATAATAGCTAAAAACTGAAAGTTATTTAGTTTTAGCTAGTAAAGTATTTACATTTTAATAAAAAAGATTACGATATAACTGATATAATAACATTATAAGTAACAATCGAAATTTTCAAAGATAAACATTTTATTTCTGAAAGTGCTTATTTTATCTATTGTAAC
The DNA here is from genome assembly GCF_002803265.2 of Melanaphis sacchari. Lineage (NCBI taxonomy): Eukaryota > Metazoa > Arthropoda > Insecta > Hemiptera > Aphididae > Melanaphis > Melanaphis sacchari. The sequence goes on along the minus strand of NW_020270366.1, from coordinate 7,821,944 downwards.
GTAAATTCAGGAGTTTTTTTCGTCGTTTATTATTTACTATGTTAATAATTCACAGTATCAAATGAGGAGCGAAAGACAGATTAATAATAATATAATATTTTAATCATCTCGTGTCGAGAACTTGCCCGCTTTTATAATATGCTCAGTTACAAGATAAATATAAGTACATAGGTACGTCAAAAGCTTCCATGCCTTTTGATTTTGATGTAGAGAACAGCATTAAAATAATAACAAAATGTTTTTATTCCATCAGTATATTATCGCGTCGCTGCACTTATTTACGAGCACATTTTTAATCGGACATCTGATATAGTATTAATATATGCATAATATATTATATAGTTCTATATTGTAAATATAATAATACATGGCGTAAAAATATTATTCACAGTTCAACACCATCCGTATTCATATAAAATATACGTATTATGATATTATAAGAGCTGGTTTTAGCTGGTTTGAAATATCACGCTTTATGTTTGCTACAATATATAAAATATAATATCAAAAGTCAAATACATATTTTTATATTTATATATATAAAGCTACTAGTCCGCTCTAACATTTATCCCACGGGATCATCATCAATGATGCTTTGTCTACACACGCGGTCGCCGCTGTAATCGGGGACTTATTTTTCATGTTCGTTTTCACTTTTTCGGTTTACCTTTGTCCTCCAACTCATTTTTTTTGTTTTGACATCGTTCAGGGATTAGTCTAATCAGATTATTACATCGTATAATCTATGTATTTCCCCGGTTTTTTTTTTTTATTATTCGTTTATGTAACTCAAAAGTTGATTAAATTGTCGGAGTAGCTCGCTACTAAACCTAATTATATTAATTCACAACACCGTATGTTTAGCCTTAGAATACCAGAGGATTTTAATACAGTACTTTTATCATTAATATGAGCTTTAATTTTAAATCAACAATAGTATAAATCCTACTTCTACTTATACAATAGGTATACATGGCAAAGAACAAAGAAAATAATGTGATGCAATATGCGATTTTCGTTATTTCAACCCCTTAACATTTTTATTAATTATTATTATATCAATAGTAAAATATAAGTACGTTAATCTAGAAAGATAGACATAACATAATTGAATAAAAGTTTTAAAGAATAACTTACTAATAAAATATCATAAATATATTACGTATAATTTATATTTTTTTATATTATATTGATTATATTTCTTTAAATATTTAAGTAAACTTAAAAATTCCAAAAATCAGAATTTTAATAAATGAATATAATCGAAGAAAAATAGAGGCGAGCATGTTCCGTGATCACCTGTACAGTTATAAGTTATAACAATAATAATAAAATGTGTTATATACGATATCTATAGAATCTGAATTAAATCGTGTGTTACTCAACAGTCTCGTTGGATATGAACGAAATAGAGACAGCTTGTATGATATGATATTATTATGAGTGTTATCATTTTATTGTTTAAACGACTACTTCTTGATAACTTTATATCGTGATCCGACAAGCCAGTACGGTATTCCCCGGTGTCCTATTCAGAAGTACCGTCTACTTTAATCAAAAGTCTGTACAAAACAGAAGGCGTCAGTGAATTATTACGTGCGGTTAAACAGCAGAATAGCAAACATTTACCACGCAGAATTTCAGAAAAACTAACACGAGCTACTACACAACAACGATTACCTACCTACATATATATATATATATATATATATATATTAAATGTGTAATAATATAGCTAGCGCGCTTGACTTACCCAGAGCCCGGAGTGACACAGATGAGAGAATAATCGAGGAAAGCTAGTGGAAGAGACAAAATATGTACCTGCAAAATCTCGATTTGGAACTTAAGAAAAAATTATTAAGAAAAAATTGCACACACTATGACCGATATGAATACGTAAGATTTTATGTTGAATACATATTTTTATGGATACGTAACATAAAAATAAAAAATAATAATTAACACAACTTTTGCACATATTACATTTACATTATTATTAAAACATGACTTAGATATTATTAATATTAATATATTTATATGCCAAATCAAACAAAAGAATATAATTAATAAAATTTAGAACATGAATAATTTATTGTCTTACAAAAATGTTTCATTTAATTCACTTATTTATTATTATACACTTTAAAATACGTTATTAGCTGTCATTAAATTGTATTAAATACATATTAATTATTAAGTATAAATCGTTTGCTAAATACAACATGTTATACACATTCTTAGTAAAATTCGATATAAGTAAAATAAAAATAAATAATATAATTTATATTTGAATTCGACATGATAGCATACAAGCAGATTATTATACAAAAAATTTAGAACCACAACTATGTACCAAGTCTAATTTGATTGGATTTTATTTACGCACTTAACAAAAATGATAGAAGAATAAAATATTTAAAAATCAATTATTATACTTTTATATTAAAAAAACGCATGTGTAGTAAATATTATAAAAATTATCTTCGAATAATTTCTTTTATCAATATAGCCAACAACTTCATATTGAAAAAAAACGAAACCCGAAATGCGTGTGTAAATAATAAACAATAATATACGTCACAGTTTATCTGTAGTATTATAGTAAAAGGCAATAAAAAAATATTTAAGATTATTTGACTGAATATCTCTTAAGTAGGTACTATAAAAATTACAACAACAAAAAATGTTCTTGCCAATAACCCATTCTTATTTTTGTCCGAATAATATATTTTTTAACTAACTTCTCAAAATATAATTGACATTGTTTTACTAACTGATTCTGCTGCACCGTAGATTAGATGTAAATGTCATTATATCGAGTTTTTTTTCGATTAACCGATTTAACTAATGAATCGACAGTTGTATATATAGTGACCTGCTTACTACGTCCTATTATCGTAAATTTTTCATATTGAAATACATTTTGTGATTATATACATGAAATAATGGAACCGATATGTGAGTATTAACGCTGCGCTAGACACCTTATAGTGAGCATTGAGAATATCTATACTGAGATCTATCATTGTATAATTAAACATTTTATCATAATCTAATATATTATATTAAGATTAAGATTATCAGAAGATTATAACGTTTATAGCTATTGTGATAATTTACTACAATTATCATCACTAAATTTGTTTAATATTATTTAATGATATACTAATTGGTTGGCAATCAAATTTCCTAATATAGCAATAAATAATATTTCGGCGTCTTAAAAATAACGTAAATAATATTATACTTTACACAGCCAAAATTGATTAACTAGTAATGTCATGTAATAAAATAAATGAAAAATAAAACGCTACGATTCGACGTCGACGCAGGTGTTTATTATAAAGTGAAACGATCTAAATATTATAAAATAAACAATTCGTCACGTAATGACTATAAAATCTGTTTAATATAAACCTAATACAGTATAATGAGTAATGACCAATAATGAGTTATAAGCACAGATTGATACGGAAGATCGATAGCTAATATTACATTATAATATAATATATTTACCCGATAATAATTGTAATTATAAGGTATTGCGATCGATGTACAATAAACAATAATAATTTTATACATTACGGAAAACTTTGGCGGTAATTTTGATTTTCGTGCTTAACGTATGAATTATACGCAACTACATCGATCTGATGAATGACTAGGCGTATGTGTGTGTGAGTATATATTAATTATATACATAATTTCCTGTATAGAACGACAAAGTCTTGTAGTGAGAAGAGAAGAGCTACGTCCATAAAGACGACAACAGTAAATAATAATAATAATCGAATACTCCTCTGGTTTTAGTTTACTTTGATCCGTCATACCTTATTAAATTTAACCAATCGAGATTCTGCCAACGCTACCACAACCATCGGCCGATCAAAGAAAATCACGGTTAAACGCGTTCGTTGGATTCATACATATTATAATGAAAAGCGACTATGAGACGAATAAATTGGAGGAGACAAAAATTACAATAACATGAATTTGCGTTCAGCCTCCATGAAGAACTGTTCCTTGATGGCTTACTATGGTTATTATAATTCAATACAATGTAGCCCATTATAATACAATAATAAAATTATATGTTAATTACATTCTATATAAGTGAAGACCTGCATATCCGTCGACAGTCGTCAAATGAAGCGAATCAAATATAGCACAATTATTTTATTTTTTTCACAAAGAAGACGAATTTACCAGTTGTCTTTTATGATAAGCACTGTTATAGATTTTTACAATTGTTAAACAAAAATATCATAAGATTTTTTATAGAAACTGATTTATGGACTATTTTATTATAGTATATTAATATTTATGTGTTTATATGTTATTTCTTATTTTGCAATTTTCAAAATAGGATATTTCCACTTTTTTGGACTTTTGTACTATGTATATTATTATACAATTTCAACATAATCCTAATTCTAATAAATTTTGGGTGAAATATAGTTTCAGCTGTGTACTCAAAATATGTAAAACAAAGATCATTTCATATACTATTCTAATGTAAAATTAAATAGATACCAACCTAGAAGTGTAATGGACTGTGGACGTTAAATAAATCTAATCCTAATATATACCTACTCTTTTGGTTGCTTAATGCATTATACGCACTGAAGTGAGATCTCAGAACGTGGCTTTGCAATTTCCTGAAGTTAATCCTACCTTCCCCCCTGCTATTTTTGGTATATATATATAATATAATATGTCAAACATACAAATACACTCTGCAGTAGACCCGGTCTTAAACTACGAGAAAAATAAAAACGTACTAGATTTCATGATTTTCTTCCTTTTTACTCGTTCAAAAATGAAATTGGTCGAACAACCATGATCGTACATTTAGGATTTTTATATTATATAATATATAATAATGATACCTTATAAGTTCGTCATTTCCGTCAAACTCTCATGACTTTTGTTGCCATGGTTACTTACAATGGGCATTGCTGTTGATTTTTTTTCAATATTTATGCCCATATCCTTTACACAGATATCGTATATAATAATATAATTATTGATTAAGCTAATATTTCGCAAATTTATCTTAATAATATATTTCTATATTTTGCAAGTCAGTATATTATATAAGTATCTTATATTTTTTGCAAATATTTTAAGTGTTATTTTAACAAGTTTAGTGATATATTATTATTATTTTTTATATACTAATGATAGACTCATAAATTATACGCAGAAACTGGGAAAGTATATATTTATTTCATTGTAATATAAAATGTGATTTTTTTTTTTACCTACTTGTCGAATACGCTTTACAGGTATTTAACGTGTGGGTTATTGAAAACGTTGTTTCAAAGCATTATTTGTTTGTAGATTTTTCCCCATAGTCCATATTTTGCTTATTATACTGAAAGAACGGACGTTTTGCACGCACCATTAACCTTCGAAACCTTCTACCTTTCATATGCCATATAGGTTATAATTTCCTCCCTCACTCTGTCAATACAACTCTTCATCCCCCGCACCAAAATGCCGATAGACCAATCCTTTCATGGTCTGTTGCGTTTTAGATGCTCCAATTCGCACCGATCAATTCCGTGGAGGTCTCGTAGTATCTATAAACTCCAAAAGTGAAGTATAACTTGTATAATACTTAACGTGGTTCGTTTAATCATATTTTTATTTGTTTCTGTATTCATCTATTGAATAATTACCGAACATTGAATGTTTGACCTTATTTCGCGACATTGTTATTTGAAACTTTTTGTGATTTTTTTTCAAACTTAACAATATTAAAACCTTTTCTGAATTTGACCCACAGATAAGGTAGATCAGAATTATATATAAAGCTGCATAATACATTTCATATAGTAGCAACGGCAGACCTTTATAACATTGTTAGAATCTATCGAAGTGTATTAAGCAACAGCGAAACAGAAGATGAACTCATACCGCATCTATTCAAAGAATTTATCGAACGCGTGTTTTTCTTCGTCTCTCGATACATCTATTTGATTGGCTAAAAACTTTGCTAAAGGCTTGGCCTTTGAATGCTAGGCTTTACGTTCTCATACTCACGTATATAAATATATATATATATATGAAAAAGCGTACAGGTTTCCAATTTAGTAATACCATCTCTTGTTATTAAAAATCTGGTTAAAATCTAGGTGATGGATTATTGTAGGTGGTTTGTTTTATTAGACTTGTGTCCATAAAGTATAAACTATTAAAATTTTGTTTAATATGATTGTGGACGCAAGAAGAAATGTCCAATATTCATAAATATCACGTCGTGGTAATAAAACATTTCATTATAAAGGTAAACATATTCTTGTTTTCTGTAGTTAAAATTATAATAATATTATAATTACTATAATTACTGTAGTATTAATATCAACAACAACAATATGTACAAAATAAAATAAATACGTATAGTCGTAGAGGGTGCAGGCGGGGCTCATATATCTCATTGCGAGTGTTAAGAGACATGTGTGTGATGGACAAGAAATGACGTGTGCCGTATAGTATATGGGCGGGAGCGTAGTTATGTGGAATAAAGTACACGAAGAGACTTTCGGCAGACGCTGCTATTGTAGATAGTTTTAATTAAAACGGACCGAATGGGCCATTGTTTTACGTCATCATCGCATATTATACAAATACTATATATATTTATATTCTCTCTCTAACTATATCTGTCCTTTCTCGACGTGATGCTGCCGGACGTCTCGAATTAAACCAGCCCGCGGCCATTTTCATCTCTCTCTTATTCTGTAATGAAGATTTCTTCTACGTCCTCGGCATTCGTATTGTGTGCAAGCGCTAGTGTGTGATGATTTTAACACAATAACACGCAGATAACTAATGACTTGTCGTGCGCGCGCTCGCGTATATAATAGCAAGTCCGAATGTGAGTATCCATCTGTCATCAGTCCGTTGATTGCGTTCCCTCTCCTTCCGGTAATGTGCACACATATTATACACCCGCGTACACACACATGCACACACACGCAAGCGCGCGTGCGCTAAACTTACCTACGACGAATCTACCGCAAGAGCTATTAATTATTATATAGTATGACCGCTACCTATGTTATAGCTATTATTATTATATAATATGTATCTATACACTTTTAGCACCTTCTCTGCCACCGCACATTGTACTAATGTTGTATATATTATAATATTTTATCACGTTTTTGTTGGCAATCCTCTGAGACACACGCTTTTCGTCCCCTCCCCCCCAGGTTCCGAGCTTTACATCAAAACAGTCAGATGCGCCACATATGTCTGTTAGAAATAATAATAAATCCAACCAAATACAAGTAATATTATATTAAAGATGCCAAAAAAATGCATTCCAATTAAATGTATTTTCATAACAATACAATAGATAAAAAAAAAAAAAAAAAAAAAACTAGATACAATTTAACGTGTTAAACAAAACCATAAAAATATTTAAAAATTCGACTGATATTAAATAATTATTAATCAATTATTTTAAAACGTCATCATCAATATGAAATACTAAGTTAAAATGTTTGAACATACTTTACATAATATTGCTATTTGCTGAGCACCACTGAGTGGAAATGCAAATGTATGTAAAATCAAATTGATCACATGCCATTGTTACCTACATAAACCTATTACACTAACATTTATGTGAAATCAAGTACAGAGCTATTTAATAATACACAAATATTTATATAAGGTGAAACTTCTGTTGTTTTTTAACATTGCGTATTAAATAAATAACACATTATTATTTACCTATTAAAAGTTTTATAAAAGAATATTTTTTCTCATTTTAACATAAGAGACATAGTACAATTTAAACATTAACTTTTTGTACTTTAAATAAGACTAAAATTTAATTATTTCACCAGATTTGTTATAAATAACAATTATTTATAAAATAATGCATAATTGATTACTTTTACACTTCCGTTAATATGCAAATAATGAGAAAATGAATTTCAAATAAGATGATAAGAAAAATAAACATTTAATTTATATTGTGTTTATTATTATACACTTAATAAGTGAAAAAAAAATAAACCTGTTATTTTAATTTCATAAAAATATTTCTTTTTGATACAAAATTTGAAAAAAATTAACAATTAATAATTTTATCTTTTATTATTTGTTTAAGGGATCATTAAATAGTTTTAACTACTTCATCGATAAAAAATACATTGAACATAAAATGGCACGTCTTATAACAAATATAAACAAAAATACTATATTATATTTTACCTGTGAAATACATAACTAGTACTACACACATTTTTTTTGTTATATCTAATATAATGAAATTAGAAATTAACTTAAATCAATTGGTATGCTAATTATCACATATTTTTTTTCGCTTAAACATTAATTTCATGGAAATATTTCAATAATAAAATAACGAATTGTATAACACAGCCTCTAACTAAACGAGTCAAAAGGAATTATATAATCGTTGTAGACATGAACCCCGGAGGAATAAAATATAATAATGATGACACTCATCAATTATAATATGAAGTACTATATAATATATACATATGTATATGTGTGTGCGTGTGTGTATGTTTCACCTAATTCCATTTATCTTTCATTTTATCTATCTATCTATCTATTGTGTATTGAATCATGTTTAAACGAAAAACGAACGAAATAATGTATTATAATATTATTACATTCTCGACTCGTAAAATATTATATTCTATATGCATGGTTGAACGAAGAGCGTCTCGCTTAACCATTTCGCTGGTTATTCGTGGAAATAACGCAAGAGTGCCGTTTTGGAATGTTTAAAACGCACGGAATATTTGTTGGGCGGGTTAAAAGACACGTTTATAATAATACAAGTACAGCGATGCTGTGTGGAATGTGGTATAAGACGACCAAAAACCCCTCGTAACGTTTCGCATAGCATTATAATGTGCGTGTGTGTTTGGGTTTGTATGAGTGTATGCGCGCGCACGAAGGGTGAAATGATATACGTTTTGTCAAAGTGCCAGGCTAAATGGTTTACAAAACGTTTGAAGTGTTTAACAGTATATGATTAACAGCTATATGTACCTGTATAAGTATTAGGCATTAAATTAATATATTGTTAATATGTCACGAGGAGATCCGCAAATGAAAAGCTACGACTGTTTACAACCTATGTACAAGTGATATAAATCAAAATATTAGTCATCTCTCTATGGGTCTTATAAGTAATAACAAAACATTTAAGAAAAATGTTCGTTTTATATTTTCCAAATCATTGAAAATGTGAACAGATAGTAATTTTTACAGACATTTAAAAAAAAATTAAGACTTTTTGTTGCAATATAGTGAGTTATAATTAAGTGCTGAATAAATATTTTAGATAACCATAGTAGGTAATTATAGTTATTATAGCACTTATAATATTCATATTTTTTTTTTAATTAAGTTGGAAAATTCTATGTATTATGTTATAAAAATACTATTACTTAGTATTTTATCACAACCAACAAAATTGTGGTTATGATAATAGTACAAACCGTAGGTCTTGCTGCAATTCTCGATTTTTCAACGAATAGCAGGATATTTCTTGATTTTTTTTTAAGAGACCCACCTCGATGATGCTCAATGTCTGTTCGAATCACATAATATTGTATGTCTGGCACATGTTTTCAATTGAGACGAAATGACTGCTATGGATGTCCATATAATACATCATGGACAGCCATTTACTTAAACTGAATCAGTAGTTCTATTATACATTTTACGTATTCGTGTATGGCTATTGGCAAATCGAACCAGCAGAAATTCAATTTAACAGCCCGTTGATTGCCAATTCAGGCAAACGTCCGCGGTGTAAAGTGGGTACTTTCCAAGCTAATTATCCACGTCAAAATTTCCAATTTACTCGGCCGATGCGCACAATATTTTCCTCTCGTCCGGTATAAAATACGAAAATACATACCTACATCATGACGTGTGTATAATGGTATATTATGTACTTTATTACATTATCACAACGCACATCCTATGTCCGTTCGGAAAACATGCAACGGTCATCATTATTATGTCGAAATACATACCTATATGTCATGGGTGTTATTATTATAGTCAATATGCTTCTCTATACACTACACCGTAGGGCTAGTAGTGATTGTTGGAGGGCGGTACCTAAAACAAGCGTTAAATCAATGAAAATCTAATCGACATTCAACAAATATATTACGATGTACAGAAATAAATTAATATTCAAACATAGCAGTGTACCTACTGAAGCACGATTAATAAAAAAAAAAATATCATCAAACATAATATATTGTTAATGTTAATATTATTATGTATTGTTCACAGTCCAAACTTCAATATACAATAATAAAATATATATTTTACTTCAATTCAACCCTCCAAAATTATATTATTTTATACGATTATGGTTTACGATCGTTCAGTAGAAAATTATTGAATGCAACGTAATTAACTTTAAATACAACACAACGCTAATAAAGTATTTATTATATCATGATAAATTATATACTGATTTTGAGATAAATATATTCGTTAGTTGCAGTATATATAATAATATTATGAAGATCAAGCTTCCATTAAATTTTATTTTAATTTGTATTACATATTTATAATTTGTCTTTAGAAATATTTGCGTACCTAATTCTTCGTAAACATCCCATGGTTTTATTGAAATATCGTTTCATCTTTTCAAGAACTTGAATTTTCCAAATATGTATCAAATATTCGTATAATATAATACAGTGCTTTGTATTCCGAGCAATGCGCATTAAATATACGGTGATAATAATAATAAAATTATAAACTAAATACTTCATGAGAGAGAATTAAAATTGACTTTCTTCTTTAACGATTTTGCCCTAAGGTATGATTAATAATTGCAGATATCCGATTTCGATATCGTAACGTTCGATTTATTGTTACGTTTTAAGATAATAATGTGCTACGCCATATACTATTATTTTATTACACACATAGATACCTATAGGATTTTCTAAAGTTTTGTTGCATTTGAAGCATAGTGATTGTTAAAAAAAAACACATGGCGCGCCATACGCTTGTAGAGTCAACCGGTTTTTTTCTAAACGACAGGTGATGCGAGCAGGTGCATTTTTTAAACGCACATAAGACGGCGTTGGATTATGACCAAGTTAAAATCGTTCCCTCTATAAATACTTCGACAAATTCTTATATTTATTTTAATACTCTCGTATTTGTATAATATATTATGCGTCTATACGTGTCAGTTATACGCATTTATAAGAATGTAAAATGTGTATACAAAGTCGGGATATTTTTTAATTCGACGCGCGATGGGGATTTCACGGAACGACCTCGTGTCAAGCTTAGGACGAGGCATTCGGCTTAGGATCGAAAATAAAACGAAAACAAAACTCGCAGGACGAATCACACAAGCCAATTTGAGAAAACGCCGTCTATGTCGCTGGCCAGGCCATATACCGACAGACTTCACAGTCCACTGCACCCCCGTGAGACTATATATATATACATACTATACGTATTATGTACACACCGGCACTGACCTCCCCGAGGAGGTATATAATATAATGTATATATACGTTGTAAATTGCGTGCCAAACGCAAGTCATCCGTAGTCACCGAAAAAGATTGCATTAATGTTTCACGGAAAATGCTAAAATTTTTGGACCCGATTACTCTTCGACTCGGTTGCACACGACGATACGAAGCAACAAAAAATAAATAAAAATCGAACGTTTGGCGGTCCGACGGTAGTATTATACATATTATTATGTATTATTAAACACATTGTAGCGGCATACAATACCGATTCTCTCCGGTTACCCCGTAAACAAGGGCTATGCGACAATGTAATTTTCATAGTAGACAAAATAAAAAAAAATCGCTGTAAGACAATTATTATTATTATTATTCCTACGATTTCTTGTCCTCTACACTAAACTATTATTTTTCATTCAATATTATTTCACTGTGTTACTTCAAGGTTTTAATAAAATAAAATATCAAAATCAACTTAAACTTCTTTATAGATATGTAAAATATATAAAGTGTTATAAGAATTGCCACCGTAAATTATTATTAAATGTATTCGTTATCACATGATTAAGACATTTAACCACTTTCTTAAATCAAATAAATCTGGTGTGTAATTGATTATATACAAGTATGAAATAGGTTTTGTTTTAATAAAACGCAAAAAAGTCAAAAAGTTCAACAAAACTTTCGACGTATAAAGTTTATAGAATTTTAATCTATGCTTATGAGTTATGTATTTAATATTGTGAATAATACGTTAAAAATAAATTGCGATTAAAATAAGTTTTTTAATTTAACGAGTTTGAAATAAACTTTAACCTCAAAAGCTTTAGAAAAAGAACTTAAACTTTAAAGTATGATTTTTTTAACAATAATCATGTGAAATATTTATTATATAGTTATATATATATAATAGCATAATAATGTTATATCCATTTTGTAAAATTGAATTTTTCAATATTCGAATCTCGTCAGCGTTGTAAAATCCATTATTAAGTTCATGAACGAGATACTCATTTTATCCTTTTTTTAAAACAGAATAGATATATTTTTGTAAAAATATACAATTGAAATTTATTTTACATAACACGTTTTAAATTTTAACGAACGAATAACATAATATAAAACCATTTAAATTAAAATATTTGTAAAAAAAGAAATGCACTAACTTTATTTTTTCTTTTGTAATTACAATTTCATAAAATAAATTTATGTGATTTTTCATTAAAATAAAAATATATTTTTTTTTTTTTTGTAGTATTACTAATACTTTTGGTTTTAAACTTTACAAATTGTATTTTTAACACAAGAATAAGGTAACTATGGTATTATTAAATTTATAAAAACCTAATATCAAATAATGAACAATAAATTGTATTGAACGATTTTATTTTTAGTAAAAATACTTAATAATTTATAATATGATTAACATAGCTGAAATGGATAGTTCGAATATTTCATTGTAATCTCTGTTGTAAACATTCAAATTCGAAATAAGTCAAATCATACAAACATACTTTAAATATCCATCTTAAAAAAAAAGTATTCAGTTCTGGAAGTATATTAAGTGACAATCATGTTGATCAACCCTAAAACAGATTTCTTGAGTTCTATTTCGTTGAAAGATCAATTTCATGAAAATTGATACGTGCGTATCTACGTAGTTTTAGTACAGAATTACAATTTTACAGATACATTTTTCTCTGTATCAAATAAATCTGTTGTATCTTATTCAATAAAAATATTTTATTTAAGCGTCATTGTAATACTTTTATTTTATTATTTTTTAACGTACTTACTATTAAAATACTCGCGTAAGTCGTAATGTTTTAAATGTCTGCAGTATATTTATATCGAAAGTATAAAATATAACCAAATAGTTATATTACTGTCGTATTAACATTATTAATACCACTTCAGTAAAGGGTAAACGCAATACTATTACAAACCATAATATAAAAACACTTAAGTTCACTGTACGCTATTCGATACAATGTCTTCATTCGTTTACCTATATTATACACATATTTATTACAAGTGCATATTTTTCACCAAGTGTTACCATTTAGAAGTTTCGTGTCAAATTATAATAATAGTCTACGATATTCGGTATGTATTAGGAGAGGGGGCAAACGTCGTTACACGTACAGCGTCACGCACACCAACAGTCTTCATTACTTATGACGGCGGCACATGGATTATGATGTAATATTTGACCTGTTTGTATACATTTATTTTTGTCGGCGCCAACGAACAGACAATTCTTCTAATTTCTCGTAAAATACATAAATACGCAACAACGTATATATTATTATGATATTGTATGGACTCTCTCTCGTTTCCCGGAGACGACGACCACACACGCTACATCATTTAAATTTTTTTATTATTATTATTATTATTATCCATTCGTCTTTATTTGTTTATTTACGACGAGAATCGGTCAGGGCTACCATCAAACGCACGGCAGCAGCATACAGCCATTGATGAAAATATACTTACAAAACGACAACAATCAATTCTATAATACTATATAATATCATTTATAAATTATAATAATATATTGTGAGATCATAATATATACGCGCGCACCTTATCTGCAGTTACGTCGTGGTCGTTTAATGCGGCAAATGATAGAAAAACGGTCGGAAAACTTTAATCGTCATTTTTACCGACTTTCAACTCACGCACTAACCAATGGCCTTTAATTTATGCGCGTTCTCTGGGGAACGGTTTATATATTATACACCGTGTATTGTATAATATTATAATGCTGCGTGTTAACGATATGAGATCGGAATCGCAATTTTTTTACCATTCGACGACCATTGGGCCACTGCCGTGTGGGTATAATAATAATATCATTTCATTATAATATTTTACGCGCACTGGTGTTATTGCGGTATTGCGTAAAGTATGACTCGCAAAAAGATGACTAATGATGCACATTCTGTACCTGTTATGTCCAGATGCAATAATATTATGTTTTCGTGATCGGCCATCACGATGACGTGTTTTATGGATTTCGATAATTTATGCAGTTAGTCGAGTTTACAGGGTTTTTTCCTCAAAGATTAAAGTTTTATGTTCGAATGTTTCACGGAAAACGATTGTTCGGTTAATAATAATTACGTATATTTATATTATAATATCTATGGTTAAATAATATATTTACTAAGATTCACCTAAAATTTCCGGAAATCTACTACCGAGCGTAATCAACAATTAATCTTAAATTATTCAAAATTATTCTACAGTTTAATAAAATATAGAAACATAATATTATTTGTTATGAGTGTTGTTTTAAAGCATATAATGTAAATATGATTATAATTAAGACAAACATTTATAAAAAAGTTTAATTCAATACAATTTTCATGTTTACGGATTTAAAAATAATTATTATTATCCTTTAGTTTATTCAATTGGTTGTGCATACCAGTACAAAAAATATATAAATATATATCTCTATATTATAATATTTTAATATTATTAAATTGCAATAAAATATAGATAAATGTATTGAATCATTTCTAGATTGTAATTTTAAATTCTATACAACTTAGATTATAATTAAAACAAACGACGATTAAGAGAGAAAATTTGATTTTTTTTTTAACCATTCAATATTATTTAATTTTTAACATAGACATATTTTAAAGTGAGAGTTCAAGAATAAATCTGATATATCACGGTAATCGATAAACTCACAGTATTCATTGTTATGGAAGTACTCCAATAATATACACACATACATGACAAATACGAATAGGTTACGGTATTCTTGGATAAAACTCACGAATATAGCAAATGCACGTACTGGGGAGAAATAAAAACAGCCATAATGCGCGGCGTGAAATCGAATGATACAATTTAATATATTATAATGTAATACCTAGGTATGTCCCTGTGTATTCGGACCCGATACCCAAGATTCGGGTATAATGCACATATTTACACGTACCGTCGTGGGTTCGATTCGCTTATAAATTATCGACTTTGGTCGTGCGTTTGGCTTAATGGGATTTAGTCCCTTTTTGATAATAACCATTCGAGCAACAGAACGTCATGCGGTCAGCGGTCGTAGCCGGCGGTGACATGATAATATTATTATTGATAATAATAATGTGAGACGACGGGTGAAAAATCGGTTTGAAAAGGACTCAGATAAACCGGGGATGGCCGATACAACGCAGGTCATGCAGTCGCCGGCGGTGGGTGCGCGGTGGCACAATATTCGTCACGACGCCCCTCACCGGATAAACCTTCGCCGAAGCGTTTTAATGAGAAATGGCGATAGAGGTTACAGCGGAGGCAACGGAATCGTTCGTTCGAACGAAATTCCTATACATAATACATACATTTTATATATGTATAAACGCGAAATCCGAACAAAAATTCAATCACGCTCAAATCGGACGTTATAATCTCCCCTTTTATTAAAGTCCTGTTGAAAGAAAAAACCGAAAGTTTGATCGCCATCATAATTTCACGATGTCTTAACGCGTATTGCAGCACGAACGCTGATCGCCGTCGGAGATTCCACAGACGGAATTTTATTAGCTATGCTTTTGAATATTCAAAATGTCCACTCCCCGCTTACGCCCTACAAACGCTATTGCCGTTCGACTGTAGTTTGAAACCATTTCGGAAGAGTAATTTTTCACCGCCATGGCACTCGGATGAGCGTGCATTTGCCCCGAAAATTAATGCAAATTTTACGACTTATAAATTATTATAACTCCGGATTCGATTACAACTTTGCAGGATGAACACATGTTTAATGTTAAAGGCAACTATAATATAAATACATTTATTTTATATACACTGCAATATTTTATGTATATTTTTTTTTATTTACTTTATTGTGCGATACAAATTGATTATCAATTGATAAATGTATAAAGCATTGTCATATAATGCATCACATATGAGTATGTTTATGTTTTTTATTATGTAAATGTTTCCATCTATCTATATAAAATTTAAATTTACAAATCACGGCAGCCCACTCTATAACATATATTTATGTTTATTGTAGTATTCCCATGGTTAAACGTACTTATTTATAAATAATTCAAACAGTATTTTATTTCTGTTAAAAAAAAAAAAATCATCAAAAAAATAAATTATCTTGTTCTAAATCGATTTCGCCAAAATACAATAGAAATAACTCCACCTTTTATTGGGTGTATTGTCTATACATATAAAATAAACAAGATTTTTGTTTTCATACTGTAAGCCACTGAGCCCATGTTATTAACAAATTATTATTGTAACTATACCTACTACGAGCACCAACTACCGTAATGAACTGAACTGCGCGTCTTTGAACTTAGTAAAAATGTCTTGAATATATATTATTATACGTGACGTGATGTGTAAAATACTATAATCGCACAGTAGTATCCTATTGAATTGTTTTTCTCTGACAAGTTCATCTTTATTTGTAAAATAATCATTATATACATATAATATTATATAATTATACTAAATATACTAAATATAAGCAGCAAACACACATAATATGCTATCATTTAATACTTCTTATCACTTGTGCTATGTGATAAATTTATTTAAGAGTTAAATAAGATCAGATAAATGTTAATCATTTGCTATTTATAATATTACTGCTCTAGAAGTAAACAATTTTTATCTCATGTTTTAAATCTGAAATATTCATATCGGGAAGTTATCATTGGGAACCTGTATAAAACTGTATCTACTCTAATTGATAGTGTTCAAATTTCAGCAAAGTTAAAAAAAAAAAAAATAATAATAATAAAAAAAAGTTCAGTCAATAACATTTTCTATTAAAGTTATCATGTGTGTATTAAAAGTACACAATAAACATATGAAAATATCATCGAATTCAAAAATATTTTATAGTTTTCATTTAATTTATAAGATGATATTCATGGAGTTCATTCGGCTCAATTACATTTTGAATTAAAAACAAATCTCGCAAGTAAAATCTATCAATAAAGACGATTTGGAGTTGAAAGTTGAAACTTTCATAAAAAAATATACTTAATATCCCACAAACTAGTAATTTTATAATTTTACTATAGAATATTATTTAATTCGCCAAAGGCGTTTGACATAATAATAACAATATACAATTTATACTTATAAAACACGACGAGAGATAGATGATGGCTATAAATGCTATGCGTTGTCCGTAAACAATGAAGAAAATACTGCTTGAGGTGCTAAACGACAAAATAAATAATAATAATAATAAATAATGTCCATCTGCAGACTATAGTATATGTAATATAATAAAGTAATCCCCATGAGATGTTAGTGGGCGTCGTTGCTTTTAAAGTAAACTTCCATAACTAAAAAAATTAAATTATGATCGAACGAAATAAAATCCAAAAATATCTAAATTTTAATTTTTTTTTTTATTTGTATCTTGATGATTTCGTATTTTCTGGTGTATAAGCATACCCACATATAAAAAAAAAAAAAAACATATCGATTGTTTAATATAATATTTCTGCAACTTAAATACATAAAATACTAAATAATTTATAATACATATACCTAAGTATTAGATTCTTAAATTAAATTTGTGCCGTTCGAATAAAATGTTTGCATAATATAGTTTTATTTTAATATATGCAAACACAAATTCGTTAATCTTTTCTTTTTCGCTTATAAATTGACAACATATACCATCGTAATATGTTAACAGGAAAGAAATGAATTCCATTATCCTGTTTGTTTAATATTTAAATTATAACTCATTAAATTTTTTGAACTTTTTACTTAATTATTGTCAGTTTTAATTTAAATTGTAATATTGTATAAATAATGATCATTTTAATTATTTATATTATCCTTTTGGCTATATTATTTGATCAACAACTATACTTCATGTTTAATAAAAGCACTGAAATATAATTATCATAATAATTAGCATATACCGCATGCTAATATAATATTGGTCAATAATTAATTATAGAATATATTATGTCAAAGTTCACAGTTTAAACCAAAAAAAATTTTAACACTTACACTTAATTCAAAAACATTTTACTCTTGATGAAAAAATGTATTTTATTGAAAAGCTATATATATCTAAGAAGTAAAATAAAAATAATAAAATAGTTGTAAAAATACTCAAGTTTTTAATAATAGAAGATAATTATTGTTTTTTTAATTTAATAAGCTATGCGTCAATTAAATGTTCGAATTTTTATAAAGTACCTTTAAATTTGCATAGAGTGTAAATTTGAATAATATTAATTAGGTAAAATATTTTCTAAGACTAAATTTCGACAAAATAAAACAAATCATAATTAAATATAAATATGTTTAACTAAAACCGAGTTATAGAAAAATTAAAGTTTCACTCACATTAAAATTTGATGAATATATTTATTAATATATCAAATCTTATAAAAAAATTAAATATCGTATGTTACATAACAAATTAATTATATGTTAATCATAAAAAGTAGATGACTTGATCATATAGTACATTTGAATGTAATACTATACTTGGAAATTACTAATTAATAATTAAATCAAATATTGTAACCAGTATAAGCACTTGTATGATATATATTATATAGTATACCAACTCAAAATGTATTTTATAATGTCTTTAATATATCCTTTTATCTTTTAATTCATAAAATTAAATATAAATTTATTTTATAAATATTTTTCATAGGTAAAAAATCAATTTACTCCATTAATCGAATAAATCACACTTATCAACATTTCCTTGATCAAAAATAAATAAAATAAATAAAATAAAATAAAAAGAATTGACACAAATAATAATTCATAGATTAAGGATGTAACGAAAGATTTACTAGCAATACGAATACGTAAATATTTTTTCCTATAATGCTTTTCATAGTAGTAAAAAATCTTAAAAATATTCATTCAGTGCATTTATTGATGAAAAATCGAGCAATACACTATATATTATACATTACTAATATTCAATTTAAAAATATGTAATATTCCCAGTAAATTTTGAGTAAACCCCAAAATATGACAATAAATAATTAAAGAGTACCCAAAATACAATGGCCATTAACAAAATATTATTAATTTTTACACAAATTGAATTAATTCTATGTCTTATTTTTTTTTTTTTTTTTTTTTTTTAAGATTAAATGTATGATTTTAATTACTTCATTTTTATTGTTTTTACTTTGCAATTATACCTTCGTTAATATTTTTAAATAATTTAATTAATTAATTAATTTGACAATGTTTCAATAAATCTGACCTTTATTATAAATGATGAATGGTAGGGGTAGGTGACTATTTTGTTTGGTCATCATAACTATCTGTATAATACATATACAGACAATAATCTAAATAAGATTATTCATCGTAAATAAAAACCAATGTTATTAAGAATTATATTAGGAATTTAATACAATGTTCGGATACAAAATCTATCTTATAGTGACACAAATTAAAATTTTCCCCTCTCAATACAAATTATTTAATTTAAATTTGAATATAAAAAAGACAGGTGTCTAAAATGAAATGTTTATTTTGTTGCAGTAATAATAATTTAATATGTATAGGGATTTTCCTAATATCAAGAAAAAAACCTTTGTATGTTTTTAATAATTAAAATAATGAATGATAATTTTTAGTCATAAAAATATTCAACACTAATTTTGGGAAATATAATTTGTAGTTTAGAAAAAATCCTGTGCAATCTCGCTTTCTATATTAAAAATTATTTCATGTTGAAATTGTTTGATATTGGAAAATTATTTAAAGTCGAATCAATATTTCTTTTCATTTTTAAATTTTCCTGTAAGGTATCTGTAATATTTTTGTATTCTACTGTTTAAAAGTATAACTATGTGGAGTATTTCACATTATGATGGAAGATTTTAGAATTCAGCTTCTCATTAATTTAGATGTGCTAATATTATATGTTTATTTTACACATTATTTATTTTTGTTTAACTACTTTTAATTACTTACAGCCTGTACGCCTTATAAGTACTCTAAATACGAGACTGTAACTGTTAAGATAAAATTCAATAAGAATATAGTCGTGTTGAATAAAATGTTCAAAACGCGTATCAATCATGGATGGTTAAACAAAATCATATTTAATAGGCAAAAGAACAAATGAACGGGGGCGACAAAGGAAAGCACATAATTCTTCTTACTGTGCATCGTTCTGTTTCTGGTCTGATGATAATCGGTGAATCTACATACAACTCGCGACAAAACGTGACTCACTCTGACCTGAATCGTTTGCGAACGTTTTGTCTGACAAAACTCAACTGGACACGATTTTTTTGGGCGCGACGCAACAGAAAAGAAAAACCCAATGAGCGTTTGAGCTCGGTAAAAGGATAATATGATTGATTAAAAAAGAGAAAAAATAATTAACAATAATAACTAAACACAAAAAAACCCGAGGGCGACAGTGTTTAACGTCAAAACACTAAACGGGGCCATGGTGACAAGCCAAAATGCATCATTCTATCATCCATCGTCGTTATTGCGGTTATCGTCCTCTCTCCGTCTCAATATTATTGTTGTTCGCTGGGTGAATAATGACAGTGCATAGATCAGTGTCTGCTCATTCTGTTTTAGTTTCGTCGTCTTGTAATTTGTTTTAAAATCAGCTCGAAGGACTTTCATGTATATAACTACGGTTTTTTTTTTCCAATATCCGTTTCAATGATGTTTTCGAAATTGCTATATTGACGATTGTGAATATTCATTAACGGCAGAAAGCCCAATATTGGCGATGGAGAAGGGACTACGAGCATAACAACTCAACAAAATCGATATGGACGCAAAAACTTATAAGAAAGCGAAGATGAGAAGACTTAGTTGAAAGGCTCGTTTTAAATTATTTCAATTTCTTCCGCTATCTTGTTCCTTTCCTTTTTTTCCGTGTGAATAAATCTCAAGCTCCCGTGATCCACTGTACCTATCTGTAGCCCGGTGGTCGCGTTTCGATCGTTATTAGTGCCAGCGTCGCGTTATTTATTTCTTCGTTCTTTTTACCGAATTTGTCAATTATAATATTTTAAAAAGGATGGACAAAACTTCAGAAAGTTTCTTTCACTTCACCACCGTCAAATTAACGCAAGAAAACACATTATTATTATTGTTTAATTAAAGAATTTAAACAGAACTTGCAAATTAAAATTCTTGTCAATATTCAGTTGGTACTGATACTTGTATAAATTATTTTACTAATTAAATTTAATATGATAGTCATTGAATACAATATACCTATAAGCACTAATGCTAATTTCATTCACTAAAACATTGAGATTTTATGCTTGAAACTATCATAATATTTGAATATTAAAAAAAAAAAAAACATTATTCCACTAACTGCAGGAGGTCTCGAGGACCCCTTTTGTGCGCACGCCTATGTTTACAACTCGAGAGAACAGTCGAGCCAACCTGTGTTATTGACCGCGAACACCAAATTCACTCTGCATATTGTACACTGTACACGCCTACCTAAATACATCATATACATGTGTATAAATGTTATTTATATTTTACATATATTCAATATTGATGTGAATATAATTGTAATGTGTTATAAATTAATTAACATCTCGTACTAATATAAACAGTGACAGCGGAATTATCATTTACGGAATCGTCAATAATTATTCGGTATGAAGGATTATGAAAATGATATATAACGTGTAACATGTTAATTAGGTGATAGATTATACACAAATAAACCTGTAATAGGATGCGCTAGATTTCGCCATTGATACTCATCGAAGTAATAACAATAATACAATATTCGCATCATGTGTGCACGCATAAAATATAATAAGCTATTAAAAAATATAAATGTCATTTTTTATTTTATCTGAATATGATAAGCTTTGATATATTTATACCTATAAATTATAATGAGTTAATTTTTCCAACATTCTATGATAACGTTCAAGTCTAAATAATTATGAATTTTTTTTTTTTTTTAACAAATAATGATCATACAATATAAATAAATACCATATTAATGTACAAACCAATTATAATATCGGTGAAGTGTATAATGGATGTATGATAAATGTATAAATAAAATTCATTGATAAAATATTTTTACATTTAAAATGTTAACGTAATTTCGTTTAATCTAAAGAATTTCAATATAATCCAATATAATGTACTCGGTTCTTTCATAATAATTACAGGTACTAATCATATTAAAAATATTATAAAATATAATTCAGTTAACTTTATTTAATTTATATAGTTTGTTAATTATGTGTTTATCGGAGTTTGCACGCATCAATACCATTTTATTTCTAAAAATAAAGTAATTGATTCAATTTTAGTAAACTAATTTACTCTTAGTTCTTACTCTCGGCTAGATTATATAAGCAATTTGTTTCTCATAATTGTATTTTCCTTCACCACTATACATTCATTTAGTTAATAACTTTAGTATTAAATCACGCTAACTAAACAATAATATTGTGTGAACGTCATCAACGTACACTTATCTAATATTGCGTGTTAACATTGAAAATCCATTATTGTGATTTTTCGCGTATCGCATCAAGTAGGATTAAAAATTAATTTTGTTTATAGTTATATTTATTAATATTAATTATCAACTAAGATTTTCGATTTTTTATTAAACGATATCGCTAAAAATTAATATTATTTTAAAAGTTATCTTTTATAATACTTAATTTCAATATTTAATTATTATTTATAGCCTGTAGATACTTAAGTATATTAACATGACATGCGTTTTTTTTTATATTTGATAATTTAATTTTTAATTTTTAAAAGTTTAGATAGGAACCATAAACAACCATATAATAAAATAAGTTTATTTTTCAAGAGTTTTATTTTATTTTGCATTACCTACCATAAAACAAAACAGAAACTGTCTTAAATGTTTATGTATACGTTTTAGTTGTTTTACTGTGAGTTGTCAAATCATAAAATGTTTTGACGGTTTGTATCGTACAGATTTCATAAGCCACGACATAAAATATACAATTCAGTTTCAAATAATATGTTTAATTCTTACTTAAATTTATTAGATTTTCTATATACTTTTCTTCAGAAAGTTTTCGGAGGTGTAAATAGTTCTTTTGACGGTGTTGATTTATGCAAGGTTCATATTTTTCTGAAGGCATCTGTTTGTCGAAATTACAAAAAGTTTTCAAAAAAAATGTCTGACAAATCGAAAAGTTACTGTAGATTATTACATGGTAGTCTTAATTATTCATATAAGATTCGTTAAAAACAAATAAATAAAGTTACTTGAAACGTATATCCGTTTAGGTAGAAAAGAAATTTTCGTACTATAAATTATAATTTACAACAAAAGGAAAGTGAAATTAAAAAGCTATAATTTACATATAAATACATAAATAACATTTTTGTAAATCATAGTTTAGAATGAACTAAATATACTTACGGCAGTTAAAATACAGTAAACTTCAGAATTTGGATCAGTTAATTTGTTAAAATTTTCTCATGCGAACATTAACATACTTTGATATAATAAATAGGTATATAATCTTAAAAACTTTTTATAACTCAATATTCATTTATATTCGTATTGTGAACAATTATTTAATTTTACTAAAAATAAATTAAATGATAAATAAATTTTAATAGTTGAATAAATATTTTATTTTCTTATAATCGAGTTACAATCGAAGCGCATATTTTTACATAGCAATAACTATAATTAAAATTAAAATAAAAAATTATAACTAAAATTACAACATAATATAGTACGCTTTCAATAAATTCATCATGAACAATGAATAAAAACTTGAAAAATATATAGTAGACTGAGCATGTATTAGAGAGGTATTGATACAAGATCCCCTGTCCGAGTTGAGAGTCAATTCGAGCGTTTTTATTTTTGGTTTATAAGGAATTAATGTTAAAGGTTAATTATGTGAAAACCCTCTCCCAATTATCATCAATATCCACCCACAACTCTATTGGTATAATTAACACAACAAGGTTATTAAAAACAAAAAAAATAAATAACTACGGGTACCCTCGCAGAAGAATATCAAGGATATATGGTCAGTATCGAGGGATTCCATTGTACCGACGTAAATTGATGACCTAGGCTGATGGCTGTCATAACTTTCGAAAAAACACACTTTTTGCAATATTTTAACAGTCATTGCATGCAAAACCGTGAAAATTGTATTTCAATTTAAAAAAAAAAATGATTAAACCACGAGAATATTTTGCTTAAATAGAAAAATATTTTATAAAGTAATATTTCCTAAAAAAATATGTACATACATTTGTGTGTTTATATATTACATACATAATATATCGAAATTATAAATTTGACTTTTGCAGTTGCGTTAAGTTTAGGACATTGCGTTGCCTCGAACTATATTATACTAACGAAAAATACGTTGAAAATACACCAAACAATTTTCAGTTCTTTAAAGAAAACATATAGCCAGATAAAATAGTTATATTTGTATATATATATATATACATTAAATAAATATGAAAAAGTTTAAAGCAAAAGCTTTGGTAGACTTTTTCTACCCACTACCCTCTATGTATAGACGTACAATGTTTATGCGTAGCCAGAGTATTCCTAGGGGTTTATGCAGATCCTAGGTATGAAAGAATTTTAGTTAAATGCTCACCCGACACTGCAGTTTGGTAGGTAAACTTCTCTCACAAGGATTATCGAAAAGTTTATATTTTTTTTTCCTTCTCCCCAATATATATATATATAAATCAAAAAAATAAGAAGAAAATGTAAATGAAAATATAAGAAGAAGAAAAACCATCGGCAAGACCATCTGCAGAAAGCAGACATTTTTATTTATGGGTAATCCACACCGGTGGAAAAAAAGAATATAATATATATAATAAAATACGTACAGATGCGAGTATACGACGAAAGGAATTCGCAATATTGAGAAGCACCGGTCTATTAGAAGACCTCGGGAATTTAATAAAAAAAATGTCCCTTGAAAACATCATTGACGCTTTCAAACAAAAATAGGTCGTATAGCTAAGTTTCATCAACGCTTCTGCATCTAGGTAATCGGTAATATCTAACATCTACTGTTCTACTAATCATTTAACCGTTATAAACTCCAATTAAATTTTTGATCATTTAGTAGTATTAATAAAAATTATTAGCTTCAATATTGTAGTTTTAAAGTTTTCAATAATTGTAACATTTTATTAAAATCAAGGGTTGTTGTATATTTTAAATTGTTTTCATTATTTAAAAATGTTTAAAGTATTTTAAAGTATTGGTTTATACAAATGTTAAAGAATTTACAAAAATTATAAACTTAAAGTATCAGAACAATAAAATATATTTATTACAGATGTGACGCACAAGTTTTAAAATACTTGTAGATAAAAACCCAAAATATTCATTTATGTTCTTCACAAGAAGTGCCATGTCGTAAAAATTTAGTACCTAGTTTACTAAATAAAAAATTTGGTCAAAATATATTAACTATAATTTATAACACCCCGAAAACTCGATTTATGTATCAGATATTAACTAAAAATAAAAATAAATATTACAATAGTTTACAAAACTTAATTATTTTTTCAGTCCAAAATTCAAATATAATAAAATATATTATTTTATTTTTTTTTTTTAAAATACATGTATTAACAGTTTCAAAAATTAGCACAATTCAACTATTATATGTATAGTAAATTTCATTAGTTATGTTTAAAATTACTTACAATTACGTTCTAATTTATTCTTGCTTAAAAAGTCTATAATAATACAATCAAAAAATGCTTGTAATTTATAATTTATATTACAGTACATTTTAACTAAATTTAATAGCACCCATAAAACATTATATTTTTAATATATTTATTTTAATTTTTAATTTATTTATCGATTTAAATAATCCAAATATGAAATAATGTTATGTAGCGTTTCTACTTTTACATCATTAAGAAATATAAATAAATTATGTATATTATATATAATTACCATTAGATGCTATTTAAATTGTTAAAAATGTTTTATAATTTGGATGTTTTTAAACAAATTCAAAAACAAAAAATAAATATTTTAAGCATATTGTAAACAAAAATTATTAAAAAAAAACTATGAGGTGTAATCTTAAATTAAAGAAAGAAACACAAAATGATTACCCTTATTTGACGATAAAATCTTTTCTTTTTTAAATAATAAAACTTTAAAACAGACTTTGTGTTTCTGTAAAACAAAATCAGTTTGTATAAACTTTTCACTTTCATAAGAATTGAAGTTCTATACTTATATAGACTAATTTCTTGATAGTCTTTACAACAACTAATGATCCTTTGAACAAGATCAAGTATCCTCAATCGGTGTTTTTTTTCATATATTAACACTTAGCTTTTCATTAAATTCAAGAGCTAACGGAATTTTAGATGCTTATCTTTTATTAATTTATTCCCTTGTAACATTATTTTTAAAAATGTATTTTGTATTCTTTTTCAAAACAAAACCGTATGAACTCAATATAAAATATAAATATTATATAAGTATTGCAAAAAAATATTTTTTTTTTAAATGATACAAAAAACGTACATTCTATACCTACCTACATATGTACACTACGCGCAACTTTAATCATCCCCTCCGTAGCTATATAATGTGTCTACAAGATACGAACACATATCACGTCTATATAATGAATATATGAGTGTGTGCGTGCACACTGTACAACCTTTTTTCACATCCCTTTATTGTAATGTTAGCATACAAAACACAATATGTACTAACCGAGTTAACAATTCTGATGAACATAAACGCTGTTTCTTTTGATTGTTGAGTAAAAAAATGAAAAAAATGTTGTGGTACATCATGCTAAGTTAAAAAAAAAAGGCACAAACCTTTGACTTAAAGTGTCAAGGATAAAGGAAATGAAGAAGGCGGCTATGGTAAAACGGAAAGCGACTGAAACCGTGCTCACGTAACGTTACCTGCGCATAAAGTTCAAACGTTCAAAGTTTCCAACAATCGACTGACATTTCAAAAGTATGGCGCTTGTGTCAAACACGAACGTAAAAACCTAAAATGTCTACGATATTATAATAATATGTCTCGGCGATATTACTCTACGCTTTGAACCTATTTGTGTTTACCATGTTTTTAACATACCTACTAAAAATCAGTTGCATTAATCATTTTCCGTGGTAGGTACCACCCTCCTCACCACAGTTACAATCGACAGTTATGCGTAATATTGTATCTTAACTAGACGGTCTAAAGAATAGTAATGGAATTTAATCCAATTATGTTTCCGTTTTTTTCTCGTTAGACCACTGATTAAAATATACAATCGATAATTCTACACCAAGTATTACACGGTGTTTATCTTTTTTTTGTATAGTCACTTTACACAGTTTTTATTTTTCTACATATATTAGTCAAACAATGATGTGATAGTAATGTGTGTGTATGTGTAAGTTCGTGTAATCGTATGTCCATTCATATCAAAACGAAGTCTTTGTTCTAAAGCTCATCAATTCTCATAAAACAATAAACATATGTGATATTATTTATTTATCATTCATCAAACCGGACTGTAGGTACCTACCACATACAAGGAATAACTAAAATCGACGGCAGGTAACGGTGGTGTACAAACGCAGGGAGAAAGGGTCGCTCGCGCAAATCGTTAATGCGCGCTTGGCCGAATGCACAATGTTTTGAAGGATGGAGTTGTGGCGCGCGTGTGGTACGTGTATGATATTTCGGGCTAGTACACAAGTTAGATAGTTCACTGGCTCGTGTGTGTGCACTGTGCATGTGTATGAATCAAGCAAAGTTACGAGGGCGAGTGAGAGTGAGAGAAGTCGAATGGAGAAAAGTGATGTCGGTGGTGGTCGTGTGCGTGTGTGTGTGTGTGTGTGTGTGTAGATGGTACAGAAGAGAAAGCCGAGGGGTTGCTTTTCACTCGGCGGCTTTTCCTCTTCTCGCGCGCGTATTTTTTCACCTCCCCACCGGTCACCGTAAAATCGATTCGACCGTGACGTCACCCTTTTATGTTACCAACGCCATTTTTGCCCCGTCCGTGTGTATAAACGCGTATTGTATACGATGACGGTGTGGTACGTTTTGCTTCGTCGTCGTTTTCGAGTCCCGAGTGTGCTTTTATCAAATTTACAACGACGACTAGAAAAAAATATATAAAAAGCATCACATACATACTTATAGAAACATACATGTACAGCGTTGTCACATGTGATATCATATATAACGCTACTGTTGTAATGAAATAATGTTCTGAGACGTTCATCGATCATCTGCGGTAAAACAATAATAATAATAATAATTCTGTATACTTACTGCTGTGCTGTCGAGACTTAATATACGACGGGTCGTTAATATAATACGTTTCACCGTACATAGTGCTGCCTCACCGGTCGACACCAGTGCATACGCGGGAAAAAATTTTCGAAATATTCCTTCGGCAGAAAACTTTGTATATTGTGTTTATATTTACCGGGCCAAAATTCTTTTCCTCTTTTTGAAAAATCATTTATAGACACACATGATCGCGAAAACATTATATTGACTGAATATTAATTATATACCTACCTCATTTAATATAAGCGTGCTATAATAAAATGCGTTCATATAAACTACTTGTACACATACCACACATTTTATGGTTCCGAGTTATAATATACTTACATACGAGACCGCCACCAGTATTTTTATTAACCTGAAACTTTTTTTTTTTTGCAATTTATGGTCTTACTTACTGTTTTTGACAGTTTTTTATTTTTATATTACAAGTTATAACAGAAATTTACTCAATTTAATACATTATAAATAATAATATTATGTACTAAAACCGAGTATACCTTAACCTAACTACATATAAGTTTAATTTAATACAACTTGATTGTAATATATTACTTAATATAAATCATGTAACCTATGGCCTATTCAATCTTGATGAAGTTAGTATTTGTAAAATTATAAACAAAAAAAATCTCGTACGTTTTAACGTGTGATTTGAATATAAATTCTGTAGACTTCTAGATGAATGTTGCAATATTAAGTATGAATAACATAAAATGAACTTTATATAAATACCTGCTATGTATCTAATGTATAAAATATGTCATATTATACATTAACATAGAACATTAATGTTTCATCATAAATTTATTCTCTCCTGCTAAGTTAGTCGAATCGTTGAATTTAAACAAAATAATACAGTGTAAATTAGCATAATATATTGATCAATATGTTTACAGTTTAAGTAAATTGTGTCACTCTGTTGAAGACTTAATATACCTATCGTATAAGAACACCGTTGTCATGGGTATACGATTGCGCTTATGTCAAAAGGAAATTGCTTGTAAACTTAAGTCTTACTACGCCGTAATTCGGTGTAATACAATTCGTCTGATTCCAAGTAAATACCTTGTATGTAATCGAAATACACAAATCCGAGAGCATTTGTAAATATATTTTAGTTTACTGGTACACACAAAATATCGTATATGGTACAGTTAGTTCAAGTTACATGTAGGTATTGTAATGAAAGATAAAGACTAACGAGAGTGTTTTCAAAACTGAGACGTTTAAGGAAAATATTGTCGGTGCCATTACAAGATAGCATCATTTGAAAATATTATTTATAATTTACTATTTCCAAGTTTCATGCAAAAATAAAAATAAAATATTCATGTACATTTACTTTTTTTTTTTTTTAATGTCGTTTTGTTTATCAGAACACAACGTAAAATATTTTTACTTGTTATTTTTAATTTTAATTTAGAACTACAAATCAATAAACCCACAATTACCTCACAAAGATAATTATTGTAAACAAAAAATACTATTTTAAGCTGTGTGGTATTACAGTATAAAAAAAATTGTTGTCACTTATCAATTAGTATTTTTAATTATTCAAATACCTTGGATTAATTATGAAAAAAATTATGGTTCAATTTATGTTTTTAAAAATCTAAATATGTTTATTACTTTAATAATTTAAATACTTTTTTTTTTTTTAATAATTTCATTTAAGGTCATTTTTGGGTCTTTATGTAAGTTAATACAAAATAAATAAAAAAAAAAATTTTATAACGATGGTTTTAATAACTCTTAGAATATAAAAATGTAGTATTATATTGCATATAATATTATTAAGTGTTTAAGTGTGTACTATTTACACCACAATCAAATTTTAGTAAAAAAAAATAAAAAGTTTGGTAAAAATCACAAAAGTCACAGTAATAATAATTGAAAAATAAACATAGTTTACGTTAATTACGAAAAATTAAACAATCTATATGTTTAATGTATATAGAATAATAACTACTGTTTAATATAATATATGTACTTAGTATGTACCGTGTACATACACATTTCATCACACTGCAAGTACGTATATCAACATATTATTATCGTGTTGAATACCGTATCGCCTAATATACCACCAACCCAAAGCGTATTTTCAGTCTGATAGTGTATAATCAATATTTTCTTAATGTTTTCGCATATCTACGAGTAGTTTCGCACGAATATGCTCGTTTAGATGTTTGAAAACACGCGATTTCATCGAATAAAGGGTATGATGAAATCGTATAAAACATTTTTCTTTTTGATCCTCTCGACTTTTAAAACAAATAAAAAATAACAATATCATATTTTACGATAAAAAAACTCACTATACTTCTCTAGAAATTCCGGTTTTTATATTAAATTGTTTGTTATAATACGTATATCCGACTAATCACTTATGTGACTTGTAATTTATTTTTTTTACCCGCAAGTGAAATACATATTGTATTCAAACCCGCGGCCGCGCAGGTTAGGTTATATATTTTACAGTTTGTACATAGTTCTTTTATATATAGTGCCACCTATATTACGTCGGTTGCAGAAAATTCGATGTGAAGTTATATATTATGTATTACTTGTACGCGGTGACTGGTATGTGAAGGCAAGTGGGAAAGTCGCTGGTGGTTTTTACGAGTTTGGAAAACGCGTTCGATTTGTGGCTGGCGATAGTCCCGTAACGCGTACGTGTTTTTAATGTGTTTTTTTAAGAGAATTGAACAGATGCGTACGTGCAGTGAGTACGTGTACACATATATATGTATGTGTGTGATTTTAGAGTTAAGTAAAATGCTCGTCGTTGGTGTACGTGTGAGGGAAAACAAAATTGTAAATAATTTATCACTGCACGGAAAAAGGAACCGCTTTGTTGTGCGACCACGAGTTGTTGTGGCAACCACTGAACGGCCGGTTACCCATTTCGGTGTTTTCTTTTATACTTATCAACTATGTATGCGTGTGCATTGTAAATATTTCGTATTATAATAGTAGTTTAGCTTGGAGCACTCACGCAATAAAATTACTGAAGTCTAAAACGGTTCTTGTTTTTTTATGATTTTTTTTTACTTATGTGAAGATATGCAGAATTTAAATTTGGGGAAACACAGTGGTGTAATTTTTTGTGTTATATTTAATCTCAATATAAATTACCTTTTTACTACCATTTTTGATCCACAAATGGTCTATTTTTCATTATTGCACTAAAAAGCAACACTATAAGAGCTAAAATATAATGCTGCTGCATTAGTATTAGTTGTTTTTCGTTTAATTAAAAGACTTATGATTTCATTTTTTTTTTGTTTGTTTGTTTCAGGTAAGCTCATGCCTATTGTCAATTGTTTACGCTAAAAGTAAGTTTTAATTTTATGAAGAAGACAATAGATTCGTAACACTGAAAGTAGAAACAAAATAAAAATATGTTGGAAATAAAAAGAACTGCTCCCACATTGTGCTTATAGTTAGTTACCTAAATATCTAAGTTAGTTATATATTTTGATAAAAAAAAAAAAAATGAAACTATTTTTACGTCTACATTGTAAAAGAATAAAATATAAAGGATTAATTACGCAGCAATTTTCGTATACTGGAATTATACTTTTTATACCGGTTAATAAGTTAATATTTAATCACTATAACATTAAAAATCACGAAATATAACAGATAGAGCTAAAAAATTTAATTAAAACTTATAAAGTAACTTTCATCCTAATCAATAGTATATAGAATTTATATATATATATTAAGAAAAAAGTGTTTTTATATTAATATGGTTTTCAATAATACAATTTTTTATCATAATTTTATATTTTGATTATTACAAAAGTTATTTCATCGTTAAATAAATAGTTTAATTTATTAGTATTTTTTTGCTATGACCATTATAATATTATGAGGATCAACTATAAAACCTAGATTGGTGGATATTTTTTGCATAAAAAT
The DNA here is from genome assembly GCF_002803265.2 of Melanaphis sacchari. Classification (NCBI taxonomy): domain Eukaryota; kingdom Metazoa; phylum Arthropoda; class Insecta; order Hemiptera; family Aphididae; genus Melanaphis; species Melanaphis sacchari. The sequence goes on along the minus strand of NW_020270366.1, from coordinate 7,789,156 downwards.
TTTAAATTAATATCTAATAAATTATTCTTGCGAGTACTATAAATAGTTTATTGATAAAATATTATTAAAATCACGCACAAGTATATAAGAACACTATTAAATAACTTTAAGATAAATTGATAATATATTTCTCATTAAAAACATTTAATACTATAATTAATTGATCTATATATTTATCATTAAATTTAGAATAAAAAAGTACATATTTATTCATTTTCCAATAGACAACAATTATAATTATAAAATAATATAAAAACAATATTTGTTTATATCACTACTCATTATTATTTATTTCTCATAATGTTATAATCATATATTTTCCAAACAAAAATATTGTTTAAATTTAAAATAGTATAAATATAAAAAATATTATTATTTAATATAGAAAAAAAAAACAATTAAAAATCGTGATGAAATTTGATTATTCAAAATTTAGCATATCCAGAAAGCTATTACAGAAGTAATAGACCATTAGTATTACATGGCACGTTTAATCTACCCATTAAAATACTTGGTAGGTACACACGATCAGAGACACCGACATCTATATCCCATCAATGAGAGAAGAAACCATTTACGTGGTATTAAACGTCAGTTCAAAATAACAATATCTTATGTTGGTAATAATATCATATAATGAGAGACGTTTACAGTACGACGAAGCGTTGCGCAAATAATGATAAAACAATCTTCTTACGCTCTAAAATAAGCAAACGACATCGAGCGTGAAACTTTGCACGAGTTGAATATACAACAATAATAATAATTATGTTATTACGACGCCTCCGCCTGCACGTCCGAAAGCGTTGACTATAAAAAATCAAAATTCTCGACAGACCTTTTATCGTAGAATTTCTTCTTATCAGCACAAATCACATCGAATATTCATTTGCGTGTGTAATTGGAACGCGCCGAGACAGCATATTATTATGTACATACAATACACATAATATTTAGTATAATTCGATACACTATGTATTGTAGTGTTTTTTCCTCTATCCATTCACAATAACCTATGCATACAAAATATTCTCGTAATATATTTAAATACGTAGTATACTTATTCAATGTGCTAAGCTGGGATTAGAGGCGATACAATATATTGTGTGTAAATCATTGAGTCACGGCTTAATACAAAAATAATATATACATTAATATAAATAGTATTAATCGTGATGATTTTTTTTTTTGTTTTCGTAACTCCGGTGTGCTAGCTAAAGCTCTGGGGACTTTTATAATCAGTAAAATATGGTTGTATATAATAATGTATATATTTATGTTTTTCCATCTGCATTTAAATATATTATACACGAATTAAACCACCCAAGCATTATTATATCAATTTAATTCGATTAAACTTCTATGTAGACCACATAACCATGAATAGTGGGTAATAAAATATGTACTATCGATATTTTTTATGTGATTTAGTTACATAGCTTTCAGATGAACAAAATCGTAACGAGATAAAAAATCGGGTGCATATCACATACTATTATAATAAATGCCATAAATCATGTATTAACACGCAACCTATACGATTGACAAGATCGTGCTAACACTCAATAGCTGTATATATCATATACCATATATATTATTAAAACTGTAGTATTGTTTTGAGTATATTGCTGAAAATTTAGGGTAAGCTATAACACAGAAGCTAGATTTCGATGCATATTAAAAAGACTAAATTCATCAAAATCATAAAAATTCAACTTTAATTTGTATTACATTAAAAAAAAAAATTAATAGGTTTTATTGTTCAATGCACAATGTACTATGATAATATGATACCATGATAAATCTAAATTAATATTTCACAAACACGATAATTTTTCTATTGTTCCATTTTTTTTTTTTCAATATTATCAAAGAAATAATACGACATGAAAACACAATTGTCAGTATTATCATAAACATTTATATACCTATTATATTATTTTTAAATAAAACGTTTACGCATCAAAATTGATAATATTATCATATTGTAAATTAAATAAGATCCATTTATATTTCTCGTAAACGGTTTTCCTTAAATCCAACTACATTTAATTTTTAATTTTCTATAATATTCTAAACGAATAATATAGTATCTACCTATACATTTTTTTTTTTTTTTTTTGTATTTACAAACAATTATAAGCCAAATATCTAGCATAAAAAAATAAAAAATTTTAAACAGTTTCCATAGAACTAAATTATTTTAGCCACTCATCTCGACTATTGATTATTCATAAACTAAAACAATCATTTTTCACGTAAAAACTTCATAATATTGCTTAATGTATCTTGTAGTTGATTCCACTTCTACTAATGCCTACCACGTGCTATATAGAATATATTATGAAACATTCAATACTGTTGAATATGAAAAAAAAAAGTAATAAAAATACTCACACTAAAAATTCTCAATTTTTCAATTATTAATGATTTTTAAACTTAAAATAAATAGGTCACATCTTATATTTATACGATTAAAATCAACAACTGTTTTATCGAGTGTTGTTTATGAATTCGAGAGCTTCGTTAACAGATTATTAATATTTTTATACAAAATAAAATACAACATTTACAAACGGCAAGTGAGTGTGAGTTTATAGGTACTATTGGTACCACTTGTTATTTTTGTGTATGATATCAACAAAAAAAAACCCCTGTCAAAGGACAAAAAAAATCAATCCAAATTCTCTCCGTTGTATATTTTACTGACGTGTTAAAATTCATTATATAAAGGTGCTAAGTTATCAAAAAGAAATTGGGTGTTCAGCGACCAATTATATTAGGTACATGTTTTGGGACGCTTAAATTATCCCCAACATGTTTAGTTTCAAATTTTATTGTAATAGTACTTGTATTATCCTTGAAAAGTTAATTCATGGAGTTTTAATAATAAACTGCCTATCTAAATTAATTAGTATAGAAGAAACATAATTATATTATAACAATAATTGTATAATACCAAAGGATCCTCCCAAAATAATACATTTTTTTTAAAAGGCATATAATTATATATAATATTAAATAAAGTTGTTTAATAATCATACTACGAGTATATTAGACCATTAAATGTTTCAACTTAAAAACTGAATAATTATTGAAGAGTTAACAATTTTATTTCCGGAAATTTTATTGCTAAAAACATTAATAGATTAAAATTAAAATTAAAAATATTAATACATTTTTAACTACAATTTTATTAAGCAATATACTTCAATACTCGGTCAATTATTTCACCTGAGCGCCTATTAATTTATGAGTAAATAATAATCAATGGAATACACGATTTATGCATTAAATACGTATAATAATACATAATGCATTAAATTATACAAAAATATTGGCAAAATATAATAATAATAATATAGGTCATATTATAATAGATAAATAATGTAAATATACTATTTATAAATGTATTATGTACTAAAAAATTTAAAAGACATGCCTTACATTTGTATCAAAATTAGGCTGTTAATGTACAAAATTAAAAATATACTATATTTACGTCCTGTTAATATTATCAAGTATTAATTTACAATGTGAAAATATTTCAGTAGGCTTTTGTTGATTCAGTATGGATTTACTGTTGTCTGTCGATTATTTATTTGTATGTATTTCGATAATTTATAAAATTTCTTCGTGGACTACAGATCGTTGTGTTAAATATAAATTCGCAGTTAACATGTATAAAAAACAAAAACATTCATTGTCTTTCTTGTTCATTATTGTTTTTAATATCCGAATAATGTTTTTACGCACTATTATAGTACTAAATTTTGGGTTTTTTTATCGATTCTACCTCGCGTTGTGTACAACTGCTGGGGAGTTAATTACGGTCCTCGGATACCTCGCCGTCAGACTTCTTTGTGAAATATTTCACAAAAACTATTTTATGATAATTAATTAGTTCGCGTTCTTCAAAATGATCTACATAGCTCTTACAAAGAAATTTCAGTGTCTAGTAACTATTAATATTAATATTTTTTTCTTAACTTTAATAATTTATTTTCTTAATGAGCTTGTATATAATCACGATTTATTTTATTATAATCATTATCTTTGACGGATAAATCAATATTTGTACTATAATTTATACAATTTATACATTTGGACATAATTTTCCTATAATGCTTTATAATTTAAAAATAATTTTACTAAAAAAATTTTAATTTTAATGAAATCAATACTATAGATAATACAATAAATATAAATATTTTCGTGCATAAAGTAAAAATAGTTATATGTAATAATCTTAGAGCAAACAAAGGCCAATATAATAATATTTAATTATGAATTTACCAATTTACCATTAGATGTAAGTACTCTTGCCAGTTCAAAATTGACTAACTTCGAAAAAAATGTATTATAATAAGATGCACTTCTTATTTCATTTAATAATAATATTTTATGGAATTGTCTGTATTTTAAGTAGTCTCTTACAATAACGTTTATACGTAATACTATTAAGTTGAATTATAATATTAAAGAACATTTTTTGTGGCTTAAATAAAACTAAATCAATAATTCAGATACAATTTACATTAATAAATTATAATTAACAATAAATAGTGAAATTCAAATAATTTATTTTTAGTGATAAGATATTTTAAGAAAATAAAAAATTACGATTTTCTTCATAAATATAATTTATACTATAACATTTTAGGGATTACAAAATTACATTTTCATCATTCTTGGTATTGTTAATAAATTAATTCTTTTCAAAAGCCAGATTTTTTTAATATAATGACATCTCTAACAACGAAACGATAAATCTTATACTTTAATACAGGAGATACTACAGAAATGGCCAATTGCGATATCATTGCCAAAAAACCCAAAAGTAATAAGACCATGTTGAGACAACATTATATCTTACGAATTCTGAAAAATAAATCTATTGAACTGGCATTCTCACCTCCTTTTCTTTCTGATTGTGTTACTCTCTAGAAATCGATCGAGTAGCCAAACTTCAACAACCTCTTTTAAAACTTAGTTAAAAACAAAGTCTCAGGAGAAAAGTTTTACGTTATTTTTCCCTTCCTTGCACACACCCATTGTAAAGGATGGTTCGATAACGCGACAAACATTTTCAAAATGAAAAAAGTAACCCCTTAATATACATCAAGTTATAAAAAAAAGTTAGTACTCAAATTTGTTCGAGTCTTTCACACACGTACTGAAAAACATTTTGCCGATTTATAGACAATTCCTCGATAAGTATTGAAACACATTTGGAAATCCAATTTCATCAAAAATGTCTTGTTTATTGCTCAATGTCCATTGAACTTTAATGTAAAATATAAAATCTATACTATATTCTTATAAATATATGATTAAATGTACAAATAAGTAATGATCTTCCTATAATCTACATAGTGTATATTAAAATATAATAAATGGTTTAAAAGTCTTTGTTCCGTAAAATTTATTTAGTTTAGAATCGTATGAAGTTGGAAAGTAAGGACAAAAGTTTATCGATCTTAGACATCTATGCTGACTTTCTAATAACTTCCGTCCAATTTCAGCGTGATGTTGACCTGCCCAAAGTTATTGCAGGACTCCTTTTGTTAAAGACCGGAACCACTTTGGCGAACTTAAGCACTCAGGGGAATAACCGACCTTAGAACACAACAATATTGATGACACCAAGTGTACTCATTCATCGTGGTCAGAGTTTATAGGCCTATGAAATAATACTGCTAAAACTTGTCTTTATATCCTGTGACAATTTTAAATTATCTTCCTGTTTATCTATGTGGTTCAAATCTAAATTTAATACCCAGATTCTAACTAGGTATTAATGCAAACATAGCTCCGTATTTTCAGATTAATTCTATTTGTGGTCGTTAATTTCAACGTGGTATTTTCTATTGACCAATTGAAATTCTGTTATCTTATTCCACAGCAAAAGTTGAGAATAAAAGACGGATTTTCTATAATCTCTTTAACTATGACCTAACTGTGATCCTATTGTTTAAAAATACCTATAGATGACACAAATGCTGTTCCTAATTGTATACATTTCAAGAATAGTATAAATCATATTTAACCAAAATATTTAACAATATACCAATGGCTAGAAAATTATATGTATCAAACAATATTTAGTATTTTATATAACGATTTTATTAGGAAAATTTTTGAAATTAACTTAAATAGAATTTCTTGTACTAAGTATTACTTTTTTATTAATTGCTGAGTGGCAAAAAGTTTATAATGTCAAAACGTGTAGAAATAAAAATGTAATTAAAGAAAAAGTAAAAAAAAGTTTTTCTTTTAAAACTTTGCTTAAGAATATTTTATAACCACTGTTATTTAATAAATTCACTTGTATTTACTTGTATTTCTAAAAAGACAATCAATTTCGTTAGACGCTTATCTAAGTATATCTCTATAAATATATCTACATTTTTTTACTAAAATATATTTTATTAAATGCATTTTTATAATATAACAATCTTTTTGATACTAATTAATTCATAAGCCTTCTTCCAAAATTTAAAAAAATTATTCTTTTAGTTACTAAAAACCAGCATTCACTATAGTATTTTAATTGATAGACTTTGATAAAATATTACCCTAAATAAAATCCTGTCCATAAAATGGATAATACAAATTAATTAAATACATTACATAACTATTTAAAATGGAATACATAATTACCACTTGATTGGTCAAGTGATATTACACATTACACAAAGTAAAATTTTCCCAAGCAAAATATTTATCTTAGAAATTATTACTTCTATAAACAGAGAATCCATTAGTGTGGAAGTAAAAATATTTATCATCCATTAACTACAAATCATAGTGGATTTTAACAGTGCATCATATATTTATTTACTGTAAAAATGTACACAACTAGAACATAATTCAAGTAGATGAAAAAAATATGACTTAACAGGGGTGCATGAAATGAATAGTGCGAAGGCAATTGCCCTTTGGGCTGTTAAGAATTTTTTGTGTAACTAATAACTATAGTGATATTAACTCTGTATATTATAATAAAATCATGTCACTGGTATTTGTGTTCTTTGTTTGCCAAAGCGTATATAATTTTAATGTCTGTTTTTTTTTTTTATCCCGGACCGTCTTTATCAATTAATTACAATTTAATTCAGTTTATTATTTATGTATATATTATATCGAAACACAATGAATATTGTATAGTGATTAAACAAAACGTGTTTACATGGGTAATGCAATGTAATGATTAAAAAATATAAAGTTTCCGTTATAAATAAATTAGTTATCTCAATACCCATCAAAGGGTGCGGGTAAATTTTGAACAGCATTAATTTACACTATTTAAATAATACATGATGTATCGATTTACATATTTAAGTTGAATTATAAAAATAACACTCCCAATTAGTAATTCCTAATTATTGAGCACTTATTTTGCTTAGCTTGCATATTAAAATATCATCTCTATTATTCTATGGTAAGATTAATTTTGGAATGTAACTTAGTTTAAAAGATACTAACAAATTTATTTCAAAAACTCGAAAATTGTCTTTATGACTATTACCTAAATCACATTCCCTAACGAACGCGTGCAATAAAACATTTTTAAAATTTACGGCCAAGACTTTCTAAAAAAAAAATCAATTTTTGAGTTCTTCAGATCTCTTTCCACTTATCAAATGTTAATTAATTGTTTTTTAGCAAAATGTACATAATATCGTTGCATAAGTTATATATATCAAATATTTAGTTGGTATAAACTGTTAAAACATACACTTATATTATCGCAATATACATATAGTTATATAATACTATTATTGCAAGCTACTACGACGCCGGCCAGTGAACATAATGCTATTTGTACACATTAATTTACATTTAATAAACACGTGCAAGAACAGTCTTGTGAAATTAAAATGACGTTTAATGTAAACTGAAATTTCTCAAGAGACGTTATGCACGCTGTGGCGATGGCATACAATATACAATACATGTAAAGGTACCTATACGATATGGGCAAAAAAAAAATCGAACAACCATATAAATATTCCCTTATAATCGTCTCCCGGGACAGAAATCCAATCCATTTTTCCTCTAACCTAAAACTAATTTCCTATACACCATTACTGCAGTTAATATATATATATATATATATATAATACTTTACAACGCTCGTATACATACATATGGATCAAAATTAAATTCAAAAAGAAGACCGTCTGCCAGTGCACTAACATTATTCTCGTGCCGTATAACAACTAAGATACAATATACACCATAGGAAGACATATATTGTATCAAATTATTATGCTTACACCCATATCCATGCACACAAATAATACGCGTGTGTATCTGCTTATTGAAAATTATACATATATATATATATATATCATTATTGACTGTTATGTTGGCAATTTCACACGAATAGTATAACCAAAAAGTGTGACTGTAAAATAAAAATATTATTATTACATATATATGGATTCGTATACGAGGAGAATCCGGTACCTAGAAATCACCGTCCCCGTATAAACAGCGTAGTCGAATATTGGTAATAATAATTATGTACTATACATACTTTATTATACCTTCCATCGTAAAATCCTCGTAAAATTTAACGGCTGTAAATTTGATCTGTATTCAATATACAATACAGCGTCTCGCCGCGGTAGGTGCGGTAATTAAATTTCATCTAAGCAATTAATCAGAATCTATTTTTTAATATCATTATTTATTATTTTTTTGTTATCACACAATTTATCTTAAGCGTGGGAGATTACTTTAAAATTTATATATATATATATTTCTTTTCTTCTAAAATGTAAAGAACTAATCCTCTTTACGACCGTTGGATTTATAGCATCAAAAGAGTGTGTTTTGGGTCGTTGAATTAAATTACTAGAAAACACCGGAAGATGAAATTAAATATAAAAGAAGAAAATAACATTTCCCCTAGACCGGTGAACTAAATTATTCGATGGAAAAACAAATTTAAAAAAGAGCAATGCGATAAGATGTCCTCTACGTTTTCAATTAGCTTAAAAACAGACAAATATATTTAGTTAGAGGTGGTAGGAAAAAAATAATAAGAAACAAATGGTAACATAACATGGTAATTTATATTTTACTGTTTTATATTATTATAAAATAAGTAAAAGAATAATGACTAGTGAATATTATATTATATTTAGTCCTTACTGTGTATAGTTTTGACCCACTTATACAATATTGATTTTGTAGGAAAATAAAATATATATTAAGAGCAATTTTCTAGTACTGAAGTTTAGACATTTAATGTTTAAAAAGACCTATACAATATTGAAATTTTCTGAGTGTTTTTAAATTGTAAACCATTGCTCTCATGTTCGAAAAATAACTATTAGCACACCAGCTTACCCAAAATTGTTAACAGTATCACATTATCTCCATAATTTTGTTGTCATTCATTATTGCTTTTAAGTAAAATAATTATTGAGAAACAAACAATTTCGGAAAATTTACTTCGTTTCTAATCGGTTTTTTCTCTATAGAGTTTTAAAGCTTTTCACTCCAAAAATGTATTACCAAAAATAAATACAAACAAATTGCACATCGCTGTAAAACCAATATAGCTTTATCACTCTGCTCCAAACTTAAGAGTATGCTTTTATGTGTGCATACATATTATATATTTATTTATTAAGATAATAAAACGGAGAAAATATAGTAGTAGTGATATACGCATATATATATTAAACAATACGTAACGGACAAATGCATGGCAATCAGCCAATTTTCGAGAGCACTCGTGTTTGGTGTTATTGCGGAGACAACAAAAGAAAATACATATTACAATTTAATATGCATTTTCTGTTTTCCTTTTTACTTTGTTGTTTTTCTTATCAATTCGTCGACAGTTCTCTATTTTGAGCATAAATTTAGTTCCTGATAAATATTAGGAAAGGCTTAAATATTCAATAGAATATAGAATCGAGGAGGTAAAGTCTTCACATTTCTAACAAATTTAATAATTTATTATTAAGCATAATAATAATCTAACACAGTTAATACTTTAGGATAATAAATTCATATATTTTTTTTAATGAAAAAATTATTGTTTTATCACTGACTAGACTAGCTTCTCTGATTTTCTCCGACAGTTAGACACTCATTGTTTTATTATTAGATTAGACATAATAATTCTGAGATTAATGTTGAATGACTTGAATGTGACATATTAAATTTTAACCATCAACAATAATTATTTATTTTGTTTTAAAATAACACAAATTATACTTATAATTAATAAAAAAAAACTAACTTAAAAATATTATTTTTAAGAGGCTAAGTCTTCGTGAGTCCTCGCCTCTGATATCCAGTAATAGCTTGGATCTATAACTATTAAATCTTACAATTTTGAAACAAGTTCATCAGTATTTTTACCATCATGCACTTATGCCGAAGTTTTAATAATAGTGTATATTACTAAATATACTAAAATAATAGAAAATATATTGTATGTTTATTTTTCATTAATTTTAGTAGATGGCTGGAGCGAATGCCCAGGGCATCATATTTTAAAGGTAAGAAAAATTAAATGTCTACCTACTGTGTAATTAAAATATTTCGTGGCGGTTATAAAGTTATTTTTTGGTGAGCGAATACATATATATATATATATATCATAAGTCCTAAATTCTGAATATTAATTTAAAAATATATTTTTGGATTTCATTATTCGTATCTTTAAATAAATGGACATTGTCTTAATAAAAACAAATAAAACATAATTCATATATTTTTTTTATGTTTTTTTTTAAAGTTGTTACAATTGTTACACTAAGCTAATACATAAACAACTATTATAAAATATATCTTTTAAATTTGTTTTTCATCAAATAATCATCACATGCACCAAAAATCACATCACAAAATGTATATAAAACACACAATCGATCTGAGATGCTGTGATCATGCAATATAATTTTAGTATACTACTACAGGCAGCTTACTAGGTATATATATACTACGGAGAAAAAAAATTCACACCTTGAATCTCGTCAAAACTATATTAAAACATATTATAATCGTGCACTGCGCATCATACATTATTATATTTATTTTTATGAATCAGTCCACGTGTTGAGCATCACACACCGCTAATCTATCACTGGATATTGTATTAACAATCGGTGGTACTCGGTTTCATGTTCAATTAAAATGTAGTTTACAACTTATGAGCGTATTGTACAATATTATAAATAAAATATAAGTATTAAATACTTATAAAACGCGTTCCAAGTTATAAAAATATATACTGCACCCTTTGTAAACGCCACGTCTACCACCATTCTAAACGTATACCATTAAGCTTTAACGACCAACGTTACGATATTACTGTATGGTATGCGTCATCATGGTTGCAATACGATGTCATTATAAATAATAACCCGATATACACGCAATTTTGAATAATAAATTACAAATTCGATATTACGGTCATTCACCGCAGAATTTCATTTTTAGTATTTAACCTAATATTATACTTATTACTTGTATAGGTGGGTGAATCTGATAAGCTAAAAATCATAATATAAAAATTTAAATCAACATTTTTCGATCATATACCTATCTATTAAAACGAAATCAATGAGTGCAGGGGGGCTTTATTAAATTGATCATCAAACATTTATCATACAATTTATTTTATAAGCACATGAATTGCTTATGTGTATAATTTAATTTTTTTCAACATTAAACATATTATACAACATAGTATATACGTCATAATAAACTCGTATTTTTAATGTTTTTTTTTTTTTACATTCCATCTGTCCATTAGTCTACCTAATTTTTCTACGATCTATCCTGTAGAACACTATTGAAATAATTATCTTGAAAAATATTTTCATTATTGTCACTATTAATTCATAATATAAAAAGAAAAATTTTTCAATTATCTTAACTCACACCTAAATTGAACATTAAAAAAATAGGTAACACGCCGTGTCATTATCACATTGCATTAACCTACTCGGATAATGATTAAAATACATATAATACGTTGTATGCATATACGTAGTATTAACTTTGATAGTTAAATATGTCTACTAAAAAATTAAAATATATACATAGATACATAGGTGTAAGTATAAATAGTAATAAGTACAGTTTTAGCTCCTATTTATTATCTAATAGCTTTTTATGATAAATATTTTTTTTCTTGGTAATAATTTAAATGTGTGTACAAATTATTAAATACTTTGCTTAATCGAAATACTATAGTCATCATTTCCATGTAGTTTTTTTATTTCAATCCTTTCCTAGTTCCTATACATTTATTTGCATTTAAATAATTTACTGTACTACATTAACATTATACAATATTGTCTATGTTATATCTCTATAAATATTCAGATAAAATAACACAATAAATAAACCTACATTTTAAATTAAAATAAAAAATTTCTACGTTATCATTTATTCTATTAAATTAAATACACAAAATATTGTGCTTTACGTAAATGTATGATGATTAATGGTATAACGTTTCAAAATTATTTATAAGAAAAATTATGATAAATTAATTTAACATTTTTTTATATATATGTATATCATAGAAAACTTTTTTTTTAAACAAAAACGAGTAAATTCAATAGATATATTCACTGAAATAAATATTTATATTTATCAATTTATTTATTATACTTGTATACGGATCTCAATATCAGAAAAGGATTTTATGCATTTATGATTTTCTTTTTTTAAATCATAATATTTGTAGTATTTTAACATACCGATGTCAATAGATAAAATAAACGTTGCACAAATTGAAAAAAAAATTAATTTAAATCTATGCCGGTTTCAGAATTTATTGTATATCATGCAAGCAATGAAGTCTTCTTTCATAACATTCCATCCTCCTTCTCTTCTTACTCAGAAGCAACCTCAAGTTTACCTACTTTCATAGCATACACTGATAGTATAAATTAATCGATTAAAGAGTTATTTTCATAAATTTAGTTATAACTTATAAATAACAAATCCTTCCAAACACAATTATTACAAAATTTACGTATTTCCCGCGTAACGTACCTATTATTATACGTATGAATATATCAAACCCATTTTAAATGACCAAATTCTTATAAGACTCCTCCAAAACGTTAATGCAAGGTTAAAAATTCACAACTATTTAGCTCACAGATAGTAATAATGGTCTATACAAATTGCATTATATAATATGTGAGATGAAAAATTTCGATATTTACTGGAGGTGGTTAAAAACTTTTTATATCCTTCTTCAACATTGCAGCAACTAGATACTTATTGTAGACAAAACCGTTCACAAATACACGCCATATAGGCGACGGAGATGCAGTGGTCGTGGTATAGCGTGTGGGAAAAATATAAGACGACCGGAAACCCCTTAAAGGCTTTTGAAGTTTCCCGTTTTAAAGCGTACAAACGAGAGAGAATAACAGAAATCATATAATGTATAAGACAAAGAAGCAAAATACCGTAGCGTGGTCTGCTGCTATAACTACGTCGCCGTCGATCACAGAATACAACTCACATATGGTAGTGCACCTCTTGTATAGTTATATTATATGCAGTAGCGCAAGTAGGCAAAATCCTAAGGAGGTGCTTCAGTCCCCTGCAGATATTTTATATAAGTATAACCATAGTATAATCCCGTAGGAGAAATGTATTAAGTCTAAGTATGTATAAATATATATGGCGTATATCACTCGTATATTGTTTGAAGAGGTTTATTAAGATTTTGGGGGCTTATCCCCCCCCAAAGCTCCCCCACCACAACTATTTTTACCACTGCTTTTGTATATGTATTATATTATTGGCATATACACCTACGAATGCGAAGCAATCAGCTATAAGTGTGCGTATCGGTTACTCACATTCCACCTGAGCGCACACGCACCGCAATTACAACCTCCCTCCTCCATACACTTCAAATACAGTGAGGATACACATTATTTTGCGGTAATTAAATTCCATGGATTTCACTCCTTCACCACCACTCACCCTTCATCAAACTCTCGTCGAACCGATCTCGACGGTCGTCTTGTCGTCATTGTATAGCGAGTTCTTGACGTTTGAAAAATATAATCTGTAGGTATATCTATTCTCCCACCCACCCCCCCATCAACCGTTCACGAGAAAATTGAATTTCATGCATATCCTACAACCAACCGTCCTCTGCAAAGGGTTAAACGAACGAAGAGATTATCAACGACGAGGTGCAGGTGGTACGCAAATAAGTTTACTATGTTGATTTCAATTTAATTAACGACTTATCAACGACCGTATTGACACGCCTGCACTGAACATACAGTTCATATAATATTGTAGGTATAGGTATAAAAATTGTACTGATGATGTATTGCTTTATAATATAGTTTATATTTTATAACGTTATATATATTATACTTTACGAATGGCAAGATTGCTGTATTCAATTCATAGATATTTATATATAATATTATAATACATATATTTATTATATATGAGTATGGGTATTTTTACTGAACACTGGGTGAATGGGTGGATATGTGCAAGCCGTGAATACATAGGATAAGGCGCGTTAGTCACTTTTTCGGGTGGAACACATATAGTGATGCGTATAGCACTGCGACGTTATTGGTAAGTATCAAAAGGGATAGGAGGATCATCGTCATCAACGAAATCGATTGCTATGTACAAATACATAATATACATATAATATGCCTATTGCCTATTCTATATAATTTATGTACCACCCACTACCGGCGAGGTTTGCGTTATCTATTTTGTGTTTGTATATTTTTATTTTAAGTAAAAGAGGAGAAAAAACAAAAAAAAAACGTAATCCGGATGACAGACGACCATCCAGCAATACCACACTGACCGTAAATGGCAGGTACCTACACACAGTGAATGAATTAATCGAATGGCTCGCGCATTTTTTTTTTCAGCCTGCCTAAATCGACTCGTAACCTTTTTTTTTTTTGTTTGCCACTTCTATTGATTGTAGCAAAAAAATTACCAACATCATGAGCGCCCCAGATAAAAATCGGCCTATCCTAAGAGATTATATTGTTAAGTTTAACACGCCTGTGGAAAAACCCAATTCCTATTCTTTCTTCCATAAGTAACACTACTTATATATTTTATGGTATTATAAATTGTTTTATCAAATTATTTGTGAATCAGGATTATTGCTATTTCTTTTTTCGACGTCTTTTGTTAAAGCACAATTAATAATCTCTCGTAAAATTAAAATAAATAATTCATATTTTGTTTCATAGTTCCTTTTTTAAACTCTATTTTTTTTAAGTGGGAGGTAAATTTTGTTATTAAAATTTTGTGTAAATAATTCAATTTTAGGCATCTTTTTAACAGATTAAATACTTAATAGTATCTAAAGTAAGTGATCATTATTATTTTTCAAACACCCCTTAAAATACCCCCCAAAAAAAAAACCCTATCAATAAATATGTAAATAATGAAATCTGTTTATAATCAAGTATTAACTATTAACCCTTTTTAAAAAAAATATATTTTTTATTTTTTCAATAATTGTTGCATTTAAATTTTAGATTAGAGTATACTACAATTATGTGTTATTTTATAATAATAAATTTCTTTATTATTTAAAAAAACATGACATGTAGGTAGTAACAAAAATAATAAAAATTATGTCTATTTTGTGTACTCGTATGTTCTATCACCTCTTGTGTAAAACATTTTTATAATAAATGAACAATGAGCGAATTTTTGTTTAATACGTTGTTATTTAGTCTCTATAGCTATATTCTTTAATTCGTTTTTTCTGTGTATAATAATTCTATATCTTTTTAAAAGCCTTTTTCTGTTAACTCATTATAAACCCATACTTATTTTTTAATTTTTATAGCTCAATTATAGTTAGTTTTTATAAATATACCAAAAATTTTAATCATAAATCATGAAACTAAACACTAATTAGCTGTAAAATAAATAGTTTTCCCTAAAATTTATGATTAAAAAGTGAAATAATTAAATAATTTATTATTCATAAAAATGTGTTTCGTACAAAGAGAATCTAATTACTTGACAACAGCTATTGAGTATTGAATTTAATTGGCAATTAAAATTTTATCAAGTAACCGCTCTTAGCTTCATATCAAAATATTGACCGTATTCGTATTTTGAAAAACAATTAATTAAAATTTACTTGTCTAGAAACTTTTAGAAAAATAACATAATCAAATCGTCGGAATACTTAATCGTTATAAACTTTAAAAATAAGTTTTCAATGAAGTTTTACATCAAGAAAAGCTTAATCAATTTTTGGTTGAAGTTTTTCTTTATAAAATGCATAATTTAAAAGCCACTTTTAACTTTTTTATTGTACGTAGAACTTAATGTTTGTCGCAGTAGTGTTTTCAAAACGTCCATCCCAGACTACCCGACATTTCTTTTAATATATGTAAAAGTGTTTGCAGTCATATTATATTTTAAAATTATTTCAATATTGTGTTTGCTTATATATTTTTTTTTCCTTAGAATGGAATATTTTCTAAAGAAAACTTTGCAACCGACATATTTAAAATTATAAAAATGTACTACATAGAAATAAAAAATCTTAAAAACTATGTCTAACGGTAAAAACTAAAGCGATTATATATATTTTTTTTTTTTTATGGGTATCAATGGATTTAAACAGTGGATTATAAATGAAAAGGTTTTTTTGATGTTTCGAAACGATTATAATCGCAAAACTACGCGAAATTGCCGTGAAAACTACGACCATAAACGTTTGCGTTATCGTAGATAATACTTATACAATATCCACCGAAATGGCACAGAGCTAGTATTAAAAAGAAACTACCAACTTCTCTCATCTATATATATGAAACTTTTTTTTTCCCTGTAAGGATATATCATGTAATAAGTGTAACGCTGCTTTCTTCCTAAGCACCTAACGACTAAACATGAACATCATACGCTATGTCAATCGATCGGTGGTAATGTTATTTAGATGAGACTTTTACATTTTTAAGGGGACTATTAAAATAATAGGTTTAAAATGTGTTAAAATCAAAAACAACGTATATGTTTTACGATATTTAACAAGAATATTTGACTGATTTAAGTAATTTATTTTTAAAATTAATTTTTACTATCTAATTAATTTATTTAAAATCATACTAAGCTATGTTATGTATATTGGTGTATCATACTATGCAAAATATGCCAATAGTTTTATATTGTTTTTGCGATTTTTACATAGATATATAGAAGTGTTTTTTTTTCTGTAAATATGATAATAACGTATAAAAAAAAAAAACGACAATGATTCGTGTGTTACCTATAGGTATTACTTTCATAATGTTATATACAATGTATTCTTCCTACTCTTCCACCCTACCTATCAAATGGGCTAGATAAATTCATATAATTTAGTGAAGGTGGAATGTACTCTCATTTACGTTATTCGCATCGAGCTCGAGCGACGGATATAAATTATGAACAAATATAAAATACTCCACTTTTACAATTTTTCACTTCTTTCCCTTAACAATACCCCTGTGTGCTATTTACGTGAGGTCGTTTTTTTTTTTTCAGGACATATATAAACTCCGCGTATTTTGGTAGACATAATTGATTGTTTTTAATTGAGTCGACTGTACATAATACGTGGTCATGGGAATTCTCCGTAACCAGTGGATTGTTTGATATTAAAATAAAAAAAAATAATAATAAAAATTGGTCCCTTATTTATAAATCTCTCCAGTAATTCCTCGGCTTTGGAAATATTCTGTCGGTCTTCTTTATCGCAGAAGTATAATTCATCAAAAATAAAACAAACACTCATACACACACACACACAGATATACAGCGAGTTAAAAAGAGTGAATGAACCGATAAAAACCACGTTTATACACCTGAAACAAAAACGAGCTTATCTTTAGTGTTAGAGGCGTGAAGCAAGATTGGTGGCAGTGGTCGTGCTACAGCCTTACAGGTGATGAGGATAGGTGACGTGGGTGGATGAAATATACGGCAGGGAGGGTTGTGCCACTGGTAGATGGATGTGACTAGGGAATAATAAATGGAAATTGTATATATATATATGTGTGTGTGTGTGTTTCTAACGGTGGCGGTGGTAGCAGCCATTGTTTGGCTTTTAATTGGGTTTCAACGTTGGGCCAGCGCAATAAATCTGGAAGAGTTACTACGAAGGAAGTTTATGTGAACAACGGTTTTGTAGAACAATATAAAATATTAAGCCATACATACCTATAATACAAACTCGACATTTTGCCAAGAAATTGTAATCTTTGGCTAAATTTACTTTTGGAGACATTACATTTTTATCATTCCTATTTAATATAACGCCCATATAAAATACATTACTAATATAATATATGCACCTACAATATAATAAATGATGTTGATGTCATTCAATACGACTATACGTGGACCTAGTCAGTATGTGTTTACAATATAATGTACTATACATGTGCTAATTTTACTACCTACACAACTTAAATTCAAAATATACATTATACTGTTGTGCAAATCAATCGATTGTATTGTCAATGCAGGTGGTGGTCGTGTTTTATTTATTTTTATTCCTTATCGATTTCATGCTTATAACAAATACACCTGTGGTGGTCCAGTCAATAGAGACGTAGCTCAGGCAACAAAATAAAACACGTCCTTAAACGCGTGCAGAGGTCACACGAAACAGAAACATCGAATTTAATGTATTAATATAAACCTCATTAGGACCTTGTGTGGAAATGGACTGTAACCACCTTGGTAGATTTTTTTTCTTTTTTTATCATGACCAAATGCGTGTGATATGCATGTTTTATTATGTATACAAATATATTTACACAAATACGGTAGACTTTATGCGGTTGCTTCTCGTGTCAAAAATAAACGCATAATAATGTACCTGACGTGAGGATATTTATATGTATTATAATATGATTTCGATATCAACTACCTACGGTAGAAATAAATGAAATTCGATTAGGTATACACAAAAGAGTTTTGTTCGTATTATTTTCAACATTATTGATTTTATAAATATTTCCTATCCCGGTATTAGGCAATTCTTAATATTTTCATGAAAAAAAATAATGACTAAGAAGGTAGAAAAAAAAACAGATGAATATTTAAGGACATTTTAATAAATTATACTCAAATATCAATGTCACATATAATTTATGACTTTTCTTACGAATGATAAATTATATAATAAGAAAAAAAATATTACAATCGCGTGGTTACGTACCTACATATATAAGTGAATAATTTATTTTTGACGCTCATATTCATGATAAATAAATCATAAAATTATAAATTATTTAATCATATTAATATCATTATTTTATGCATCTACATGTTGTGTAAGTTGAAATTTTCAATTTATAATATTATAATAAAAGCAATTTTCATAAATGATTTATATCATGGATTTACATATATTATTAATTATTGTAGAATAGCAGTGTGAAAAAATATACATATCTGTTTAGGATTAAAAGTTTAACTGTGATTTAAAACACACATTATGAAAAAATGATAAAGAAATTGTTTAAGGGAATCTAAAAATACACTTTGAGATGAGATAGGCTTCCTGCCCTCCCTAATTATTAGGTTTACAATAAAGTCAAATAGATATCTTATAATTTACAAATTTTAAGCTCTTGACTACGGATATAATAATTATTGTCTGAAAATTTAATGAACAGTTCACAAAATAAATGTGATTATAATAATATTGTAACAGTTAACGTTAAATGGAAACTCGTTTGACTACATTTTTTTTTCATCGAAACAGATACATAAACTAAATATATATTACTGTAGAAAATGTGTATACCTACATAATATATATAGAGAGAGAAAGTTTAATTCAGTTGGGAAATAGAAAAAGCGTCATTTTTGTCATAAAACAACAAGCAATTTGAACATCAATTACACAACAATTACTTTTGGCAAACGAGACAGAATAATACAGTTTCCGAATCATTTTCCAATTTTCTCTTTTAATTAACTATCATAATTCAATCCCACGATGATTTTACGAGCCCATACCTCTCAATTTTTTTAATAAATAACACGTTTAAATAAATTAAAAAGTAAAATTAATTATTCAAAATTAAATTATGAAGAAAAAAAAGTCGTTAACGAATCTGTGACAGTTGGACGAATTTATTTAGGGGAATTAATATTCCTATTTTGGTGTATTCGGGAAACATAATATGTATTATTTGAATCCAAATAAACGTGTAAATCAAAATAATTAAGGGAAATTAGCAAAAAAATGTGTAAATTTATTATCAAACATCCGTCCACACTTATCTTTGAAAAAAAAATAAACGTAATTAACATAACCCACTCAATTAATCCATAATAATCTTTTATTGTTCGTTTTTATCACTTCGCGTATTTCTTGTTCATATATATGTATATATTATTAACGTACGCGGTCCATTTAACGAATCGCGGCAATCATTACACATACGTATTTGTTCAAAAAAGCTTATGTGAATTCCAGCCATAGAAATGTAAAAAAAATAATATTTTACATACATTTTTAGTTATAGTTCAGCGATTTTAAACAAATGATCGTATAAATTCCAAATACACCAACAAAATATACTTACCTCAACGATGTTAGGCTTTGTAGAAATGACCGTAAACCTTACAACAGTGTGTAGTATATTAAGCTATGCACGCGATCGTGGTTTATCCGCGGTTATTGTCACAGCTGGTTACTATCCCGAGGATGGTGCATAATGATTACAATTGTCTTGTTTCTAAAGGAATACAATAGTACAAAACAATCGTCTTTCTTATGATGGCTTGAGGGAATCCAAAGAACGGGAGCGTGCAAAAATCGATAAGAAACTCGTTGTTTACGATTGGACTACTATTAATACAAGTTTAATACCAAACTAACATCAATGTAAAACTTCAACACACACGTGATTATTATTATACAAAATATGTATACGAATGTGTGTGTGTTAGAATATTACTCGGATTGGCAGTGGCATGTGGTTATGTGCGTGTGTTTGGTATTATTTTGTGCTGGGCGATCGTCGTAGTCTGAGCAAAGCGCCGCTCACTATTGATTTCCTTCGGGCGGCGGCGGTGGTAGAGGCAAAATTACCCGGTCTCCCACCGTTATTGTACGACACGATGTTATATACAACGAAACGGACGCGATAAACGACGACGGGCCAACCTTGGCTCGATAAAGAGTGGCTAGATTTCGGGATACCTATACGTATATTGCGTGCATATTTATTTGAGTATATATATATATGTGTGTATGTGTGTGTGTGTGTGTGTGTGTGTGATCTAGGGATAGACATGACGCGAGGGTGACTAAGGTCGGGGATAATATATTATATAACGCGTACAAAACAATGACAGCAGACGACGACGTAGTACACGCATATACGGCATAATGGTATGTATATATAATATATATATAAATATATCATTACGGTATAGTCGCATATGCATACATATATGCGTGCGTGCGTGTACAATAATAATACCATCACTGCCGACGTACGTAAAATTTAGCAGATCCGAATAATAATATAATAATAATTATTATTACAATATACCTGACAAATGACAATAATATGAGTAAAAAACATCGATAAGCAACCGACCGGGAACACTTTATGATTATTATTTTGCTCCTCGTCCCGTCATCAATACACACGCCATAAACATCTCGAATAATAGTTTACTCTCCCTCGTGATGGTATAATAGCTTTGATGGTCTGTAAATATATTATATTATAATAGTTCATAGTTATTTTTTGAAAAAATTGTCTCAGCAGCTTTAGTTTTACAGAAATTAAAAATTCGGACTCTCGAGAATCGCACCGTATTTATAAGCAGTAACTATACGTATACTACAGCTCAATGAGATACGTTATACGAACAAACGGCGTTAATGTTATTACTTATTAGAATACTGTATTAGCACAATTTTATTAATACATTATTTTTTTTTTAATTTACTCACTCCTTCGAAACCAACACGCTATAACACAATTCATATTTCCTATTACCGTTGACGCACAATCTACATAAAACGTGAAGAAAATACAAGACTGACTGAAGTTTTGAAATTGACAAGAATTACATTTTAAGGCGGTTACGGAAAACTGTATAAACACTAATACTTTATTAATAAATTTGTTATTACCATGACAAGTAGTCATAAAAATTTTACTTACCGAAGGGTAGATATTATAAATACAGCGCGATCAATAAATTATGTATCGTAATAATCAATAACCATTTTGTTATTATAATGTCATATTATATCGTACACAAGTAAATACACAGTATCTCATGTTTTTGTTTATGATTTTCCCTAAAAAGTGAATCTTGATTAAATGAAAACACACGTGTTGAACGAACTGTTATTTTATACACATATAAATTTCAAATCTTCACGGCGTTCTAGTTAGAAAATATGTAAATCAAATTAAACTTTGTACTTCTTAATATTTTAAAACTATTCCAGCAGAAGTTCATTATTTTTCTTTTAATTATATTCAATAAATTTAGTTTTTTTACTTAAACTATTACAATCAATTAAAGTTCGATTAATAAATAACTTCAATTAAACTAACTAAATTAAACTTTTAAACTAAGTATTTTTCATAGTTTAAAAAGAACATTGGACTATAAATAGCAATAGATTTGTAATAATTTATGTTATATTTTTATATATATTTTAATTATATTGTAATATTAAATCCATACACGACCGTGTTAAAGTAAACAAAGCAAAATTAATTATTCCCGACACAGTCTACTTGTTCAATCTAACTTCTTTACTATACAATATTGAACGGCGTTATATATAGGCAATATAGGTGCAGAACTGTGTAGAAGAACTACACTGTTCAATAATAATTATTGAATTAATCAACACCGTCATTCATGTAAAACTAAAATAAATATATTTTATATAAACATACATACTTTGTCTGTATTTAAAGTTTTAAAAAATAATTTATTGACTAGGTATTTTAAATAACTGTGTATCTTTAAGTATAATCTATTTTTAAAAATGAATTTAATTATGAGTGTACATTATTTTATTTAAATTTTAAATTATTTGTATTTAAAATAATTATTTTTTTTTAATTTTATTTTTTAGAATTAAATTTAAAAATATCCTACATTTTTTTTTTTAATTAACTCTATGAAAATGATAAAAAAATTTATAATTATACATGTATACTATGTTTTATTATATTAATAGTTCATTTAAATAATTTAACAAATTTTTATTGTTGACGTACATTGTATTATTACGAAAATAAGTAAACTGTGAACACTCATAATAATATGTATTACATAAAAATATTATCATGCGTTATAACATAACTTCAAATAATATTTATATATTGAATACATTTTTTTATTAATTAAAATCTACATAAAGAAAATAATAGATACTTCTTCATCTACACATATGAACATATTTATTTATAACACAAAATTTCATATTATCAATAGTATTTTATGCTATTAAATTATATATTCTCACAGTTCATCCCTATGCATAGCACTAAAATATTATATAAATAACAAATTATTTTTGTAAGAACTTAAAATTTTATATTTTTTAACAAAACATTAAAATATAATTGTTATTCTATTTAATCATTTAATACTTTATTTAATATTCTGAGTAGTTAACTTAATTGTAAATTAATTCTTTAAAAAAATCAATTGTTTGTAATAAAATACAATCAAATTATAATTTTAAAAAATGTATGTGATATTATCAATATTTCATGTACATAAACTATAGTAGTTAAAAAAAGAATACAACTAAAAATGAGTAAACTATTTTTTGTTTGATGAAATGTATAATGTGCTTTTATAATTAAAAAAATGTATATATTCTAGTTTTGATTTATTTTCATTTTAAATATTAAATACAGCTCTGCGTGAGCGTATATTTAAAAAGTGTTATATTATGTGTATTTTCAATACATCAAAATAAATTTCCAGTAGAATATAAAAATTAAATAAATGATAAACGTTTAGCAGCGTAGAAGTTGTCTGTTAATATGACCATCTGAATTCTCGAGATACTTTATTGAAAACTAAATAGATTTATACTGAAAGAGGTTTAATATATTGAAAGGATATCGAAAAAATAATTCAATTTTATAGTATCAGAAAAATTGTCTCATATAATATTGTACATAATAATATATATACCATAACATTGTTTACTTTATAAATAAAGTTAATGAATGGTTGACAATCATCCATTTTCAACAGTACTGACACATAAATAAAAGCTGGTTTACGTGTGACAGAAATGTCTGCTCCTTCTTATCCTATCAATCCAGCGAATATTTTCTTATATAAACGCGGTTTCTTTAACCGCTATTATAAAAAAAAAGTTATTTAGATACTTACCCTTTCTATAGCAGTTGTTCTCTTTTTAATTATTTTGCCTACCTACGACATTTAATTTGTATTTTTCTATTGAACTTTTTCCGTTATACAAACATAGCCATTACAGTGAGATTACTGACAATTTAATGATCAATATGAACATCATTTTAACGATTTATTCCATGTTTTATCGTAAAATGATATTACCACGTTTATCTATACACTGTTAATCGAATGTAAATACTTGAAAACACACACACAAAAGTGCTCGTAATGTTTGGAGACTTTTCTCAATAACTGTGGCGTGTAACTTTGTTATACAGTGTACGAGAAAATAGAGTTTGTATGGCAAATACACGGTATGTAATAATGATTTCTATTAATTCATTAATATTGAATACATTATACAACGATATTATTCTTTGTGAATACGTCCTGAGTTTTAGACCATGAGTACTCAACATATACTCACACTTTATCAATAGTGAATATATCATGGAACTTTATAGTCCACATGAGATAGACAATTTTGGAATGTAATAAATTTTTATAGAATAGTTATTTATATATATATATATATATATATATATATATATATAAATATAAACATAGTCTTTTGTTATATTTTTATTTTTTTGAGAAAAATATTAGATTTTTACTATTCAAAACAGTATTATAATAATATTCAATTTTACTATTACATGAATATTGGTATATACATTAATACTTATAATTGCAGTACGCTTTATAAAATAATAATTTATAGATTTAAGAATAGTTTGAGTTGTTTTATGACGCTATAATATAAAAGTAAATGAAAAGTGTATGAAATATTGTGTACACATTACCAAATTTTCTTACCAAATTTAATAAATTTACAGACTTTTAAATGAGCATTAAAAAAAAAACAAATAAACTTTATTGTATTTAGAAAAAAATATTTAGAAAAAAAATTTTACAAACGAATAACTTAATTTTCTTTATCATAAAATTATATGTCTTAGTGAAAAAAAAAAATCACTTTTATTAGTATGAGTAATTTATGTACATAATATAAAAGATTTATACTCAAGCATTGAAATTTCTCTTCAACATCAGCTGGTAGCCATTAACTACCATCGAACACCTGTATTTCTTTTTAAACAAAATAATAAATGTTTAGCGATCAACTATGTTGTAAAAAAGACAAAATTCATTAACCATATTAATCATAAAATGTAACATTACATCATACTTAAATTATGAATATATCATTGATTATTTTTCTAGAATAAAATAAAAATTTAAAAACTCTTATCTAACTATAAGGCACTATAAGGTTACAATTATCAAAATGTTTTATATGTGTTCTTGTTAGTTAAAAACATAATAATTCAAATTTATATTTGATAAATATAAATGGTATTTGCATAATATATTTAAATCGGAACATTTTTAAATTTTAATTTACATGAACAACTAAATATCTAAGTAAATACAAAATATTAAGAAAATGTTTTTAAGCCTAAATATTGTTTTCTTAGTATAGAAGTATTAAATTATTAAATCCACCACAACTAATTATCTTAATTTATGGTTAAAAACTTTATAAGTTCCTATGTGGATTGTTAATTACTAAGATTTTATATTATTAATTATAATTTTTGCATTTTATTATAAAAACAAATTAATTTAATTATTTTGTTCTAAATTAGTTTCATATAAAATATTCAATAAAAATAAAAATGTTAGTTATTAGATTTATCTCTCTTTCTCAATATTTAACAAATTTTTTTTTCACACATTATAATTATAGTTAAGTTTTTTTCTCATTTATCTGACTACAATGTATGAAATACACGCTCACACCTTCATAAAATACTCATCGTAATATTTTTAAATACGCCGTTTGAATCTCTCACATATATCTCACTATTTAAATATTAGCGTATAAAATAAATTATAACATTTAAATTATTATAGTTTTATTAATTGTCAACCGTGATGTAGTGGGATGAAATACATGTCATGTTATAAATTTTATAAAACGCACGAATTTTATCTCATCCAAAAAGATAATAGTAATTATTACGCTTTTCCATTATTTTGGTTGGTTTAAATATTCACGACCCGTTAATGACTGTTACTAAAATACTTAATGTGTTATTTGAGAGATCATTTGTTAATAATTCAATTTTGACGATGCTATTTTAACACATAACTAAATGCCGTCCTATTATAACCCTACTAAATTATTAACAAAAATATAATGTTTTTAAATTACCCGCACAAAACCGTCGAACAACTACTAATTAAAATTATTAAAAAAAAAAAACTATAAATAAATTATGAAGATCATAATGTTAAAACTTTGAGTCCGTTATGTATACAATTTATAAAATTAATATTTCAGATTGTTATCCGCTATAAAATCTATACACATTGTGTTTTATTGATACGTGCGCGAATAGACGATAATGAAAGTGACTAAAAAGATTCCTTACCATTTTCCTCTCTTTCAAATATATACTAATATAATATAATGTAGTTTTACAGAGTAGAAAGTTCTTTCCCGTAACCAAATATTTGAAATTCAATTTTCAACGACACGATAATTTATTTAACTCATAGAGTATTTATTTTTTCTTTGACGCGAAAAAAGTAGCCAAAGGAAATGTAAACGATTGAATTCGGCAATGTATTTTTATTAAACCGTAAAGTTTTCACAACCGCGAAGCACGCCTTCTCCTCCGTTCCTTTATAATAATATAAGGTGTCTCTAAAAGAACGCCGGATTTAAAACTATTATAGATCAAATTTATTTATGTAAAAATAACAAAAAACACATATCATTTTTTCCAAAAGAGGGGCAATATGTGATCGGGTGATGAAAAATTTCATGGACGGAGTGATATGTGTATATATATGTGTGTGGGGCTGGTAGGGAAGGCAAATGCTCAATATTATTTTTCATATTTAAACTTTGACCTCTTTTAAAGAGAATAATATGTTTGTTTTTTTGTTTTTTTTTTTTTCATAAATAAATTTGTTCTATAGCAGTTTTAAATCCAGCGTTCTTTTTGAGACATACTTTATATAAACACAATATGCATTATACAACTTATGAGGAATAATAGTTAGGTGCATTTGAAATTATTTTATACGCATAATACCTATATATAATACGTACAATTATTATGTCAACAAATGGAAAACCTGTAAACCAGATTTTCGGTATAAAAATAATATTTCTTACGTTATATGCTTTGTCCAATACAAGTTATACTAACATATTTCATCGTTTTCATGAATAATCTTTACGCATAATAATTTATTATGTATTTAGCTATATCGTTAATGATCTTAAACAAAATATTTTTAAGAGTTTGAAAATTAATTTTTTTTTAGAGATTTTTCCAAAAAACTTGTAAATTACACTTATAAAACGTACCTATATAAATATTTTTACATTTTTAAAATTATACTATCCTTAAGAATTTTGTTCAATTATATTGTTTATAATAGAACCACTCAAAACCCTTAAGCCATTGCTATTACTTTATCCTTAATTGAAAAATAATTAACCTCGGTGTGTGGGATGATATTAGTGTGTATTATACGCACGTATGTAATAGTGGTAATATTATCGAACGATAGCACAATCCGGCTTTCTCGTGTATAGATTAGACAACAAAACGTAATAATAATAGTATAATATGGGTCGAAACAGTTTTGTCATTAGCACCAGCACAGCGGTGTAACGAGCCTATAACATTGCAGAGATATAAAGTAAAATCCCTCGTCGAGCTAATGGCGTAAAGATTGGCCCCAAAATTTTGAATTTCTATTAACGACAAATTGGTACCTATAAAATGCAACTTTAATCTACGAGTACGATATTATTTAATGACACTATCAATACTCCCAGCTGCATATTTATTTGTTTTGTAACAATATTTACATAAAATGTAATGTATGATAATTCAAATAAGCACAAAGACCTATTTTTATTTTTACAAATGTAATACATAAAATTATGTTAATTAAAAATTACATGTATTATATTACTAAATACAATTTATATAATTAGTCTAAGTTAATAGTACTTCGTATATTAATAACTAAAATAGTAAAATATAATTTGTAACAAATTACAAATTTAAATATATTAGAGAAGAGTAGATTCAAATCACCTAATGGCACACATCGACAAAGAAAAGAAAACAATTTTAAATTACCTTTTTTTTTTTTCACTAAAATTATAAATAAAACAATGATTTAAAAATAAACGTGTATGGTCTTACTTTACACCATTACATTAACGAAATAATATACTTATAGGCGTTAATCTCTTGAATAAACCGCATTCTAAGCGGATATTCGAGTAAAAATATATGGTGTAAAACTTATTTTTGTAAATAGCATTTCAACGTATCATTATAATTATTGAGACAATACAATTTAGTCGATAAATTATTATGATTCATTCAAATAATTTTAACAAAATTATTAAAATCCAAAAATAAAAAAATAAATCGTTTATAATAAATAATATGGTAATTTTACTATTAACCTAACTCATCTAAAAACGTCATCTCTTCGAACACCAAAAGCACATAATAGACCGTATAGTTATACTAAAAATTAACATCTTCTGGTCATGATTTTACGTATTATTATAGTAAACTAAATATAAAATCAAACATTAATTTTTATTAGTATGGGAAATATCTTCTATCGACTGATGTATAAAAAATATATACCACACTACTAGCACCAACAATCTTTAATTAACCATTTTTGCATATATCTTCATATTCACCCTACGCTATGAATCTTGTGTAATATGTATAATACAATACTATTGTATCGTTATATCGTAGATTTTTAATCCACACTATACTGATTGTGTGTTGTGCAAAAAGCATGATATGTATTATAATGCACCGATAAGAATACTACATCATATTTTTAAAACCAATTAATAACCTCTCTGTACTCTATATCGCCTTTTACACACCATAACACATTAGATGGAATCTCATTGCAACAATTTGAGTTCAAAAAATAATTACAAAGCAGTTTATATTACTATTATCATTATTATTTTCTCGCATACTCAATGATTGTTTGCAAGCTAAATATAATATTTATTGCGTTTGATGAGAGCAACTAATTTAACGACACGGAAACACGAGGAACAGCCACGACGGCTATCTTTAACCTGCCGCTCGTCATATCTGGCTGCCACTGCGTGTTTGGGTTATTGTTATCGATTAAAAACAAAAAAAAAAAACATGACAAGACGTTGATGCGATATCGTCGCTGCCATAATATCTACTTAGTATACTTAATTGCACACATAAAAAGTGCGAAGGGACTTAAAATACCCAGTAAGATCATCTAACACAAAGCACGGTCTATAAATACTATAAAATCACATCCGACAACATTTCGTCAATAATTGAAAAATTTTAATCTAAACATTTCAATTGATAAACCTCGTAAAATGAATTTAAATTTAAATACTAATACACTATTTTTAACCACCTATCATAAATAAGACACATTGGTTAAATTTTGAGTAGTTAAGCTTCAACATAAGCTTAATGGCTTCTATTGTATAAATTTGGATTTAGTAAGAATCTATTTTCGAGATCTGATGCGAATAAGTTTGATTTATCAATATTTTATGATGCAATGGAGTTGTTAGAATACCATAGAGGTGGTATTTTAATTTTCTCATTAAAAATATTTTTAGTTGCTCTCCGAAGTGAGTTATCAGATTTGAAGAGAGAATTCAAATACTCGTAGTATTTATCAGAGTTGTGTTTTCGGAGAATATTTTTTAAACCGTTAGTAAAATGTTAGAGGTTATTTCTATCACTTGAAAAATGTGTTCTTTGCTAAATGTGGAGTGTTCAATACTTATCTGCGATGAACTGTGTAATGTGTGAAGGTAAGACATTGATTGAGCAAGTGAATGAAGAGTTATTTTGATACATCGTGTGCTGCATTTTGAATGGTAGTTTTGTTGGATTGAACCGCACCGCAGTATCTAAGTCAAGTGGAATTTTATGGGGGATTTTGAGAATGATAAGATTTTCAGTTCAAGAGAAGTTAGTAATGGAATATTTTATATGACTGGGAAAAGTAACGATAAAGAAATCTAAAACGTCGGAATATATATTGGCATCTGAAGGCAATATTTAGTTATGAAATTTTATAAATTAATATAAAAACAAATACATACAGTTTTATTTTAGAACATCAATACTCAACTACCTATAAGCTTAAAATTACACTAAATCAGTTATTAATATTAATATTCCGAGTGAGTATAAATCATACAATTACGCAGTTTAAATGAATACAATATTCACCTCAAGAACTCAATTCCGTGACATAAACTATTTGATAATATTATAAAGCATCACGTTTGTATATAATATATACGTACCATCCATGTTATTATTTATTAAATACAACGATCACGTACACTAAAAGTGTCCTATGTCGTTATTATAGAAAATTAATTAGTTTAAATTATTTTTATGAATACACGAATAAAAAAAATATTTTTCTAACCTTGAGATTAAAAAAATAATAATAATTCACCTCAGATTAATATTTATAATTTAATAAACAGTGATATTAAATCTAATATAATTAATTTCAAGTATAAAAATTATTATACAAATATAACCCCTTATGCACAAACGTCGTATGGACTCTGAGATTCTTAATTTTTATTTGATTTTTTCCAAATTAGAAGCACTAAGATTTGTGCGTAATTTGTTGTGTAACGATCTTAGTATAAAATATTATCATATAATTTATTTAGTATCATAGTTGAAATTTATTTAAACACAAAAGCTATATTATATTATATTTTTTAAAGATTTTCATTTGTTTTTCTATAATATCGTGACATTTAGCAGTTTTGCACGCACATACGCTTACAGTATGGTATAACTAATTTAATGGCCATATTTTACTATAAAATGTTATTCGAGACAAAATGAATTCAAACATTTCAACTATTGATTTAATAACGGTAGCTTAAGTTCGGCTTTATAAACGTTCGATTGTTTATTATTTTGGTCGTCTCTTATATTACCGCAATCGTTTTTTGTAACAACAGACATGTAATAAACTATCAGTGAAGCATTGATTAACAAATACAATCGAATTTAGTTATTAACAATAATATATATGCAGTGTATATAATAGAAATTATAATATACGAGTATGCTGCAGATATTATGATTCTGAATTAAATACTCGTACTCGTGATCGTGATACACGAAACACAATAGATATTACGTATAATAATATAATAATATGATAATAAAAATTCAATCAATGATAAGTACATATACTTACACAGAATTAGCGCTTAATATTAGAAAAAGTTATAATAATACTAAAAAAAAAAATGGATTTCATGAACTTAAATCTGTGTGCAAATAATAATTGTTAAAAGAGGTTCAGCCGCTATTACTCCTTACTATCCTCCGTAGCACTAATACTACTGTAGGTATATGCATACACTGTCACTGAACTTAAGTATCGATGTTTATCAACATTTTATCTATATAATAATAGCATATTACTCTGTATAGTATATATTCAAATCCTATCGTATGAAACAGTTAGGCGTATACGCATATTTTTATCGTTTATTTTTATTGACTGCCCTGCCATAATACCACTGACCAGCGTCATCCTGGGTTTCCAATTGGCGTATTTTACTTGTCGTCTGTCATTTCGCAATAATATCTCGTATCTGTCGTAACTGCACGCCAACCCAAGCACATAGTCCCTTCCTTGTACTTTTTTCCTCTGTCGCATCTTTTGCTTGTCGTCTACCATTTCGTTATAATATTTCACACATCCTCGCCATTTTCATCGACCGTTGACAATTTAAGCTCATCTAGTGCATCATATTATATCCCGCACGCCTCTACCAGCACCACTTCAATCCTTACACAATATATATCCATCCTTCTGATGTTGTTTTAAATCATCACCCAGTCATCTTTCGCGTACACGCCATCCGATTGTGCCGCCGCCCATGGGTAAAAAATGGAATGTGATGTTACGCCATACACGAGAAACGCGTATTTAATACTTGACACCAAAGATTTTCAAAGACAACGGTAAAACACATATTGTGTACCAAATATATGTATATGTCACCACCATGGAGGTGAACATACGTCGTCACCATCCACTGATAATATTATAATGATATAGTAAATTATGTAATAATTATGTAATATGTAAAAATTATGATAATAATATTATGTAAAGTATAAATGCAATTTCTTAAAATTTTACGCTTCGTTGAAATCAAATAACGTTGATTAATTACCGATACTTTTACTCTCTATGACGGATTAAAATTAAATTTATATTTATTTTTTTTTTAATTATTTTATCATATTAATATGAAATAGGCATTTATATAATAAGTTTATAGGATACCTTATTGGATTTGTCTGTAAGCACACAGTGATCTACTTTACCTTCTTAAATTTAACACATTACTAGTTTATATAGTATCTTTAATATTATGTACCTACATTATATGATAGTAGAAGATCAATGTTTAAGTCGAATATAATTTGTTAGCTTTTATACATTTTGTAATTCAACCTGTTTTTTTATGTTTTGTTATATAGGGCATAGGCGCTGATGGACCGGCACCAGTACACTTCGAGCCTCAAGTCGCTGTACTGTGCGATGCAAAATCAGATACGCCATACTATAGTCAGTACATGTCAGAGAACGGCCGATGGACATCTGACACGAAACGCAAAGTTGGATGCTTAAAAGAAAAAGTTGACATTTTGGACTACTGTAAAAAAGTAAGAATACGTTTGCATGCTTTTTGTAAAACAAAAATTACTTATTTATTATTGACAATCGAATCCTTACCCGTACTAATAAGTAACGATATAATATAGTATTTTATTTTTGTTGTGATTAATAAATAATCATAGTTAAAAAATTTGTATATTTTTATAATAGGATCAAAGAAAAATTAAATTAATAAAATATTCTCTTTAGAACAATATTAAAGATAATGCATGTATATATGAACGAAAAAATATTTCAAAATAAAAAGTTTTATTTAAAACAAAATGAACTAAAAACGTATTTACCATGTTATAGGTTTACCCCAAGAACGACATTACCAACATAGTGGAATCCAGCCATTACGTAAAAATCGGTAACTGGTGTAAAATGGGATTCAACAAATGTAAGCACACGGACTGGGTGAAACCATACAGATGTCTCGGTAAGTTTTCAGGAAGGTTTATTTATCGCGAACCCTTCAACCGATACGAGATTAAACTGCTGCCGTTTTTGTTTGACCATAATTTCTCTCGTCTGTAAATCTCCCTTTAATACTGATCCTACCCTCTTCCCACACTCATCGCTGCCGAGTCCGTCGATTTACAGTCTTTTATGGCTCTTGTTCTTTATTCCCGTGATTGATTAGCTCTCTCACGCCACCATTTCTTGTCTTGACTTACAATTACATCGAGTATTTGGACTTTAGAGAGCTTGCTGATTGGCAGTACCTTTTCAAAAGCTTTTCTATGCTCAAAATTCTAAATTGAAAAAAAAATCTAATCAGACGTTTTGTAATATATTGGTAGTGGATGCAAAGAAACTATACCATTGCATTAGAGAAAATAATTGATTATATTATAACATCTCAGTTATCAGAAATATTGTCGGTTCTTATAACTTTTATTTTTATTTCTACAAGATAGTATTTAATTTAATACTTCAGAATGCAGAAATATGTGATGTTTAAACAAAGATAAAATATAATAAAATTATTTGAAGTTATCTGCAATACTAGGTATAACATTCCTCTATATTTAAACACAATAAGAGATAAGAAAAAATATAAATATCTTGATAATAAAACCTTGTTGAACAATTTTTTTCTATGGTAGTAAAAAATAAATCAAACAATAATGGAAAAATGCTAAATTGAGTTTTTTTTCAATATTTAATTACCAATAAAGTTCTTCTAAACTATATATACCTAAAGGCTAAAAGTGTCTTTAAACTAAACTATAGTTAATAGTTTGTAAATATCTTATTTACAGTATAATTTATAATTATATATAAAAACTATACAAATAATTCAAAGTGAACAAAATTATTAATATTGTTTTGTTCATTGGAATTGCGTATTTCTATGAGACGGAGAACGTAGAATTAAATTGACTAATTTTAACATTTTTTAATGAAACACTAATAATAATGTTATTATCATTTATAGTTTTCGTATTTATAAAATATAACTAAAATTGTTATTTTATTCAAAATGGACAGTAATAGTACAATAAACTGTGCCTTAATATTATCATCATTTCACTTAACTATTTTAAATGATTTTTATAATATTAATTTGTTTCTAAAATTAAAATTAAAATTTGTATTTAATATAATTTTAAAATATTATAATAGTATACTTTATCCTATTAGTATGAATAATAAAATTCCAACAACATGGTGTTTGTTATATTAGCTAATTTCTATTTAGAGGTTAATGATTTGCTATCGTGTTTACTTTTAAAACAATAATGAATTAATATAAATTGAAAAAACGACCTTAAAGAGCAAACTTCGTTAAAACCTTTGATCATTGAAATTTACGTAAATTTCCCTCCCCCCGCAACACCATATTTGAATGCAATTTATACCAATATTTTGCAACCTTTAGGTAATTTACATAAAAAATATGTAGATCAGGTGAAATAACTTTATTTGCATTAAATCAAATTTGAAGAGCATCAAGTTAGGAAATTCATGTAGATCTTGGAAAGTGGACATTTTGTCTTTCCAATAACATAGAGAAACCTTCAATTTCGTAATACTGATATTTTTAAAAATTATTTGATAGTTATACCGATAGTTTTTCTTTGATAAAAAAAAGTTTAAAAATTGGTCTTTTTACAGTACTTACGATCAATACCTCTATACATAACGCTGATTTAGGCTCATTTATTGATATAATTGAAACATTTTAAACACTTTTTCTACATAAAAAGTTTTCACAAAAATAGATAATTAAAATAAAAAATAATTAAATTAACTAAACATAGCTAATAGAACTACAGTTTTAATAATAATTAAATACTGTGTAGTCTCTTATTTTTAATTGAATTAAAATTCTTTTAATATTGTTAAAATAAATAATCACCCAATGTCAAAATAATAACTTTACTAATCCAGAGATTCTAATCATACATTATTATGTTCTATTAACTTAGTGTATTGTTTTTAATATTTTACATGTATATTAATATTTATGTGAAATATTTAAAATCAATGAATAATATTTTCATTAAGTATTTCAAATTCAAATTTATAACATTAAGTATTTTACTCAAGTTTCGCGTAGCGGATATTATCTCCTCGTTTTTACGCTTAAACTTGCGTAAAAGAGAGTACTTATATCTATTTACCTACACCATCGTTGAAATTATAATTAAAAAACAATAGACTCTTAAGAGATTATACAAGGCTTAAAAACTCGTCAATCGCCTTGCTTGTATTACGCTCTCGAGACAATTATAATCTGGTACCGATATCTTTGTACACTCAGCTCATGCAAATCGTTATATTATAGGTGCACCAAAAGCTACCGAACGTTTCAATACTAATTTTATTACCTTTATTACCTAATAACTAACTAAGCTAAACAAGTTTTAATTTATCTTATTTTTAGATTACTATATACATTTCTAATAAGTGATTTTTTTTTTAAATAAATAAATACATTTTGGAACTGAAAGTCATCATAATTTACACCTAATGATTACAATATTAATTGATCACAGATAAATTTATAGATATGAAAGTGCCTACTCAAACTACTCAAACTATATGTGCAAAACAAAATAAATAACACCTTATTTTTATAACTACGTTAGGTTTCATATTTAAAAAATTTCAAGCAGATGAAAACTATGACAAAAATAGTTACAATTTAATCCATAACTCAAAAAGTTTTAAACTTTTTAAAACTTTTAGTTACTAAAAAAGTAATTTTGATTAAATATTTACAATTTGTATGATGTACATACAATCATATTTAAATAAATTTTAGAGATATATTTAATTTAAAACGTTGCATACATAATTTTTTATAATTAATAATTTTATAATATTTCCATAATTACACAAAAATGATTAAAATACGTTACTCGTCAGGTATTCAAAAATTTGAAAAAGCTAAATCCAAAACTATCTGAACCTCAGAATATAACAAACATCGAATATATTTAAAGGAAAAATAATAAAAATAATTCAATTGTGTCAATTTACTGTGTTCAAAGTTTAAATTAAAATTGAAAAAAATAAATAGAAACACCGTATATTTAATTTTTTAACATCGACAATTTAAGATTAAGAAAATCTAATATTGAAATACTGGGAAGTCTGGCTATGGAATATTCTTAAATTTAATTGGCTTGTTAGAAATTATGATTTTGTTTTATCAAGCCATTTAAAAAAAAATAATAATAAAATTATATTTATCAAATTAAATTAAAAATAAATTTATAAATTTAACAAAATTAAAAATAAGAAATAAATCATTTTAAAAAAAAAAAAAAAAAAGCAAAATATTTTCCTATTATTTTCTATCTCACTTTAAATATTTCTTATAAAAATCAACTACTTATATCAAATTATTAGATATGATGCTGAAGTTAATAATGAATTTACATTGATTTTAATTTCTATTTTTTTCTTATTATCATATTATTAAACCATTTACTAATATCTAAGTCATCGTGTTATTTTTACAAAAATATTTAAAAAATTATAACAAAATATGATAATGACAAAATTATTAAATTATAAATTAATGATTAAGGATGGGAAATATTTTTAATCTTGCCCTATGGGTACCAAATCATAATGGCATGGCTTTGATTTAAAGAATGTTTTATTTAAAATTTTAAAATTTTAAAATTTTATTTAACCACTCACTGTATATAGTCTCTGAGCAACGTCATTCAACTCAATGAAAATACTCGAGTAGAGCAAAAATAAAAAATTTAATTCATCCATTAGACATTATCGGTCTAAACGTTAACTATTATATAAATTTTTATGTATTTTATAATTTATATCAAGATGTTATGTAAAGAGAAGAAAATGAAAAAAAGAACATTCTGTCAGTAAATTATTTAGATACAGTATCCTTAGATGAAAATATTTTACCGACTACAACTTACTAGTGTTAAATTAACAACTTAGCCGCCTTAATAAATTTAATTCATGAATTTCCTAAATGTTTGTAGATAATTTTCTCTACATTGTTCTATTATAAGGGTATTTACAAAGTTAGTTGTTTGTTCATTATTTGCGTTAATTCTGAAATTATAAATATGCCAAAAAAGTAAATAAATGTTTAACCATCACGTAAATTGAATGTAATTTGTATGTTTGCAGAAGGACAATTCCAAAGTGACGCTCTCTTGGTTCCCGAGAATTGTATATTTGATCACGTGCATAATCAGAGCAAATGTTGGCCTTTTGATCGCTGGAACCAAACAGCAAGTCAAGCTTGTCAGGATCGTGACCACAACCTAAGAAGTTTCGCTATGTTGCTCCCTTGTGGTATATCGTTATTTTCGGGTGTAGAGTTTGTCTGCTGTCCGTATAAAGGTAAAAATTTCATTACACTTGCAAAAATATATTTTATATATATATATGCATAAATTATTATTATAGGTAATTTAAATTTTCTCATATTCATAATAAAATAAACTGTTTGGGGTGTATAATTATTAATTAATATACTGTATATTATTCATGTAAATTGTGATATAGCCTAAATTGTTATTTGTACTTATAGTAATTATTTATTATTATACTACTATTATCCAATAAAAATTATTAATTTAATTACTATTTATTGGTTTATTTATGATTCCTGAAAATTTAGATAAAATTCAATTGAAGAAAACGGCACCCGTAGCTGCGGATAGTCTTCTCTCTTCAGATCAATTTGACATAGAAGAAGACATTGACGACAATGATGACGATGAAGATGATGACGACGAAGCAAATGATGAAGAAGATGATGACGATGATTATGATAACTATGACGACATACCACCATCTCGCATGTCATCAACTTCGACCGTGACTGCAGCACCAACCACCACTACCTCAACCACCACGATGACGACGACCACGAGGAAAGCAACTACAACTACAACAACCGTACCACCACCACCTCCACCACCATCTACTCCTGAAAGCTCTCATACTACACCATCTAACCCTATTAGAAACTTACCGACCCCAGACACATATTTCACGCATTTCGATCCCAGAGACGAACATAAATTGTATAAAGAAGCTCTAAATCGATTGGAAGAATTGCACCGTGAAAAAGTGACTAAAGTTATGAAAGACTGGTCTGATTTGGAAGAACGGTACCAAGAAATGCGTTCCAAGGACCCACACATGGCCGAAGAATTCAAACAACGAATGACACTCCGATTCCAACAAACCGTACAATCCCTCGAAGAAGAAGGCTCAGCAGAAAAACACCAACTGTTTGCCATGCATCAGCAAAGAGTGAACGCCCATATTAATCATAGAAAGAAGGAAGCCATGAACTGCTACGTTTTTGCTCTCAACGAAAATCCTCCAAATGTAAGTATTAAATAATTTAATCAAACATAATATTATTTTTATGTAATTTTTATATCGAACAGGTCATTGTAATCTATAAAAAATTCTAATACGTCGAATGCCTTTTATGCTTAATTTTAGACACACAAAGTACAGAAATGTCTTCAGAAACTCCTCAGATCGTTGCACAAAGATCGCCATCATACAATAGCGCATTATCGACATTTACTCGCGTCTAGTATTGAATTGGCGGAACGTGAAAAATCAGTCACGTTGGAACATTTGGTAGATATTGATCACATGGTCAACCAATCTCTGCAAATGCTTTACAGGTGTGTATACATAGAGAAATATTATTGTATCAGATCGTTACATTAAAAATGCATATTTCACTTCATTATTATGTCTTTTTGTACAGATATCCAACACTGTCACGCAAGATTTCACAATTAATGTCGGACTACATCCAAGCGCTCAGGAGCAAAGATGATACTCCAGGATCCCTATTGGCCATGACCAGAGATGCTGAAGCTAGTATACTGGATAAATACAAGGAAGAAATTTCAACAACACAAGAAGGTAACTTAGAGCTTATTTTCTATTGGCAATTGATTCATTTTTGTAATATTTTAAT
The DNA here is from genome assembly GCF_002803265.2 of Melanaphis sacchari. Lineage (NCBI taxonomy): Eukaryota > Metazoa > Arthropoda > Insecta > Hemiptera > Aphididae > Melanaphis > Melanaphis sacchari. Next base: position 7,749,447 of record NW_020270366.1, on the reverse strand, counting down.
GTGTTTGTTGTACAGAAAAATCTCATACAAGATATCCGATGGAAATGAAACGCAAACAACCACATGAAATGGTCGAATCAAAAGAAGCCAAACTTCAAGTTGAAACAGCCGCTGAGTTTGATGCTAATGAAAACACTGAATCCCAATCACATCCAGGTCAACAGCTACAAGCTCAACAACAACCCTCAGCGATCAAACCCGACCAAAACGCCGCATCTGCTTCAGTCGCTGCCGTACAACACCACGACCACGATTCCGAACCAAAAATCTCTCATGCCCAAGTGCATGATATAAGTCATGGAGAACCGGTAATTTTGATACATAATAATAATTTTTAACTGTAGAAAATCTCTTAACAGTGACATACCTTAAAAGTGGCAACATAAAAATTCCTCTCCTCATCGAAAACCTTTTTTATGTTTTAGAATGTTTAATTTAATTATTATGTTTCATAATAATATAATACTTTAACATGTTATTTTAAATTTTTTTAAATTGTTCATTCTAAAAACTACTTAATGATAAAATACATTCAAGTCAACTATACAGTAAAGCTACTTCACTATTTATTTTATATATAATTCAAATTATAATTACAGTATTATAAATGAACTTAAAAACTATAAAAAAAATGATGTATAAATATTATAGTATAGTAGTTACTATAATGTACGCAAAAAATATGTATATTATAAACCGTTTAGTACTTTTAACTTATTAAACATTAAATTGCTAGAATTACTACTTGTTAAATTTTGTATAGGTTCATAATAATGTATTTAATATCCACCCGCTCACCACCTCCCCATAAATATCTTCCAGATACACAATGCAACTTATTAGGTATTGAGTAATCTAATTCTTTTCAATTCATTCTTTTTTTACAGACATTCTTCACCCGAAAAAATTTCCACCGTGATTCAAGAAACGTCCACCTAACGTTGGCATTTGCCGGATTGTCATTAATAGCCGCTATCTGTGTCGGAGTAGCCGTAATCCGCAGAAGAAACGCCAGATTGCCACAAAATCAAGTAACGTTATCGTCCTGCTTTTGTTAAACTCTTTTCTGTTTAAATTTTTATATAATTTCAACTGTTTTTTTGTCTATTCTTTAGGGATTTATCGAAGTTGATCAAGGTATATCTCAAGAGGAACGTCATGTAGCCAATATGCAGATTAATGGATACGAAAATCCCACCTATAAATATTTTGAAGTCAAAGATCAATAAGTGAGTTTAACGTGTAACATAATTTGAAATTTTTTATTTTTTCGTATAAAATAATGACATTGACATGTTTTGTTTAATTTTACTACTTTAATTTTTTTATTTTTCAGAAAACAAAACTATAACCCACATAGCGAGATACGTACTTAAGGAGACGATTTTAACCACCCAGCAGCGTTTTTAACCATTTATCTATATGCATTAATATTTACATAAATATGGATGTACGTGATATAAATAGGAACACACACACACACATATATATATATATATATATAATTATATACATATATATATATAGGTCTGATGAATTACAAAATAAACGTCGTTTTATGCATAGATGTAGGAAGAACCATAATAAACTTCTAGACAAAAGTGCCATTTAATTTTCATTCCATTTAAAAACAATAATAACATATCCATTATTTTACGAAAAGTTTTAACGAAATTGCCTAATGCATTGTTCTAGTCAAAACATGCTTATTTTTCATTAGTCATGTCGGACATTCATATTATACACAATATTTTGAAAACATTTAAATAATAATAATACTCAAAACGTGTACATTGTAATTATCTTTTAACCTTTGTCTAGCGCTTTTTTTTAAACTATGTAGTACCATCAGCATTATTAAGTTAGATATATATATTTATAATTAGATATTTGAATTATAATAATAATTATGATACAATACGATAATTAAAAAAAAAAAAACTAACATTTAGATAAATAGTATACACATTTTCTTTTTCTTTTTTTAAGTACCTATATTTTATTATTATTATTATTATTATTATTATTATTTTATTTTTAATAATGACAATAAAATAGCAATAGACAAAAAATAATAGTGATAAAACAATACAAAAGAGCAAATAATGGTTATAATGATTTATCTACAACTTCCAATATTATATTGTACGTCTCGCTTGTTATTAAATTCTGATTATTTTAGTTAGTTTTTTTTTTATTTCATACTCTTAATTAAGATTACTTTTTTAATTGTTAAAAGACACTACCTATTAGGACAATTAAGATTTCTCATTTTTATTATTATATTTTTTTTTCATCATCACTCTATTATATACAAATATATACCTAGTAAGATATATTATAGGTAGGTATATTATTTAAGCATTTAGAAAGTATACTATTATAATTTATATTATTTTTGTGTAAATTTAAGTATAAAATGGAACAAAACGTATGTTTTTGAATCTGATATAACTTAAAATAATAATAATAACTAAGTGTTTTTCCAAAATGTTATCATTACCTACCTAAAAATGTATGTATAACTAATTTATTTATAAAAATAAAATTGTATACATTAAAAGAAATGGTTGATTACATTATCTATTTATTTATTTTTACCTGTACTTCTTTCTTCAGTTTTTCCTAGTTTATTTTAAAATTATATTGCTAAAATCAAAAAATGTACTATTAGGTATTTACAAATATTTTAAACAACCAGTGACTAATAAAAAATAATTTAAAATACATTTTTTGGAACATATGATTTTGGATAACATGTTACTTATCTTAGTCAATTTGTCAATTTTATTATTTTATTTTATTTATTTATACAACTTATTTTTAAATTCATTCATTTAACTTAATTGGAAAACAATTAAAAATATTAACATATTTTTTTTTAATTAATCTACATAAAATTAATTAAATAAAAAAAATATAAATAACTAACTATTTAGATTAGTTTTAACTCAATCATTCCATTTGGTCCATTCACTCTATTCTAAATGATCAACTTTTTGTCTAACAAGCCTAATATATTATAAAAAAAATCTAAATATCCTTAAGTATTTTTATTACTAAAAATGATTAGTATGATGAAAGTTAATAAATTATTCATAAATAGCGCTTATATTTAAATACAAAGTGTATTATTTTTGAGGTTCTCTGAATCAATACAAAAAAATGTACATAATTAATTTTATGTATAACAGATACTTCTAAGATAGAACTTTTATTTAAGTATATTTTAGATTTTCAATGTTTTTTTCATTTTTAGAACATTTTTACCATTTTTAAGTAATTTTATTCATTTTTAGTGCATATATTCATAAATTTTAAAAGCTTTTAATATGTATAATTAAATTTAAACCATTTTATCGAAAAATATTGTTTTAGGTAATATATGACTAAATAATTTTAGACAATTTTCTATCCGTACTATCAATCGTTTTATCTATGTATACGATAACTCTAAATCTTCAACAATTATAGAATGTTGTCCAAGGCTTTAAGTAATAGGTCAGTTGGAAATACATCAAAATCACATTTATTTCCCTAATCTGCCTATAATGATTATTTATTGTGTGTAATAAATTCGGTTTTTATATTATTGTTAGTTTAATTAAGAAGTATTAGTAATAGCGAAAATTAAATTGTCGTTTGCAAGTTACATGTCTATAAAAAAATAATTTTGGTAAATTTTAAGGCCATTAATGCGTTAAAAATGCATTTTTGGTTATTTTTAGAAATAGTTTTTGTTCATATTAATCCTTAATTTTCATAACTTTGAATTATAAAACAAACACATTTTTAAATAAACAACAAATATAATTTTAAAACAATGTATACAATAGCTTCTATTGTTCTATGGCCTATTCAGAATTCCAAATAAGATCATTCTTTCGACTCTATATCATAAAATTGTAATTTAAAATATTCAATTACTTAAGCAATAAAATTTACAAAGTTTTCGAACATCAATTTTTTTTTTACCATTTTGTAATTAATATGATATCGTACCTAATATTAAAATAAATTTCCAGGAACGATTTAATAGATGAACATAATTTAATCTAGTAAATAGTCTATATTGGTAAATAATCATATAATATAATATGATAACAATTTGTCTAAGAGATAAAATATATTAATATAGTTAATTGAACATCAATACCGAAAACAAGAAAAAATTACTAATATGTAAGTACTTATGAATTATAGATATCAATAAATGTATATTCAATTACTATTAAATGTGCATTGTATTTCTTGGCAAAAATTAAAATAACAATTAAATCGATTTAGGAATTGAGCCTAAAATTGACTTCTTATTTCATTATAGTATTTGTATTTGTATGTTTATACATAAAACATAAAATTTTGTACTATTATACTTATTATTACATTGTTTGATTTAGTAGGTAAAGCAGTTTTGGTATATATAATTGAACTTTCCATGCAAAAAATATAATTAAATTAATTATAACTTTACTTAAAAAATATCTATTGGTGTTTATATTTCTCTCTGGACATTGAACAATATTATTTTTATATAAAATCACAAATTATCTTTTTTCGACAAACAATATCAATATTTCCACTATTTTTGTCGCGCGAAATTTAAAAATACCCTGCATAATATACTTCATTTAATAAAATATTCAAGTCTTAATAACATTTACATACTTATTGTTTTTGAAAATATTTTAAATTCGGTGAAAAGAACTATTCAAATATAAATTATAGCTATTGCATTTTACTAGGTCACCACAAGAAAATATAGTGAGTATTATCCGCTTCCCCTATACTGAGCAGTAGGTACCTACAATTTTTTTAATTATTTTACAAAATCTATACATAAAATATTTTAACTTATTTTTAAAAATGTTCACTTTAGTTACTTTTGTGTAGTTTTATGTATAGTAATTTCTTTTGTTAATATAAAATTAATTGTATAAGTACACCAGTGGTGTAGTAATGTAAGTACTTAAAAAAGGGCCATAGGATAGATGATAAAGAGACCATACTTCCCTGGAAAAATCTTATGCATATTTTCAGAAAATAGACTGAACAAAATAATAATTAAAACTTAAAAATGTTTAGACTGAAATCCGAAGTTCCAATAAAATTTAAAAACAAATTATTATATAATGTTAGGTATTTATAAAAGATGTAAAAAGTAAAACCAAACATAAATAATAATTTATTTTAAATTACATATTTTTTATTAATCCTCTCATTTCACCCACAAAATGGACTTACCTATTATAAAATCTATTGAACTGATTAATAAAAGAGATCTTACATGATAATTATTTACCTAATATTTGCGTTGTGAATATGAAATTATAAGAACGTTTATTAAGATGAGTAATCCGTGAAAAATATCCTAACACAAGTCTAGCCAATGGAAATGTAGCATACTAATTACGTTCCAATTTTTATTTTTGGGTCATACCAGTTTTGTATTAATTTTTTTTTTATTACTTACCAATTTCAAACAATATTTTTCTTCCCATTTTTATAAATATTTAGGGTTGTCTGTTGTAAAAATTTCTACTGGAGGTAGGTTAAAAATATTATTTTTTTCTTATGATATTATAATTTATATTTTGTGGTATTATTTTATATATTTTTTAATAATACTTATAATAAATAAAAATATTATTATGTCGGTAAACATTTAAAAACTAACTAAGCCGACGGGGGTTTATGAATTCGAATCTGCTTATTGTTTTTGATTGAAAAATTGTAATTGCTTGTCTTAAAACTGTTCTTTATTAATCTGGGTAGTTGATGTACGGTGACCGGTATAACGATTGTCTAAATATGTGCTTTATTGTTATGTGCAAACATCAACTTATAACCTCTTCGGAGAATCGATGAATTGAAGAATATTTGGATGGACTGAAAATTAGGTTAAATTAGGTGAAAATCTTCATAACATAAATATATCTATTTTTCGTCTAGTTTTTAAATTTTAAATTCTATTATTTAATAGATAATAAATCATCTAAGAAACAATCAATAATGATCACTTCATCAGTATTGAAAAACAATAATAAAAAATTAATATTTCTTTCAAGTAGGTACCTATATTTATTTGTATCGTTATTGATTTCATACTATTTTATTAAATCGACATATTTTTAAAATTATAATGAGCTAAACTATTAAAATAGCTAAATGCATTGCCTTTTCAAAAACTGCAAACACTTTTTTTGGAGAAAATATTATAATAAAATATATTTTTTAGATTGTCTATAAATATAAATGATTATGCTTATTGCATATTTTTTCTGATCAATTATAAATCATATATTATATGTAGGTATAGATAATTACAATATACATAATTATAAATATATAAAAATAAATAAATACATAACAATATTAATATAATTATTTAGGTTCTTTCAAAAACTAAACTTTCAACATTCTAAACATTTCTAATAATGTTTCTATATGTTCTAATAATTTAGCCAGCGACGTACAGTACTCTTACCAAGTAATATAATTTTATTCTCGCTTATATATTTATAAGTAGTTGGAGATCTATAATAAATAGACAAAATTAATTTGGAAAAACGATTTTATCTCAATAAATGAACTAAACCAAAACTGTTGATAACAACGACGTACTTACTAAAGCCCAATCATGTTACGAACATTAAATTTATATGATACACAGTTAAGATATTTAAGGAATTATATTGGTCAAATTAAGATTTATATAACAAATAGCTGTTTAACGTGTGGCAAAATTGTGGATTTTACAACACAATTACATTCTCATAAATTATGAATTATAATTTATAACTAATGTAACTTTTAAATTAAAATATATACTAATTTTCACTTAATTTTATGATTAATTATAATTTGTGTATAAGAACAAGAGTAATAATAAATTCATTGATAAGATACATTAAAATATTCAATTTTGAATTGGCAAGTATTATGTAATAAATAATTATTTATTCTTTAATCCACGATAACAAAAAAAAATATGCAAGTAGATATTCATATACGAGTACTTCCTACTATTTCAAATTTTAATTTGTTAACTAGTTTAATCGCATGAATTTATATAAATGCATTCCATAAATTTTCGTATATGTTTTAACTGTGTACAATTTTGGTAAATTACAATTGTTTTCTTATTTATAATATTTCACAATTTTTCTGTTAAAAAGATGTACAAAATATAAAACGGCCAAAATCGTATTATAATATAATTATTAATATTAGCCCGTATCGCTCTTGTCATAGCCCGTTTTGCCCAGCACCACACTCGATCAAATCATTCAAAATAAAAATAATAAATAGTAAATACCTCAGAATTGTGAACGTCATAACTATAGTTACAATAAAAACGAGTAATACCTGCATCGCGCTTCACCATAGTTATGGAAATTGGAATAAAATACGAATTTATTAGTATTATTGGTCCTTATCGCTATCTACTGAGAATTTTATTGTACACCACTGAAAACCCGCCCCGTGAGCATATTAACATCTATAGCAGTGTTCGGCAATAAACGGCCCGCAGGCCAAATCCGGCCCGTGAAGGATAAATAATTGGATCACAAAAAATATTTATTTTTTAATAATTCTGGTTTTCCACACATAATATATATTTTATCTATTTTATGATGTATTTAGAGATTACGATGGTGTTTATCGTTTATTTCTATTTACAATAATAGCTGCGATAACACAACAATTATTAACTAATATCTGAGTTTTTACTGACCCTCAAAATTTTTTTTTTTATTTTCTGGACCTCCATAAAATTTAATTACCGACCCCTGATCTATAGTATTTATATTAGTAATATTAGTAATGAATGATAAAATCAAGAACACCAAAAATCAATTACATTATAAGTAAGTAACTTACTAACAAAATCGTTGTTTGTCATTTATGTAATTTTTTTTTTCAAAATTATTCAATTAAAATTGCTAAAAACAAAAAAATTACAAAATTAAACTTAAACTAATACCTAATTAATAGAAGGCCCAGATTTTATAATATTTAAGAAAGCCTTCCGGGATTTCCTCGATATACTGGTATACTGGTAGGCCAGGAATCTCCGGATTTTTGGTTTGCGCCTACCGCCACTCAACTATGCCTTAGCGCTTAGCATTGGGCGTTACTTACGGGCGAACTTAGATCTAGGTGAATTCGGCAAACTGTCTTCAACCTAGGATAATCTATGGAACACCAGCACCGGATCCTAAGGTCCATACCTTTCCAAGAGCCATGATGAATCAATTAAATATCACCTAGGTTCCCCCCCACTCAAAAACTAAATTCCGTGGTTTTTTGGTTACTATATCGCACTTGTTCCACAGCTACCACATTTTAGCCAAGGTAGGCTTCTCAACGCATATCTTTGAAAAATTAAGAAAACCTACTCTATAAAGTGCACCCAGTGTGACGCAGCTACTGATGACGCGAATCACACGTTGTTCAAATGTGTGACGCATTTAAAAACTGATGACGGCAGTTATCGAAAGAGATTGGACACTGCGTTACATCGGACAACCTAGCGGACCGCGCGTAATATGCTCTAAGAAAATATCAAATGAAAATAATTTCATCGTACACCAGCCAAGTCATAAAGTTTAAGTGTGAAGATGAAAAGAGACGACAGACAGAAATACAAATTAGATTAAGATTAAATTATATGCTGAAACGGCAAATTTAGGGGGATAGAGCTCTCTTAAACACGTAATGACAACCATAAAGAAAACTAGGTAAGGGATTGTCTTACCATCCTTCTATCTAATAATTGCTTGTTTATTTCTAATAAATGATGGTGTCAGCCTCTACGTTTTGCTAACGCAGTCCAGAAGTCGTTACCAATACCGAAAGCAAAAAAAGGCTCCTCAATCTGACAGGCTCCATTGCCAGCCCGATTTCTCAGGCTCACAAAGGTGGGGCTTCCCTCTCCAAGGTACCGACGAGGTTTTAAGTTGCATTAGTTGGTTAATCAGACCAGCGAACTGGCCTCCCACTATTTTCGCTCCCCATCCGACAAGTGGTCGGGCTGATACCAGTGGGCCAGTACGCACCTGCTCATCAATAGTAATTAAATTGCCTTGTTTTTCGCTGTATATGGTTAACATTTCACTCACCTTAATCATAAGTTAAAAATTTGATTCAAAACATATAACGCAATACACAAGAAAATGATCAAAGTTTAAACTGTAATTTTTATTCTAATTATAGATAATGCTAAAATAATTAATAATAATCAATAATCTTGCCTTTAAATATTTTAGACATCACAAGTAATGCAGACGCACGCACTTCGTACACGAAGAAAAAAAAAAGGTTAGCAAATGGTTACCACTTAACTATTGTAATGATATGCTCACACATCATAATTTATTGTATATTTTATCATTTCGTTAAATAAAGTAACGGTCAAGTTGTCGCACGCAGATAGCCTTCAATAAAAACCTATAATCCCTATTGATCACTGACGAGAGAGACGATCTACATTGTTTGGCCACGTGGGAACCCAAACGCTATTGCGACCATATGGCACAAAGCGTTTGACCTATTTTCGTGTGCCGCCAAAGACAAGGGATGGTCCAATGAGGCTCTCTGTCATCGGGGACCCTGGCTGTCTTGATCACGTCGTCTTCTCTAGTCAGTGCATGAGCACTAGCCAAACCATCGAGTGCATGAGCACCAGCCAAACTATCGAGTGCATGAGCATCGACAAAATCTCAGTGCAGGCGCACCATACAAACGAGCAGGAGCTCCTCCCAAGACCCATCACACACCCCACAACTCAAGACTGCGAGCGACAGCTGGACTTCTTTCTTTTTCTAAGATAAAATCAGTGTTGTTTTTCTTATTTAAATTTAAGTTTTCCTTAAATCATATCGCAACTTGTATTATCTTACATCTTTCTCTGAGGATCGTACTATAGGTATACACCACGGCGAACCAGGTAAGGTGCATGCCCTACATACTTATTGTCAGTACGAAATATTTTACTATTTAATTTACATACGGTGTATTTGGTCATATTCTCGAAACACGATCTCGAGAACCCTCCGAAGAACAGGAGGAAGGTAATAACGCAAGAACAAGTACATTCAATATTTATTAATACCGGACTTACATACAAGGCTTGTGTCCCTTGTATCCGTCCGGCCACGACATTCTCATAACAAATACCCTTTTATAATAATTTTGAATATTTTACTTTTTATTTTAATTTCTCTTATTTTTGTGTTATTACAAAGTGGCGCCCAACGTGGGGCTCGATTCATTTGTTTATTTTTTCAAATAAACTGAGAATTGATCAAGTACACTATAGAGATTAGACAGTTAATCTATACATCATATTATATACTTACATTTATAAGAGATAGATACAAAAAATTATACATTTTAAAATAACAAAAAAAAAAAAAAAAACTAAAATTATTAAATCTTAAAAGATTTTTACTAAAAAAATCGGGATTATAAAAATATTCAAGAGAATTTTTTATTTTCACCACTAAAAACTAAAATTATTAAATCTTAAAAGATTTATACTAAAAAAATCGGGATTATAAAAATATTCAAGAGAATTTTTTATTTTCACCACTAAAATTCTAAAATTATTAAATCTTAAGAGATTTATACTAAAAAAAAAAAATAAATAAATAAATAACATACTAAAAATTCATATATTATATTTTAAAGTTATATTAAAATAAAAACGGGATTATAAAAATATTCAGGAGAATTTTTTATTTTTTCCACGTGAAACAAATATATTAAAAATTTATATATATTTTAAAATCATATAAAAAATAAAAACGGGTTTATAAAAATATTCGGGAGAATTTTTTATTTTACCACGTAAAACTAAAATTACTAAATCTTAAAAAAGATTTATACTAAAAAAAAAAAAAAACAATTTTTAAAAAAATTCAAAATAATTTGTAAAATCAAATTATTAATAAAATTCTAACAAACAAACAAAAAAAAAATTTTAGTGTGAAATAATATATTTTATTTTTCTCACTTATTGAGTGAATAATTAAACTAATTAACAAGGTATTATAATATATTTAGCATATAAAAAAAAAAAAATTTAATTACTATTTACCTATGTCTAATTTTAAAAAATAGATAATCTGGATAAATTTAAATTCCCTAGTATAAATTTAAACAACATTTCAACGGGTTGGATAAATAAACTTAATAAAAAAAAAAAAAAAAAAAAAAATTAATCACAGAAGTATCTAGACAACAATTAATAATTTCTGGTTTAGTACCTGATTTAAAAAAAAAAAAAAAAAAAAAAAAATATAAATAAATAAATAAACTTCATAAATATTTAAAAGGGGAATCCACTCCAGAAAACTTTGAAACGCAAATGGATAATATAACATTTATCCCTGAACCAATACACAACTCCGCCGAAAACACAATAATATACAAAATGACTGATAATAAAAGACCATATTTCAAACCAAACAATTTTGCTGGTTCGATCTCGGAAAGTATCGACTCGTTCTTAAAAAAATATGATAGGGCTGCCATCATAAATGGGTGGTCAGAGTCTGAAAAGACTCAATTTATTCCGGTATTTTTAGAGGGCTCCGCCCTTACTTTTTATGATAATATTATGGATAGTGGGGAAAACATAGAATGGGCTGACTTAGAAAAAAAATTCAGATTAGAATTTGAGCCAATAGCTCAAAATGACATACTTCGATTAATGTTAAAAAAACGGAAGCAATTACCCGATGAACCCACCGTAGCATATATCAACGAGGTCGAATCTCTATGCAGACGCATTGATAGCAGAATGTCCCAGGAAGAAATGATACACAATATAATGAAAGGCTTAAACCCCTCCATAGCGAGATACATAGGAATAATGGATAATGCTAACTTAACAGAATTAAAAAACAACGTACGCAAGTACGAAATGATTGAATTTATGATAACAGGTGAAACACCTAAATCTCAATTCGACATAGAAACAGAAACAATAAAGTCCAAACTTCAACAAATAAACTCAAATAAAAACACAAAAGAAAATGAGATCGACAAATTGCACGATGAGATTAAAGACATAAAGACCATATTTAGTCAATTTTTAAACAAGGAAACAAATACAAATTATCAAGGTAATATTGTAGACAGAAATCCCTACGAAAATAATGATAGCCAAAATCAAAACAATTTCAATAACCAACAGTGGCATACACAAATGCCTCAAATGTATAATATGCCATATAATAATACAAATAACACACAATATTGGAATACAGGCCCTCGAGAACCCTCCGAAGAACAGGAGGAAGGTAATAACGCAATAACAAGTACATTCAATATTTATTAATACCGGACTTACATACAAGGCTTGTGTCCCTTGTGTCAGTCCGGCCACGTCATTCTCTTAGCATTTACCCATTTATTTTAATTTTTAATATATTTTTACTTTTTAATTTTAATTTCTCTTATTTTTGTGTTATTACACTATTTTAACTGTATATTAGGCGTTGAATAGATCGCTGTTATGAGTGTGTTAAATTTGAATTAAATTATAGGTATATCATTGTACCTACATAAAAAACGATTCTGAACGGAGGCAATCTGTCATCCTATATCAAAAACTATATTTTTATGGTATGTTTTTTTTTTTAATAAACGAGTACATAACTGTTAAAGGTAACGATTTTACTTTTAATACCTACTGCGGTAAGTTGACAAAATTTTCTCGAAAATATTGCATTCATTATAATATTAGTATTATACAACTAATATTTATTTTTTCCATATTGTATAAACTTATACAACTTATAAAGTAATAATATCTTTTTATAAATACTGTAAAACAGTAAAAATAGATACATAATATAGATTAAGATTTACGTACCTAAGAAACTAAAAATTTCATTGGCCGTTTATAACTAACATCGTTATTTATGTTTAAATAAGTAATTTCTTCCAAATTTTAACTCAAAATATCTGTGAAAAATATTTTTCTTATTAAATTTCTTGTTTCAATTTAAACTAATTATAAAAAACCTTGTATTAAATTTTCAAAAACAATAAATAAAAATAAAAGTTTCTATGAATTTCTAATTAAAAAAATAGTTTAATTTTTTATGAATTTTTTTGTCAAAATTCTTATTTGAAACGCCTACGAATATAAAAATGTTATCTATATAGATTTAATAATTTGATACATGTTTAAGAAAAATTTATGTGAAACTTTGTATTAAATTTACATTTATAAAAAAAAAAATTTAAAAAAATGAAAATTTATCATGCCTATAAATAGTTCAAAAATCGTTAAAGAAATCAAATTTTTGTTCACAATTTATTAGATGTATCAACTATTATATATTATAGTATCATAGGTTACGTTAGGTTTATATATTAGGTATCTTACTTAATTCCTTGCTATTTTTCGTTAAAAAAAGTAATTAAAATAAAATTAAAATAAATACCTATACACACGTCACTTAATGTAATAAAAAACCAATTTAGTGATTTGAAATTTTACATCACATCTTTCGTAAAATTACTGTTTCGCCATCTTCAAACTTTAAGTGCTTAAATTAACAAAATCTATATATCTAACTCTTCTTTTAGGTAGATCTTACTAAAAATACAGCTCCAGGGTCTAAATAAAGTGAGTCCAAATGTCCGAGATCTCCAAGTCAATGAACGATGTGCACCGAATTCCTAAAAGAATATTACCCAACAAATTATAAACCGTAGTAATGTAGTACCTGTATCCTAATTATTCGTAACCGAGGTCCATTATATAATAATGGTATTATACCTACCTGATAAAATGTATATTAATTAATTATAAAAAACATAATAAATAATAATATACGATAAGCATTAAGCAGTAACAGTAGCAACGCATTTTTACATTTATCTTAAAAGTTAACAGATATCTTAGACCTTTTGTATTGTGTAATATATCTATCATACATCATTTCATTATGCATATAAAATATTACATTTTATCTATTTAGTATTTATGCGCCATGTCTATGTTTAATAATATACAAAATTATGTGATAACAATTGATGTATTTTTGGTCAGTCGTTAACATAGGGTAGGCGGATTCTACCGTTGGCATTCTGTGGTACCGTGGGGGTTGGTCGCACTGAAAGCCATTTGTAATGAATTCCTCCCGAAACCGACCCGTCCCGTATATCATGATGAAGTGATGAAGTGCAGTGTAACACATTAGTTAAAGAATAGAGTAAAAAACCAAAAAATAAAAAAAAATAAATAATTTACAATTATTGACTATAGTATGATAAATAAGCAATTGGAAATAGAAAAAATATAATTCATTTATTAAAAGAAAACAATCTTAATAAAAAAAAATATTAATTTATAACGTTCAGTTGCACGGCTGTCGTATAATCATAGGTAAAACTGAGTTACCGTCAAGTGTGAGTGAGTGTGTGTGTGTTTCTGTGTATGTGTATTGTAAGTACGTGCGTGCGCGTATGTGTGTGCGTTTCGGTTATTGTTTGGAGTAGGTACTAGGTATTATAATAAAGTCGGTGCACCGTCTGTTTGTCTCCACCATCGACATCACCACATTTCTATAAGTTATCACCACCGGCTGACCGACATAACTTCATCGACGTACGATTGCGCATCGACTTTACACGATACGCCACTAGGCTACTCGGATCTTGACATATCTGCCAAGAGGACCACAGAGTAGGTAAGTCTTGTTTTATTATCCTGTGTTTCCTGTGCTACCGTAGTATAATTATCATTGTCAGCACCTTTTCCCAAGTTCTTTGAGTGAAATTTTGCCCTCCTTAATGTCTACCTTGACTAAATCTGTCATTCAAGAGACATATAATGTCATTGTCATATACCCTTGGAGTCTACTAAATATTATAGTTTAATTTCCATTCAACGTCTTGAACAAATATTCTACTCTTCAAAGTTTCCTATGAGATAGTATGCTTCCTCTGAAAGTTTGTTATTGACTTTTCTAGCACGTCATTACTACAAAAAAAAAATTCTCTTTGAGATTTATGTGCATTATACTAGTTATCTCTATTTGATATTGATCAATATCTTTTCTATCTAAAACCTATTTAAATACCTATTATTTTAATGTTTACATTTAATTTTATCTTAATTATTTATAGATAGTAAAAACACGTTCAATTTACAAACTGATGCTATTCCTACCTGTTTTATAGGTTCTTTAAATAAGTTTGTAAAGTCATTCATTTAATTTTATACATTTTCTATGCAATTTATAAAAACTTAATACTATCAGGAAAATCTTATATCCATATTATTAAAACTATTGTGCAGATTAGATATTTTTTATAAAAATGCATTAAGTAGGTACCTACCTAATTGTTAAAATCCAACCATGGTATTTATAGTTTAATTTAATTTGAAGTTCTATTTACAAATGTATTTTAAAAAAATCATAGAATATATGTTCATAAACCCATAATGATTAATAATTTTCATAATTTTAATAAACTAGAAATAATTACAATATAATTAATCATTACAATATCCTTAAGACTGATATATGTTGATCATAGTGACAAATTTATATTATTTGGTAGGTTTTTGATCAGTACCTTATTAAATCATCAATAGTTAAGTAATTAATGTTATTATAATTGTTTTAAATATTAAAATATATGCACCTACCTTGTTATCTGAAATCTATTTCTACTATTAATTGTTTATTTTTTCAAGAAGTTGTGTTCTAATCTACTCATATTATAATGTTTAATATATGTATTTCTAAATTTCCAGTATTTAAATATAAACTTTCAAAAATCTAGTTTTGATAAATATTATCAAACTAATATTTAAATATTAAAGATGTTCTTACGCCTTTATAAATATTCTATAGGCATTATTGATTTTTAATTAATATTGTGTACCTAACTATATAATGTTTAAACATATACTTTTAACACATAGATTTAATTAATAACACTTTATATTTCATTAGCCTTAAAATTTTCTGGTAATAAATATATCATCATTACTTTATTTTATAAATTTTTCAATGTAATTTAAATAATTCTCAATTTAAACTACCATTTTTCCCACATTTTAATTGCAAAAACTTTTTATTACTTCCACCCAGTAATGGCCTCGCTTATGGATTGATAGCAAAATTAAAAATTTTACACAAGACTTAAGTCATCTTCATCTACTCTAGTTTTGTTTTGCTATTGTAATTTTTCAATGTATTACTAGTTGCAACTTGTATTCATCTTCCTTCTTCCACAAACTTTAATTACATATCAATTTTACTTTATTCAACACTATTATTTTTTAAATTGTTAGGTACATCTATGATCTCTATTTATGTATTCTTATGAGTAATTTGGACTCAAATTTGATTGCATTTTAAAGTTTTTAGCACTGATTCTTATTGCTTCGTAAATTATTAAGCTGTACACAAAAACAAAATATGTTTTTCCTTATAAAATTATTTTTATGGTTCTTTAAAAATAGTAAGATGTAAGAATAATACTAAGGTTAATTACATCTTGACTCTTGTTCATAAATATTATATTCATTTTGTATAAAAATTAATCATGTAAAGGTACATAGGTACTTTAATATTAACGTTTCTATAAATATTTTTTGCTTTTGTTTAATATAATTTTGTTTTATTTTCAGGGAGTTAAATAAATTAGATAAATTTGTTTTATAACTATCTCTATAAATCAAGTGTGTACTTGAAGACTTCAGACTTTGAAATTCTTCCATAATGGAATGGAAGAACAATGTTCCAGAAGGGTAAATTATTATAATATAAATATCACATAAATTTGAAGTTTAATATATTATATTTTATTTTTATTTTTTGTACAGGAAAATAAATAAAACTTCAGGTTCAAATTCTCAAAATAGAAGACCTTCTGGTGGAGGAAATAAAAAAGCAAACGATACTGTTGAATATTTTGGGTGAGTATTTATATATAATATTAAAGATTACATAACACTACTTTAGTTATTTTTGTTTTAAAATTTTAAATACATTTTATAAATGCATTATTAAATATAGAATTTACATATTATTTAATACAAAACTGTTCTATGTAAATACAAATTTATTTTACACTGTACTATAATTTCTTCAATAAAATAATATGGTAACTAAAAAGTTGAATAACTTCATATTTTTAACATACATTTATTCAGAAACTCATTCATATTCATTTTAAAAAAATAAAGCATTTATACATGTTACAGGCAAAGCATACAATTTGGGTATTTTCTACAATGTCCAAGCATTATATAAAATGGTCTTCGTATATTGGGCAAAATAGATGTTATAGTATTTATTAGTAAATTATTGTCAAAATATAATAATTTTTTTTATTTTTGAATATATCGCTTCTGTGGCATTTTTTTTTTTAACTTGGTAAAAATTAATTATTTGAACTTTTTTTTAACAAATTATTTGAACCTGCATTAAACTTTTCCATATTTTAATTATAAGTTAGTACGCAATTGAACTACACTACACAAATGGTTCTTAATTACTAAAATGCTAATTTAATGAAAATAAACTCCATAAGTGTAACTAGACTTTTAAAATGTAGGGTGCTAAAACTGTTAATACCTCATAGAGCCATGGTTTTTCACTAAAACAATAATAGTTAGGTATAAAAAAAATAAGGGGTGCTAAAGACTCTTTTGCATCCCCCTGTTTGTGTCACTGTTTAACCCATATAAGTAAAAGGTCTAATTTATTATGGTATTATACAATAAACATTACAATCATTTGTGGACTTTCCCATTGTAAGAAAACCGATAAGAACAAATGAAAAAACATACTAGCCAATCCAAATCAACAAATAATAATCAGTGCTCAATCTGGCTCTGATATTTTGACAATAATTTACTATTAAATATTATATTATCTATATTGCTCATTATAAGAAGGCTATTTATATAATACTTAGGCAATGTAGAAAATGTCCAAATTGTATTTGTACTTTGCCCATAGCATATATATTAATTAATTTATTTTAACATGTATATTGTACAAATATATATAATTTTATAAAAATAATATAAATATTTTTAAATGAATACATTATAAAGATTATTATTATTATTATTATTAATGATCAGTTGATCCTCTTTTAACCATAAAAGCTTTATGCATTTGTTTTCCCATTAGTTCTACTAATTTTGTTATAACAGTAAAATTAATACTATTCCATTCCCTCAAGTATTGTATTTTTCAATTATTCTTTGTTTCAAGCTTAAAATTATTTTAGATGTTTATCTACTCCATCCCTTAAATTATCTAAAGGATTCATGTCTAGGAATTGTAATGGTATGATAAGTTGCATAGGATTCGGTATAACAACTATTCTTTTACTTTTTTGTAGTATATTTTAGGTTGTTATTTTATTGAAAAATAAACTAATTGTCCATTTTTAGTTTTTCAATACTTGCATGTTAGTTATTTCTCAAAATAATTAAATATATGTGTTAATCCATAATACCATCGGTAAATATTAAATTATCAATATTGGCAACACTCATACAACCACAAATCTCAATACATTTTCACCCCCATATTCTACTGAAAATTTCATTATCTTTACCTTTTATTTTTTATTAAGTTCAAAACACAAAAGCTATTCTAAAACTATAATAAATTATTAGTTATGTTGTATAAATTATTTAATTATAAGTTAGTAAAATCACAAAATATTTATTTAATAGCCGTAGGCAATATGACAATTTAAAAAAATGTATCCAAGGTTTTAATAAATTCATATATGATGTTCTTTTATTTTATTTTTAAAAAACACAAATAACTGACATTAAAATCATAATAATGTTATATTATTATATTATAACCTATTACATTATATACCTTTTTGAATTATTAATAAATTATTTTTTAGTACTACACAAAAACCAAAATCTAAGCGTAAACCTAAGAAGGAGAGCAAAATGATCAATATCGAAGAATTTGTATGCACATATGGCACTGGTAATAATATTGTTAGTTCAGAACCAATTAAAGCTGCTGCAACATTCCGTAAGTTTAAAATATATTTATTAAAAATTAAAAATTGTGTCTATAAAGTAATAAACATAATATCATTACTTTATAGCTGTTACTACAAATGCTTGGGCACGCAAAAAAGGGTCAGAACTATTTGCTAAAGCCAAAGATGATAATGAGGAAGAAAAAATGTTAAAAATGGCAATAGCTGAAAGTATTAAAAGTGCTGAAGAACATTCTCGAACCAAAGATTCCTCATGGTAAATTTAGTTAAAATATCTTCAAATAATTTTTTTTTTCTACCAAAAAACTATATTTATGATTTCAGGAAAAACGATCAAGAAAATGCTATTGGTACTGATGACCTGATGTTCCAAAAAAAACATAATTCCCAAAACAAAAAGAATTCTAGAGGATCTAAGGAATCTAGATCCATAAATTGTTGGAATAACAGTTCATTTGTTAAAGAATCAGACGATTATGGTTTTTCAGCTGAACACAACAAAACTAATAAAAGTCCTAAAGTTGGGGTACTCTGGGAAGATGATTCTAAAAACAATAGGTCCAAAGAGCGAAAAGACATTAAAAGCAAGTCAAAACATATTCAAAAAGACAAACCTAAAGAAAATAAACCATCACCTACTGACAGTCCACTTAAGCCAGAAAAAAAACTTAGGCAAAGGGGTGATTGGAAGGAAACGTTCATCAAAGACAACTATCAACCAGAAAGAAATGTAAGGTCAAATGACATTGATGATCAAAGACCTCAACCTCAAGCCCATGATTGGAGCGTTCTTACATCTGGTTGGAACAAACCAGAAGAAAAAAAAGATGAAAAAAAGCCGCCCAACATGTGGAATGGCGATGTAAATGTGAATGTGCCCAAAAATAAATGGGATTCTTCCAACTGGTCTTCAGAGCCTGTCAAAACAGAATCTGTGGATATTTGGAGCAGTGATCGCCCCAAAAGTAATTCAGTTGTTTGGAATGACCCAGTCGAAGCCAAAGATGACAGCATTGATGAAAAACTCATTCAATCGAAACGGAAAGAAATTAAGCCTAGCGTGTTTGGCTTTACTGATTCTTGGGGACCAATGAGTACTCAAATTAAAGAACCTCCCAAACCAATTGAAAGTCCTAAGTTTGTTGAGAAAAAACCACTGCCAGCTCCTGATTTCAATAGATACCTATTGGAAGCTCTCAGTCAGAGTTCGCCATATACTGTGCCACCACACACAGAACCCCAAATATCTCAGACAAATACTGATAGTCTGTATTCCAACTTGGAATCTGTCCTTCCAAAAACCTCTAGTTCGGTGTTAGAAACAAACAATTCACCAGAGTTCCTTTCCAACTTACACTTTTTGGCTAATATGACCCAAATATGTGATAGGCTGGGTCTCAACAATAAACAATTACTTTCAGACTTGCCAGTCGGTGCAACTAGTAGTGGTGTTGAACCCGATTTACTTCAACAACCACCTACGTTGAATCAGATACAGCAGAATCTGAACTGGAGCCAAAAGACTACCCAAAAAGTGTACCAACCGTTCCAACCTGTGCTGCAACAGCAATCAGACTTTATGTTGCCTAACCAGTTACTGCAATCTCAACAACATCAGCAACAACAGCAGCAGCAGCAGCAACAGCAACAGCAGCAGCAGCAGACGTCGTTTATGCCTGCTAATTCGAGCAATTTTAATCTAACTGGTAACAGTGCGTTTCCAGCGTTAAACTTAGATCTTAACCCTCAATTCAATAATCTCATTTATCCTAATCCATTAGTGCCGCCTCCTAATGGTCTGTACCCCTATCAACACCAGACTAACATCGAAAGGTTAGCCAATCTATCGCTTGGGCAGGATAAAATGAATTTCCCCATGTATAATTTGGTCCAGGACAAACAGACACGACTTAATGACTCGTCGTTTAATTCTGTCCGAGAACCAATGAAACAATCCAAGCCAGTGCAGCCGAATGTGTTCATGCCCAACACACTGCCCAACTCTTACAATTTCAACATCGATCCATCCCCTCCATTGTTTCCTGCCAACCTGTTTTATGCACAGATGCCTCAAGATGTGAACTATGTGCAATCTAACCAGCAGCAGTTCCACAACTTTAAAGAGCAAAACGTGCAACACATGTTTGGCAACCAGAAATTGGATCATCAGGTTCTCAGAGACAAGATGTTGAATGTGGGCAATCCATATTTAAAAGATTAATGAATATGTAGTCTTATCACAAAACGTAATATTAATACGTCATCTAGTCAATGAAAATACTTAGGTTTTGATACCTCGGTAGCATTGAACCCCAAGTATTGTGTAAGGTACAGTGTTTTATTTTTGCTTCAATTTTTTCCCACCAATTTCTCCTAGTGTGTGATTTTTTTTTTTTTTTGGCAATAAATACTTTCAACCCATCTTGTTTCGATATTCGTATCGAATATTAATTGGGTATAAAAAGAATAGTGCAAATGTTTTTTTCTTTTTATTGTAAATTTATATTTATCATTGAGTAACCAGTGTACATTATAACGAATTATTCGGTAAGGACTTTAGAACCATTGTACGAATATTTTATTCTCATTATTATTAATACATTTTAAACGACACATAGTTATTGAGCCGTATTTTAATGTTAATTAATAAGTATAGTTTGCTAAATATAGCAAAGCATCACTAAGTAGCAATACAAATGTATTTATACTACTCATGGGTAACAATACCCACAATGACCTACGGATGTTATCACTTATTGATTTAAATTTATAACTTAATGACAGGGACGCCAGATGGTATATTTACAGAGAAAATAATTTTTAAAGACCATGATTAAAGCTAAAGTAGTAAATACCATACGTTATTAATACATTTATTTTTGTCGCTAATGACATAATTAATTTTATTATCTGCGTATTGTATTAACCTGTGGTACATTGTTATGATTTTATGAATATACATTATACATGTTCGAGCAAAACGTAATATATTGGTGAATCGTGTATATGAATAAAATATTATGATAGTATAATTTAGACCAAGGTATGAAAATAAAAAAATTGTCGAACAGCAAATAAAGGAAATAGGTAATTAACAAATTTGGATTGAATTCTAGGCGATGAGCATTGGTTTTCAATAATTATTATGTGCATATTGTAAATAAGAAAATTGAATTTCTTTGACATAATTAATTTTGTTGTCATACTGATCATTAATGTGTATTTTAATGACTAGTAAACTACTTCTTTAAAGGCGTCCCTGCCTATAAATAATGTATATTACCTGCAAAAATAATCTATAAATATAATGGATGAGTTAATGAGGTAAAAATAAGTAAGTGCCTAGTTTCTTTTTAAAAATATTCTCAATACTTAAAATAGTTATAACTTATAATTTAAATATTCTTTTCACACTCCCAATAGCTAATTTTGTAATTATTTATTTAACATTAATATAAATTTGGGATATATTATTATTAAATAATAAAATAATTAGTTGATTATTAGTACTTTGCACTATGCAGAAACCAAAATAAATCATTTTTCATGTTACATATAAGCATCTAAATTTCTATATGAATAATACACAATATATACATGGAAAAATCTAAGAAATACTTGGGAAAAACGTGAACCATCCACAATACTTAGGCAAAATATCTTATTTTTAAAAAAAATAAATACATTTATAGTCTTTATGTCGTAGCAACGTTGAAAAGAAACCATAAATTAAAAATCAATCATGATAGGTAACGATAATCAGTAACTGTTAATAACAGGTAGGTATATACATGGAAATAAAATAAAATAAAAATATGAACAATGATAGCTGGTCAAAATATTTATCATGATTATTATACATCTAGATTCTAGATAATATTGGGACGTCCGACGTACCTTAGCATTTTATTATTTTGCCTCGTATACCTATGTTACTTTAATTACATTTACTATAATGTGCAGTAGTCATATTATCATAAAAGATGAATTACTCATTATTTTTTTAACCATTGATGTTTTTAAGAATGATATTGTTATAAATATTATAATTAAATTTAATATATATATAAGTTCTTTTTTATATATTAAATATGTAAAACTGTTAAATCAATTGGTACTTAATATGAACAGTACCTATCTAGCGAAATCGATATAGGTACCTGGAGGCTACAGGTGATGGTATTTTGCGCCACAGTTACAAATACTGTGTCACTTAGTAGAGTATAGATCTCACTTCAAAATATGCTTGCAAATCATAACATTTATGATTACCCAAATTTTACCATTATTATCACTTTTTCGGCGTATTAAAAGAATTTTAAATAGAAACTTTAATTAAAATTTCAAGTTAAAATATTATAATATTAAAGTAGGTATCTAAAAAAATAATGACATTTGTAAATATATATATTTTTTTAGTTCTAATATGAGTTATTTATGAGGTAGGTATCTTAATATATTAAGTTACCACTTATCATGATTTGTACGCATGAACAGATATGTAAAATATTTTAATATTTAAAAATCCTCATAAGCATAACCTACTTATAAATTAAAATATTGTAAAAACCAACTAAGAACAGAAATAATACCCACTCAAATTTGTATCCGCTTTGGATGCTACACCCGCATTTGTTTCTGTCTTACAAATGCATAACATGGCAAATCTACGCTCAGTGTTCACATTTAGCTTCGTTACAGTTAATATTGTAGTAAATCGACCTATTATAAAACTTAATGGTAATAACTATCAGTTTTAGTATGGAGGCTTTTGAAGATAATTCTGTTTATAAACGAGTTATGAATATTTTTAAATTGCATTATTTTGTACATGTAATACCTAATCGAATTATCTTTAAAAATATGCAAACAAACACAAATCAAGTTTCATTATAGGTTAATTTACTCTAATATTAAAACCAAACGTGAACGTCGTGAACTGCTGGTTCGAAGCCCTTTATCAAAGCGTTAACTAAATTAGTAAATAATTTATTTAAAACTAATAGTAACTTACTAATCTGATCAAAAAGTTTTTTCGTTAACTCGTCTATGCATATTTACACTATATTGGCTTTCAGAGGTAAATTTTAAAATTTAACCGGGGAAATATCCCCAATTATTTGCTGTTTTTATGTTCCGTTTCATCGGACTAACTAGTAACTACTAATTAGTGTAATTACTATTTACTGTGTAAGCTATGGTCATAACCACCCTGTTCTAAAATGATGCGCTGCAATGATCCAACATAGCCGTACATAACCACATTCTGCACATTGGCGTAGAACTAAATTTTTTAAAGAGTTTGGAATTCAAAAAGTATACTTACCCGCTCTAACAAATAAAGCCATGAAGCAGATTTCCCTCCACGCTCCCTATAAATCACTTTAAAAAAATAATTTATTATCAGTATTTAAAATCAAGAAGTCCTCCTGCCATACAATAGCTTTCAAGTCTATTGTGTCATTGAATTATTCAGTATAATGTACGGTTTAAATCTGAATAATATATAACCGATTTCTTCAAAATTTGAACTTCAAATGTCTATAAGAAATATTATTATTTTCAATATTTTTGAACATTAGTAAGAATCCGAACATTCAGCGTTTAACTATAAATTATAACGTTGGTAGGCTTACCGTTTACCAATATGTAGCAAGCTACATACAGTCACAATACTAAAACATAAGTGTTATAGAGTATAATAGGTAGATAATAAATTCTAAAATACCAGTAAAATCCAAATGTAAATATTACTCCAATAGAGCGTGACTATGTTCAGCAATCAACCTCCACCCATTATACTGTCGCTCACCATCAACCTATCTGTCTAATCAAACAAGGTGGGCAATTACCTCTCTTAATACTTAGGTTTAGGCTACACTGCTAACACCCTTGTAACTAGCACTAGCAATCAATATAAATAAATATTGTTAAATTGTATATCTTAGGGCTTAGGCTCACAATTGTAATATATATAAAATATAAATACAAACATTTATCAATAAACACATTATATTTTATTACCTATTAATATAACTTTCAATAGATATTCAAATGTAAAAAAAAATATTTAAAGTTAATATGTAATATATTACAAAGTAAATTATGTACAGTAGGATTATTAAACATTTAAAACCTTAAAGGTAGATTACTACTTCAAAAATATAATTATATTTATTTATTTATTATAATGACATATTTATTATATATATATATATTTATTATAACAACAAAGGTGTATTTTAAATGTCATAGTAGTTTTGTTATTTAGATGCCCATGTAAAATTATATATCTGGTTTAGTAAAACTATTTTGATTAGCATATTCCTGAGATGATTCACATATTCAATTTTGATTACTTGTTTTTTTCACATTAAAACTCTGACGATTATCATTATATTTGTTGTTATTTTGAATTGGAGAACTTAATTGAAATGAATAATTCATAGATGTATTTAAATTTCTATAATATTCATCATAATTTATGACACTTGTTTGATTAACATCACCACATAGCCATAATTCACAAAGATGACTAGTTGAGCGTAATATTAATACTATCAATGATATATGTTTTAAGCTAATGCTAGGTTCAATGGGACCACTTTGAATAGCCAAATACTTATAATATTTAAATGTTTGATCTATAGATTTGAATCCATCTTCTAAAGAACTGTACAATGAGTTTTGCGTGAAAAACATACAAATGATCACTTCATTATTAACATTGTATGTTGTTATGGCCCCAGGGTTTAACTTCTTATTTTTAACGTCTTTTAATAAACTATAAAAATTAAATATAATTAATTAAACATATTTAATGATATTGTTGTTTTTTTTAAATTTTAAAACTGAAATTTCATTATCCCAAAACTTATCAGAAAAATAATGAAATATGATATGACATGTGGTTAAATGTGTCACTAAGATAGTTGTCATAAAGAAAAACTAAACGTTTCATTAAAGTTAAATGCTAGCTTTATTTTAAAATGATGTTCTACTTAGCTATGGAAAAATTAAAAATTACAATCTGTAATGAAATTTTTAACTATTAACTGCTACATTAAGACCCACATACACTGCGCTAGTATAATAAATAATCTACCACTAACACAAAAATATTACAATAACAATAAAACATTTTGCCACAGATTAAAAGTGTGAAGACCTTAAAACATTTAAGCTTATTTCATTGTTTTATGACAATATTGTATCTTAAATAAATATAAAAAATATGCAGTGTATGTTATATAGGTATCACATGTTTTTGTAAACGCCAAAAAATACAGTGATATCTTTGGTTTTTTCTTGTTTTTCTACAAGAATATGTCACATTTATTTAGTAATATATTATTATTATAAGAAAAATATGTAACGTAACATGAATCAACATTTTTGATCATCTTACAAACTATATTTTCACTTTGTAACGTTAGAACTATTCATAAAATAAATAATTAATTGTTAATTAATTGTATTTTAGTGAACACATTTTCATGAAATGGATGTCTATCGTATTACGTAGAACATCATTATTTTGAATTAACTTTTTATTATTAAAAATTCTCATCTTAACACAGCACTACAGCAGTGATCCAGAGACTTAAAAATAATTTGAACAATTAAACCAAACTTACCTTATAAAATTATACCTAAACAATTTAATTATACTAATATGACAATAACTAATATTTTTCTTTATAATTAAATGAATCTTACAACTATATTATATTAATTTATATCTTATGAAAGCTATGAGTTGGATTTAATTAAATTAAAATATAAATACTTTTCTTTAAACGGATATTTAGTGTCCACTTTATTAACTACATAGTCTTCCCAATTATTTTTGCACACTTTTTCTAAATCAATAAATAAAACAATGGTGGTTTTGGATTCCATATCCCATAAATTATTTGGTGTAATGTAAACTTTTAATCTTTGTAATGTTTTTGAATCTAATAACTTACAATTATTTTTATAATAATAAATATCAAATTATTTAGTAATTAGTGGTTACTTATTTTTATTACTCACTTTTGAAGGTACACATACAGTTATGTCTATACCAGATCCAGAAAATATATCAATGATGAGATCTCTCGTATCAAACCAATCAAGTTTATCCAATCCACAACCAATTTTGGGTATTCCTAGTTTCGTTAAATTTAAGTTTTTCATTTTGGTAAAAAGTGAACGAAGAGCTTTTTCCATTGTATTCATTGTAGGTTTACCATAACTATACTTTTTTGTTACCAAATATAATGCATATTGATTATGGCGTTGAACTACACCAACATCTCCTACTTTTAAGTTTTGATCAGCTAATTTACCAATACCACCAAAGATACGTCTAGAAAATAAAGTTAATTACTTATAACTCAATATAATCCATAAATATAAGACGTTTTTACTTGAATTCGACAGCTATGCCTGCTCCCATTCGTAAATCTTCAGCAATACAATGAGCAAGAGAATAATCTTTTGGTAATTTGAAAAGGTCTTCATCGATTTCCTTAATAATACTTGTTAAATAACAATGGAAAAATTTTAATACATTTTAAATCATTCATATATTATAAACAAAAATAGAATTTAAAAAAAAAATTAATTATTGATGTAACTATCATACAATAATCATAGTTTTAATTTTTTTCTTTTAATAGAGACTAATGACAAGTTCAACATTTAAACAAATATTGAAGTAAAATAAATTGAGTGATAAGTTTTAATAAATTGACAACATACCAGCCTTTAAGATTAATTAATGGTTTCTTATGTAAATCAATGTTTCTATCTTGCACTTCATTTTGTTTTAAACTATCATCAGCACATATTTCATTCTTTCTCTGCTTTTGATCATTCTTTTTGCTGTACGTACCTTGATAACTACTTTTTTTTTTATTGTTTTTAGAACTCCTAATTTAAAATAATATAAAATATTAATGATTTTATTACTGTTATGAATGCTGATTGTAATGCCTATTTAACAATTTAAATAATTATTTAAGAGAAAAAAAAGTATTAATAATTGACAATATACCTTTTTCCATCAGTATTTACTGATTTAGGTGTATCCTCATAAGAATGACAGTCGTTTCTATTATATGATTTTGTCTGATTATATTTATCAGCACTAAAACTTTTGTCAGAAAATTTGCTTTGATTTTGATCACTTTTACTACAGTTTGGTTTTTCACAAACATTTTCATGATCAAAAAATTGATTTTTTTTTTTGTTATTAAAACTCGATCTATTCAACATTATAGAAAATATTAATGATTTAATAAAGCTGATCACATAAATATATTTCAAAAAAATAATTCATAAACTATTGTGATTATTTAAGTGAAGTATTATTTTATGATATTATAAAATGTAAACATCATAATTAGTTTCTTATTTTTAATACATTTTAATAAATATACATATTACACATAAAAACAAATACTTAAATAATAGAAAATAAATATTAATAATTGACTAAATACCTTTCTCCATCATTTATCGATTTATGTGTATCATGCAAATCTGTGTTTTTTCTATCATTTCCTTTTTTCTGAATACATTTATCAACAATGAAATCTCTATCAGAATTTTTTCTTTGATTTTGAACTCTTTTACTATGATTTTGTTTTTCATTATTAACACATCTATACAAAAAAATATAAAATATTAATCATTTTATTACTATTATGATTTATGAATATTGATTGCAGCATTCATATATTTAAATTAAATAACTAAAAAAATTATTTATAACTATTAAGATTATTAATATTTATTTATTATAAATTATAATAATACATATTCATATAATGTATTATTGTAATTAACATTGATTAATATCTAAAATATCTAAAAAAAATTTGTTTTTCTAGTTATATCAAAAAATAAAATTGATTTCATTAAAAACAGTTTTACACAAAAATGCCTGTCTTAGTTTATCCAAAAGTACCAACTAGATCCAATTTTCTATCAGAAACCATACTCAAAGATAAATATTGAAACATATTTTCTACTAAAAATGTGTATGCACATATAAAAAAATAACACACATCACTGTAAAATTAATATATTCATTGTACTGCTTAGAATCTAAAATATTATAATAATGACGAAAATATCAGATAATAATCATTATCTGAATCTTATTATTTTTTTTAATGACATCATGCAAAAATAAATGCTAAATTAAGGAGACATATAAAGAATTTAAATAATTGACAATTTACCCTTCTTTATCGTCGTCATGGAATGATTTACATACTTCTTTTTTATCTAAATCATTTTTAAGCCAATTATGTATATCATCCAGTTTTGATGTACATTTATAGGAATATTTTTCACACATTTTGTTTTTAGAACCTTTCTGATCTTTACAAAAAGATTGATTAACAGCTTGTTCTTCATAAATGTTCTGACTAGTTAAAATAATATAAATATATTAAATATGAATGATAAAATTTTAATTTTTAATTATATTATTTATTAAACATTAGTTTTTTCAAATCAACCTTAAGAATAAGATTTGGTGTAAGATTGTTAACACAAATATGTCACACAATAAATTTATTATTTAAAATAAAATTTAATACACTTCTAGATAAAACAAGGTAAAAATGCATGGCAGTTATTTGTAGTTATATTTATTTTTCAAATTATTTTAAATACTTATTGCTTTGAAAATCATCAATTTACTTATTTATTGTATCATAACATTAAATCGAATATACCAAATAAGTAAATAATATTTAATGTTAAAAAAAAGTGCTTTAGTTTTTTTTTTTATATATTATTAGGTCGTATTTCAAAATGTATTAATTTAAATTTACGATAAAAATGTTTATGACTTAAAATTTTCTTAATTACTAGTATGTAGTTAAATGAGTAGTGAGTCAAAAATATTAAATGTTATTTAATAATTAAAACTTATGAAGAACTGTTTATAGTTTATTCAGAGACTCCAACAATATATCCCACTCAAGAGTCATAACATACCTAAAACCTGCCCCTAATGAGCCCCATGTTATAATTAATACACATGCGCCTACTGATAGATTAATTATATTCTGTCTAGCGAAAGAACACGCCACGGCCTAATAACATATAGTTTTCCTAAGCATACTCAATCGACAAACTGTTTTTTAGACCGAATCAACTACGGTGAGATTGTCACATGAGAATGTGCAAAATTGGTATGTTCTCTTGATAGTTATAACTAATGTAGTATACTATTTTTTTTTCATTTAATAGTAAAAATGTTCAATATAAATAATATTATGTATAGATATTATATACAAAAATAAAATATAATGAAACGATTTCCTCCAAAAGCTAAGCTTAGTTTGTAGAAACAAAACTTAATTAATTTATGTTAATAATTTTTTTAACAATTTATAATAGATCAAAATTTATTTATTTATTTTTTTTTTACTTTTTATAATTTTTAATAAGATTAATATTAATATAAGTTACTTAAAATACTATTAATTTAATTTTTTTAATTATTGTCATTTAAATAATTCTGTTTGTGAGTAATCAATGTCAATGCTAGAATGAAAAGAGTTTGTTATTCAAATTCTATAATGAGTATAATGTATAAACAATACATTAGTTTATTAGTTATTACATATTGTACAAAAATTTTTCTTAAATTTAACTCAATGAAAATCTAAACATAGTAAAAAAAAATAATTTTTAGACTATTCCATATCAATAAAATAAATAAATTAAATAATTTAAAAAATATATCATTATGAACTTTAAGAAAGTTATTTACATTATGAGACTTTAATATTATTAAAAATTAGGAAACCAGTTTTTAATATTTTCAAAACTATTATCAAATTATACGACCTAATTATATAAAAAAAAATATAAAGCAATAATTTATAATACTGGTTAGCAAACACAAAATTTATTATAATTACTTGTAAGCAGATAATGGTGATTCTAATAAACTATCACATTGATTGATTTCTTTATCTTCACCTTCAGTTTTACATGGTAAATTTAACAAAATGATATTCTTTTTTTTTTTTTTCTTATTGAATTTGGCAGATTCATTATATTCATTTTTAACTTCTTCTTTATTCCTATAATTATAAGAGATGTAATGAGAAGGGTAAAGAAAACTTGATTGTACAATTAATGTTTGTAGAGCAAGTTCTTTAGAATAGTTTTTTTTTTATATCAACATTTAATAAAACAACAGTAGGATATATAAATTAATAAATCATTAACAAAAAAAGTTTAGTAAATATTTTTAATACCTAACATAACATTGTTCACAAAAAATGTATAAAAAATAATGCTAAAGGCTTTAATTATATAGCAAAACCTCAATTAATGGTAAAAATATTAAATAGCAGTAATTAAATATGATAGTTCAAAAGAAAATTATTCTAAAATAATGTATTTATTGATTACTAAAACATACTTCTCTTTTAAAGATTTTTTGTCTTGTTTCATTTCTTCAACTTGATTTATTTTTACATCATTTTTTATGTTATTTGTTGATTCTAATTTATTCCTAAATACATTTAATACAAATTTAAATATATATTATTGTTTTTATAAGTATATTTTATAAAACCAAAATTCTAAAATATGAATTTTGAAAAAAAATAATAATTAACATAATAGTTGCTGTAAATTAAAAATAATAATCATTTAAATAAAATACAAGAGAATTAAGTTATAAGAACATAATATTTATATAGCATTTTATTATCTAAAATATAAAAATAAAAATTGTGTATTACATCTTACATATTTCAGATTATAGACTAAGAACTATTGAAATATGTAAATTAATGATTTTTATTTAATTTAATTTACATCTATCTGAATCATTTAATGATAGTATAATGTTAATTAATTAATTTGTATGATTAGTTTGCCTAGCTTAAAGTTTAAAATTTAAATATTTTATTTTTGCCTTTAGGTAAATAATATAAAAGTTTTCAAAAGAAATTGAATATGCATCATTATACACTGGCTCTTGAGTTTATAACAAGTCAGATTATTTTGCTGGTATATCTTGTATACCTCTCTTGTAACTTTTTAACTGATACGATACATTTAGTACTCTGAAACTTCTTCCTTGTATATTTTTAACTTTTCAATTTATAAGAACATTAAAATAATGCCAATTTAGTATACTACAAAATAATAGTTATTTAAAGTCAATAACAACATATACTTCGCTTCATGATAGAGAACACATATGGCTTGCGCACAATAATGACATACACAATAATATGCAATTCCCCAACGGCACAGCAATAGTTTTGTTTGAGAATGTGTATTACACTAGATAAATTAATTTTATTTGTTTTTGATCTGATTTGTTGATAAAAATGTACTATTAAGAGTATTTTTTGGTAACTGTAGTTAATTTTAATATAAAAAAATTTTTAGATAAATTTTAATGCATTTTGCTAACTTAAACCAATAAGCCATGTTATAATACAAAAGATATATAAAATAATATTTTTAACATAAAAAAAGATATTTTTATTTGTAAATAGTCGATGAATAAAGTAAAATATAAGGTAGAAATAAAATATTATAATAGTATAGTATAAATTACCTTTTAGTTTTAGAACTTTTCTTTTTATCCATTTTGATCAAAAATTAGTCTTTACTAGATTAAAAAAAAAAATACATACAATTATTAGTATACTTCAATCAGAATTATTAGTATCGTAAAATAAACATAGTAAGTAGATATTTTATTTATTCTTAATAAAATAGAAAAAAATAGATGGGTAAACATTTGTCATTTATTAGACATTGAGTGACTATAATGTTTGGGTTTATTTATTATACTTAATAGTATTGATTTTATAATATATACTTAATCAATTTTATTGTTAAACCTATATTAATAGAAAAAATTAATTTAGTTATTGTATTAAAGATATTTTCAAGAAGCAATAATCATCGCCACAAAAATATTGTAAATGTTATAAATAAAGCAAGGATTTTTATGCATTAAAAGGTATCAAAATATGCCATATAATATGTAGTAAAAATCATAAAAAGAGCAAAAAAAATTTTTTTTATTAATTTAAAATTCATAAATTAAATAACTTATAATAACTAATTATTACTTAAGTACTTAATGAAAAATTTTTGTTTTAATATGCAATACATTTTAAATTTTATAAAAATATTCAAAAAAAAATTCACCATTAGATTCAATTTATTTTAATTCATGAAGATAACTGACAAAAATTCAAAAAAGTGAAAAGGTAAAAAATATGTGATCAAATAGAAATTTTAGATCTAGTAATGAAGTACCTATTAAAAACAATTTAAATACAAAATTACTCAATATAAAATTTGAGTGGTATTTTAAAACAAGCAAAATAAGTACCAACACTGGCTATTTATTCATCTATAAAAAATACAACTGTGAATAGTACGTAACATTTGATTAAAAATCACATAAAATATTATAAACCAACAACCATCAACAACTATATTATCTATAGGTACTTACAAATTCGGTAACAAATGCACGATATATGATCCCAAAAAACTATTATAAGTTTATAAAATTATAAAAGTAATTTAATTACAGGAAAAATGATAATTATTCGACAATGTGATCAAAAATTTGTCGACTTGAATGTTTCGTAGTTTATCGTAATGAAACTAAATAGTAAATAAGTATATAAAATATTCACTACGATTAAAAATTGTTTATTACTATCTTTAGATATGACTATTACATTCACTAATTCTATATTAAAGATATCTATAACCTATCAACGTTGTTATTCGTTAACAAATGTCAATAATACATGTCGCATGACTAAGTTATTTTGAAATGATATACCTATTATAATGTCTATTATAGTAAATATATTATCATTTATCAATAATCAAACAAAAATGATTCGTTTGTTTAACGATATGTAATAAATAACAATATAATTATATAATATAATATGGTATATTGAGAATTGAATACATTTTCATTTGATTTTGTTTCAACCATAATAATACGATCATAGACTATAATAATTTTCTATTACGTGACAAGTCAAATAATTCGACATTTCGATTTACGTCATTATTTTTATCTTTATAAAATACAAATAGGTACGCCATGCCATTATTATTAATTTTCATTCAAAAGAAAATATAATTTCCAAAATTTCCGACGTTTAAAGTTTAAAACACTGTCTTATGCGTCATCTAATTATATATATATACAGTAGAAGCCGCTTATTAGAAACACGGATAATTGATACAATCGTGTTATTGAAACAAAATGTCTCGGGACGGATCGGCCGTATATTAGAACATTGAAAATAAATCGGATTATTGAAACATCACATCGGTTATTTGAAACAATTGGGAGAAGGTCAGTTGACATATACACCGATTATCTAGCGATAACCAATGTACTTCAATTTTATCTTTGCTGTCGTTACGTTTATTTTTACTGTAATTTATCGCGAGAATGCTCTTTCTGTACGTACTGGTCGTACCGTTTGTAGTTTAGCTTCAGCGTGCGTATGTAAAGATTATTAGTGTTTCCTTTTTCTAAAAATCTAAAAATGTCTAAACGCTAAGATTTTAGCCAATTTTCATGCGACCATTCGTGGTTTGAAACTCATTTGACCGATTTGCTAGCCCAATACACACGCTCTGATATTTTCAATGCGGACAAGACTGGGCTTTATTTTGGAGCTCTACCTGAACACACATACGCACTCAAAATAAGTGACAAAGCTAAAGGGGCAATGTTACTCGTATGAAAATATGGTCATGGAGTTACTCGACGTAAAAAAACAAATTACGAATGATAAATATTTTACATAATATCGTAAAATATACACAATTGTGCATACTTTTTTAAATTATACAATATAGGTACATACATACATACATATTTTTTTCGCGTACCTATTATTCATTTTTTTTTTCAATCGCTTATTAGAAACAATCGGTTAATTGACACAATTCACCTTGGTCCCAAAGTGTTTCTAATAAGCGGCTTTTACTGTATATATATATATACTGTTAAACCGTGTAATGGAGTTGATTGTTACTACTTATTACTTGTTATGACTTAATAATGTCATATGCGTTGAATTTTCAATGTCGACTGTTATTTCTTAATTTCTTATCAAGACCTGTCTGGACTTCAGATTTCAGAATTTGGACTACCATTAATATAACTAATTATTGTTTAGAATTGATACTTGGTGGACATTAAACAACTTACAGACACGGCATATTAGGATGCCGGCATTCTGAATTAATTTTAAGTATGAAAGATAATGAAAATTTACATGGTGAAACATAAAACCATAGACCACAGATATGTACGTTGTAGTATTGCTACTGCACGACGCACGTCATACATTTGTACATAATCTATAATCACGTGCTTAGAACCGTAATCTTTATCAATATGTACAATTGCCATAGTCTTATTTTATAAGTTATAAATTACAAGTTATATTATAAATGATATTATATAATTATGAAAAATGGTTTAATTAATTTATATAATATACAAGTATCTACGCCTCTACGGCTCATGGTAGAATCACTAAAATCACATTCAACTTTTGACTTATTTACTATAATAAGCGAAATTGCGAAATGGAATGCGCCAATGTGGGTAATATTTGATTAATTTGAATAAGGCGACAGCCCGAACCCGATAGGTATTAGCCATTAGGTATCAGCCACAGCTATTAGTAATTATTTTGTATATTCTTATCAATTTTGGACAATACAAGACGACATCATCGTACTTATAAAGAGTCTTTTATTTTGTAAATATAATAATAATCACGGCTATAAATATATTTAGCCATGATAATAATATTATCACAGAAAAATATAATAGAAACTCCTTGGAATTAAATGAATTTGGGCTTTTTTTTTAAAAAAATTAAAAATTTACTCTCAGCTTAAAATTTTTAAAACTAAATGATTTTATATTAATAACATTAAATTAACTCTTAAAACTTCTCTTTTAGAGAATGTTGCCAGGCATTGGTGTTTTTGGAACAGGTAACTTTTTTAACATAAAATAGACATTTTAATTTTAAAAAAATTGGTTTGAAACATTGAATAATAATATTGTTCTTTTAAATTGCTTTAGATTATGGTTTTATTTTAATATTAATGATTAATTTTTAACTAAATTGATAATTTTATATATTAATTACCATTAAAAGGACAACCTTAAAGTTTATCAGATTTTTTAGTGATGAAAATTTACAAATCATGTATATATTATGATTAATTAATTAGATAATAATAAGTATTCTACCTGTAACTAATACATTTAAATGTCAACAGGTAAAGTTATTGAAATAATCGTACCTTTTTTGCGTGATAAGGGTTTCAAAGTAGAAGCACTATGGGGACGTACTATGAATGAAGCTGAAGAAGCTGCAAAACGTCTTCAAATTCCATTTTGGACCAACAAAATTGATAATGTGCTCCTAAGAAAAGATGTAGATTTAATTTTCATTGTATGCTCTCCAAACCTTCATGCACAAATAGCTGTCAAAGCATTAGGTATTGGGAAACATGTTCTGTGTGATAAACCAGCTGGTTTATGCCAGAGTGAAGCTATTAAAATGGTACATGCTGCTCAATACTATCCTTCACTTATATCAGTTGTCAATCATAGCTTGAGATTTTTACCAGCATTTGTACAAATGAAAAAACAAATTGTTGAAAATAAAATTGGAAATGTGTTTTTATGTGATATCAAAGTACAAATGGGTCGTTTGTATGGAGATAATTTTAACTGGTTATGTGATAAAACAATGGGCGGTGGAGTCTTAACTTTAGTTGGGAGTCATGTAATAGACTTGGTTACTTACTTAACTGATCAAAAAGCTATCC
Source organism: Melanaphis sacchari (assembly GCF_002803265.2). NCBI lineage: Eukaryota > Metazoa > Arthropoda > Insecta > Hemiptera > Aphididae > Melanaphis > Melanaphis sacchari. The sequence goes on along the minus strand of NW_020270366.1, from coordinate 7,712,523 downwards.
GCGTCCATGGTATTGTTAAAACATTCAATAAAGATTTTAAGTGTACAACTGGTGTTAGGCAAGTTACTAGTCCAGATTTTTGTACTTTTCAAATGGAAATGACAGACAGATCTTTAGTTACAGTTACATTAAACAATCACCTTGCTGGAACTTATATACAAGAAGTGCTAATGTGTGGGACTGAAGGTAATTTAATTGTCAAAGGTGGAGATTTATATAAGGATAAAGACGAAGTATTGTATTTAGATGTGGAAGACTTACAAAAGTCAGATGCAATAAATGTGGTTTCTGCAGATATCATGCCTAGACCTTGTATGAAAGGTTTGTTAAAAATGATAAGTGCTTTACGAGAGGCATTTTTACCAGTTGAAGATAAAAGAGGTTGGATAAAAGAACCTGTTTCGTCTGCAGCCACTTTTGAAGACAGCTTATATGTTCAAGCAGTGATTGATGCAATACGATCATCTAGTATAAACAAAGAATGGGTAAAAGTTGAAGTAATAACAGAAGAACCAGATCCAAATCCTTTACTGAGTGCTGCTGTAAGAAAAAGTGGCATGTCTATGTAATTTATAAAAATATAAACATATTATTTGATTTCTTTATTGGCATTTTTACTTAAATTTAACAGATTTTTATTGTATACATTTTATAATAAAAATATAACTAATCTTTTTAACAAGATCTCATTTTTATTAAAACATTTTGTAAATAATAATTTTAAAATAAAATTGTACAAATAAAAAAATAGAAGTAATTATTGGTCCATTTAATAAAATATAATTAAATCTGTTTACTTTACTGCAGGAGTAGGATTTGATTGAATTTCGGATATATAACTGAAACAAAAAGGTAAATTAAGTTACAATTTAACCATTTTAACATTCAACGTTATGGTTAAGGTTATCCAAATCATTCATCTTTCATTTTTAAATAATTTTTTAAGAAAAATTTACCAAAAAATAACCATAATTTTGTTAAAACTGGTACACATTCTAATTATTTTTAATTCTTTTATTACTTCTATTTATAATAACTACAGAAAAATTAAAAATTCTCATAAGGTACAATCTATGTTTCTAAGTTTAATATTCAATCCAAAAAAGTGATTCATACGATTGTAAAGCTACTTTAGCAATAAAACATTTTTTATCAGTTTTTTTAGCTTACCTATAACTAATCAATAATGTATTTTTATTGTTTATATAAACAAGCAATTTGTAGATTTTTTTAATAATTTATTGCTATAAATGTCATTAAATAGTTGTGATTAAATTAGGTTTAGTATGAATTTTAATTATAAAAACATTAAAAATATTAGTAAGTATTGTATTTATTGTAAAATGTCATACTTAGTCATTTCTTTAATCTGTTTATCGATTTCTTCCTCAATTTCTTCCAATGCTTTTTCACAGCTCATCAAATCATTATACTTTTTATCTAATGCTGTTATTGTTTGTTCTAATTCATCCACATTATCGACCAGCTTTTGAGCTGTTTCTTGTGTATCATTCTTTATTACTTCAGTCCCAATAGATTCTAATAAGACCTTGGCGTCATCTTAGAAAGAATTTCCAGATAATTAACTATATATCTCGATTTTGATATTAAGATACATGATAAACAATATTTTACCTGTCAACAGTGGAGCTTCTGTTTCATCTATTGTTTTTAAATCTTCTTCGATCTCTTCTTCAACTGGGACTGTAGGACATTGTGGTATAGGAGGTTTCTTATTATTCATCATATTTATTTTTTTTTACGGTATCACTTCGTTAGTTACGTATTGTAACATTCTATACATGGTATGATGTGATATTCATGAGTCAGTTATTATTAGGGTATAATATTATATTTTATACATATAATTTTAAATTTTTGGCAAAAATTAATGAATCTCACTAGTTACTAATATTAAAATATATCATTTAAAAGCCATATAAATATATTATAAAATAAACTTAGTTATTATTTAGATTTAAATTGAATGTAATAAATTATTATGAATTTAACTCACTTATAGTAACTACTTCTCAATGATAAACTTCACCTTTAGGAGTAGTTTGAACAATTTGCACTCTGCAAAGGAATTACTGCCTTTATTTAAAAATCACTTCTGTACAAAAAATTTCTTTTATAATAAAATTTTCTATGTAAACAATTATTATTTTAACTAAGTTCAAAAATATTTTTTAAATATAATATTTTCTTTATTCTCATTAAATAAAAATAAATAATAATAAATTTATTAAATTATTATTTAGTTATATAAATAATTTTAATGTTGATTATTTATTTGAAATTGAAAATTTAAGAAAATATTAAACATTTTATTCAAGAACAAAATAAATATTAAATACAATGCTAATTATAAAAGTCGTCATACAACTGCATAGTTTGCAATCCTTAATCTGCCCTAGTGTAAGAGTTGTCAAATTGATTATTAGTGACTATGTTAAATTTGAATTCAAATTGTACTTAATTAAGAAAATGATTCTGAAATAATCAGAATGGATACGACTTCTAAATTATGAATAAATCTATTTCATACGACAAAAATGTTGTAAATTTAAGTGATTTTAGAAATTTGTTAAATGAACTTTAAATGAATTAAAACGAATTGCACATACTTACGTATCATAAAGTTTTTGATACTTAATTATTATAACGATTTTTAAAGCCTTGTATTAAATTTCAAGCTTTTGATCAAGCTAATTTTTATCAATAAATGAAACGAATCAAAAATTGATACGTCTTTAAACAACTTAACAATGACTAATGAGTCAAAAATATGGTTATCGTGTATAGAAAAGTATCTGCATTAGTGCATTACATTACACGATCTTAAAGATCTTCAAGACGACCGTAATATATCATAGAACAGTGGCGGATCAGGCTTAATTTTGCAGGGGCAAAATTCCAAACCATTTACAACATATAAACAATATCTCACAAATTTATATTTTATAGTACATTTTCAAAACAAAGTTTAATCGTAAGATTTTATAGTATTTATTGAACGTTGTGTCGACAGTCTAGTCGATATTCATCAGAAAAATGATAAAAACTTAATAATTATTGCTATTATTAGACTGGCGGGAAATTTTTAGAATTGTAATATTTTACGATGTAACTGTAACTCAAAATATGAATATCTATGACATAAAATATAGGAAATTTGGGTTTGTTGGGGGTGGTCAATGGGCCATTTGCCCCCTGATCCGCACACTGAGGTTAAATGGTTTCGAGATAAATATCTAATGATTCTGATACAAGCACGCCGCACGGCTATAGTAGTATACTCTATGCTATATATAAATAGCCGTGGTCTGAGATAATATTCAAGGTTTATTTGTAGATAACACTATCTTTAATCATGCAAAATAATAAAATTGTATTTGTTATTTTATTAATCACTGTACATTATTGAATTTTCTTACTTCGTAGTTGAATATAGTATAATGTTATTATACCGTATTGTTGTATTCGAGTCATCTTAGAGTTGTGATTGATCGTATTGTACAATAAAATCATTATATTTAATTATGAAATACGATAATATCAAATATCAGTTTTTATGATGATCTACATTAAATGACATTTTAGGCATAGAATATATTAAGTCGTAAATGCTTTTGTAGAAAAATACAAAATTTTTTTTTTACTTCTTCAAGATTGAGTGAAAAAGAAGTCTTAAAAAAAATAAATATGATGAATAATAAGAAACCTCCTATACCACAATGTCCTACAGTCCCAGTTGAAGAAGAGATCGAAGAAGATTTAAAAACAAT